>NW_022990693.1:2199699-2690137 GCF_902827175.1 Gymnodraco acuticeps
GGGCCTGCTGGTCACTGCCACCCATGCAGATTGGCTGAACAACTTTCACTTGGACGCCAAGCGGCACAGGCACAAGAGAGTCAGTGTGTCTCAGCGGTGCCTCCACTCTCTGTCCCGCTGGAGGGACAGGGCCTATCTTCTGATGGGTGTGCCCATGGGCGCCATCCCATCCCGCCGGGAGACTGTCACTGTGGATGCATGTCTCTCAGGGTGGGGTGCGGTGTGGCAGGGCAGGACTGTGCAGGGTCAGTGGTCTGCCCAGGAAGGTGCACGCCATATCAATGTGCTGGAGCTTCAGGCGGTGTTGCTCGCACTCATGCACTTTTTACCCCAACTGGCGGGCAGGCATGTGCTCGTTCGTTCGGACAACATGTCCGCCGTTGCCCAAATCAATCACCAGGGGGGCACCAGGTCCGCACAGCTGCTCCGCGTTTCACAGAGCCTCTTGCCCCCGCCTCGCCAGTCTGCGGGCAGTCTTTCTGCCAGGAGACCTGAATCAGGTCGCAGATTTCCTCTCACGGCGCAAGCCTCCACCGGGGGAGTGGAGGCTTCACCCAGAGGTGGTGGAGACAATTTGGAGCCTTTTCGGCAGGGCCGAGGTGGACCTCTTTGCCTCGGAAGAGTCGAGGCACTGCCCCTCTGGTTCTCCTGGACGGAGGTGACCAGCCCGTTGGGTCAGGATGCCCTGGCGCACGACTGGCCGGACACTCTCCTGTATGCCTTTCCGCCGCTGCCTCTGATACTGCAGACGCTTCAGAGGGTCCTTACTCAGGGGCACAGGCTCCTTCTGGTCGCCCCCCGCTGGCCGGGGAGAGTCTGGTTCCTACTGCTGCGCAGTCTCTGCTGCAGCCCACCTTGGCGTCTCCCCGACAGGAAGGACCTTCTGTCACAGCTCAAGGGTCAGATTTGGCATCCCGACCCTCACCGCCTTCAGCTCTGGGTTTGGCCTCTGCAGGGCCCAACCCACTGTTGAGCGGTGTCACGGCATCTGTCAGGGAAACTATCCTGAATGCCAGAGTTCCATCCACTCGGGCACAGTATGAGTGCAAATGGAAGCTCTTCTCCCACTGGTGTGTGAGTAAGGCTGAGAATCCGGGACATTGCTCCATGGCCACCATTTTAGAGTTCCTGCAGTCCCTTCTGGACAGTGGACGTTCGCACTCCACTTTGAAGGTGTATATGGCTGCTATCTCTGCCCGACATGTCGGAGTCGATGGCGCCACAGTGGGGCGCCACAGGTTGGTGTCCCTCTTTCTAAGAGGGGCTCTACGGCAGCGTCCCCCTAGCACCCCAAGGGCCCCGGCTTGGGACCTGCCCCTAGTGCTGGATGCCCTATCATCTCCTCCCTTCGAGCCCCTGGCCCAGGTCGGGCTTAAGTGGCTGTCCCTGAAGGCAGCATTTCTGCTTGCCATAACCTCAGGGAAGCGAGTCGGAGAGCTTCATGCCCTCTCCGTAAGCAGTACATGCCTGAGGTGGAACTCCGATTGCTCGGGTGTCACCCTCTGGCCGAATGTGGCGTTCCTGCCCAAGGTGCTTCCACTAGCCCACTCCAATCGGCCTATCCAGCTGGCACGCTTTAACATTCCACAGGAGAGCGGCACACCTGAGTTGCTGTGCCCTGTGCGTGCCCTGAGGGCGTATATTGATGCTACGGCCTGTATACGGCAGTCAGAGCAGCTCTTCGTTTGCCATGGCGGCACTAGGAAGGGTCGTGCTCTCTAGAAACAGCGGCTGTCCCACTGGGTGGTTGATACCATCACATATGCCTATGGGGCCAGTGGCCGCCCCCCGCCATCAGGGGCCAGATGCCACTGTACAAGAAGCATCTCAACATCGTGGGCTGCCCTAAGAGGGGTGCCCCTGGAGACCATCTGCGCCGCGGCGTCATGGTCGTCTTCTGGCACATTCTCCAGGTTCTACCGGGTCAATGTCGCCACTCCTCACCCTCTGGGTGTGGTCCTGTGGCCAAGCTCCGCTGCTTCCAGCTAGGTGAGTAAGTGCTTGGATTCTTCATGACATGGTTGGTATAGGTCATCCAGTGCTAAAGCACCGCCTCTGGCGGTCAGTAGGGACGAAATAGAACGATAGTTACGGCTGTAACTACGGTTCTATGAGTCCCGGATGACCGCCAGAGTATCCTGTCACTCACAATTATTGTGTGCTCGCGAGAAGATTCTGGGAACAGATCCTCTGACGACACCGGCTAATATAGCCGGTGTCACGTGGGTCACAGGTGACTTTGTTGTTATTGGTACTCGAGCTGCACATGCGCACGATGGACATATCCAGTGCTAAAGCACCACCTCTGGCGGTCATCCGGGACTCATAGAACCGTAGTTACAGCCGTAACTATCGTTATTTTTGTAGGCTGAACCCGCAAGTTAGCATTGCAAGAGCTCCCTCAAAAATCAGTAGCTCCCTCAACAAAAACACACATTAATGATACTCTCGTGTTTTGTTCAGCAGGATAATCTCCACATTGAAAACCACTCTTTTCATTTTTAAAGCATAAATGCAATACACAGAAGTAAAAAGCCAACGCTAGGCTATAACCACACTACATTACGGTTGCAATTCTGCACGTCCCCACCGCTAAGCTAAAGGTGGCTAATGTTTGGGGTGATGATGTTATGTAGTATTATTTAGTCGCTTGTTAGCAATTGACTATTTTAAGGCACATAAAAGCTTCAGACATTCACCAGTGGGGTATTTACTGACGTATTTTAGCTGATAGAACAAAACAAGAAAATCTCCTCAGCTTGTGATAGCCACAGGTCTTTTTTTCGGCCATCTTACTGAAAAAAAAGCAAAAAAATACGTTGACTTCGAGACGAGCGGACAAGAAGTGGTAAAATGCTGACTATTTCAAGGTTCTAGGACCCATTCCTGCACAACTCTTTTAAGCTTTTCTATTTGTGTGCAGCGAGTACGATAAATGTAAGTACAAGTACACAGATGAATTTCCCAGCATTAATATTATACCTTAAAAGAAACATGAAAAAAAGAAAAGTTAGAAAAGCTCAACTAGCCCGGGGCATCTTCTTTAAGTGTATTTATAATGTGCAGAACATTAGGCGCTTTCACACCGGAGTACTTTTACCCGTACTTTCCCGTTTAGTTCCGATAGTTTCTGGAATTTTGAGTTCACACCAAAAAGAGAACTTAGTTCAGAGAACTTTTACCCCCTTTTTAGTGCCTGCTAGAGAGGTGGTACTTTCCTGGGGAGAAAAAAGTTCCAATTTCTGATTGGCTGGGCGAATTGCAAACCAGGCCTCGTAAAACTCGGAAAAGTATTTTGAAGCCGTCATTGTATTTGCTGGCATTAGCATTATTAGCATTAGCATTAGCCCCGCGCACCAACGGAGAGAGAATAACTTATGGCAACACAAAAAAATACATTGGAGCAGTGGAGTGATGAGGAGGTGTCGGCGTTCTGGCGATTTACTCGGAAGGCTTCAGTAGAAGCTGCTGGGAGTCCCAGCAGCTTTTACTGAAGCCAGTCCCCAACTCCAGGGACTTCCGGCAGGGGACTTCGGGTGGCAGTATACGCTGTGAAGTTGTTTGCGGCCTGGCAGTAAATCCAAAGCAGAAGAAGAAGAAGTGACGTCAGCGGCTTCATTTGCGTAATCTTCCCTCAGGGAACTTATTCCGGTGTGAACGCGATCGGTTCTTAGTTCCATGGAGGGTACTAAGTGCTGGCACTGATGCCCCTTTCACACCAGCGCTTTTTCAGCTCCGGCTCGGAGCTGGAGCCTGAAAAGCGCCGGTTTTTCCTGTTCACACCGCAGCGGCGCCGGCTCTTAGCTCCGGAATCCGGTTCACTTCCAGCTCCAAAAAATTGTCGGTCTAGAGGCAAGAGCTTCGGAGCTAAGAGGTGGCGTCGCTTACGTCTCTCTTTGTCGAGGCGTGCAGGAAACTAAACCCACCTCCCCTGAACATGGGTCGACTGGCATTCCTGCCTACAAGCCTACCTAGTGCTTATAAACACACTTTATAAAGTCAGGCAACACTAACCAGGCTTCGTGTGATTCTGTTTATTTGTACCTTACTTTGACCATCCGTTCACTGTTATTGATCATTGTGGAGAGAGGCAGACGTTTTGTTTTGTATTGTAGCAGCTATCGGATGGAATCAATACATGGGCTGCACAGGTTGTCGTGTCTGACTATCACAAGTAGAATCATAATAAAAATACGCTGCTAAAATGTGCCTGTAGAAAACGGTTTATGCCACAATAGGATAGCAATAGCAAGTAGTCAGTTTAGCTTCGGTTGCTATGCAAACATCACCCATTTTATACCAGAGAAACTTTCATAACAGCGTTGTGATGCCAAACAGCGTCAATTCAGACTGACACACATTCAGGGGAACTGGGGATATGTATCAGCTGCTTGTGTGAGTCGGACAGTGAATACTTTAGAGCGGCCGCTGCCGTGTGAGCTAACCCGGAGCTAACGGGAGAATAAACTCCCGTGGAAGAGCATGCCAACACTGCAGCGGTCGGTAAATGCCGCAGAAACACATTAATAAACAATGAACCACGGCACTCTGGAGAAAAACATAAGGTTGGAGAAGTCGTTATTTAATTTAATCTGGCTTCGTGTGATTAAAAGCAACACGATCATCGAGCAGCGATGTAAACGGTGACGTCATGACGCAGCAGCGGCAGCACCCAGTCGGGCTCTGGGCGGTGTGAACAGAGCGGGAGCAGAAAAGGGAAACCGGAGCTGAACCAGAAAAGCTCCCGCTCGGAGCTAGAAAGGGAAAAGCGCTGGTGTGAAAGCCGCATAAGTGCTGGGAACTAAGTACGGCAAAGTACTTGGTGTGAAAGCGGCTAATGAGTACTTTTATTGGGAACAGCATTTCCCTCATAAGGTCTTCATGTGTCTGCACAATAAATGTCATGTCACTCTAAACTTAATATGTTTTTCCATTAGACACTATGTGCATGTTGGGGCTTGTAAAATATCTTCAATTGAAGGTGAATCATATGTTCATCCATGTGTAGAGCCATTTTAAACACCTGTCCCCCATTTATAATCCTGTCTAGTTTATGCTAGTAATAGTCATGAAAATGCGATCTCACAGACGGACGGAAAGTGAAGTCAGTCTCTCAGGCAGTGAAAAACAAACTGCCACTTATGATTCAACCATTAGGCCAACGATGTGGCCACTCAACATTTCTCTGAGCTATTTTGGTATGTTTGCTACTTCGGAAAACAAAAGGCTTCTCTGAGACTGTAAAATAACTTAAATGTGTTGTGTTATGTTTTACAGACAGTACTTGCGTTCCTATAATCCCTTAACATGAGATCGAGTTACTCACTGTTTTCCAGTGTAACCCTTATTTGTTGGCGGTTGTATTTCTCCAACGTCAACTTCAATCTTATTCAGTTTTGTGTCTTTGTTTTAAATATCGAAATATAAAACTATATATATATGCCACTGTAAAACAAATGTGTAGTTGCTTGAAAGGGTTTATTTTCCTTTGAATGGTGTTTTCTCCCACTTCGAACTCTTTTATGCTTTTGATATTGGTCTTACTTTGGGTAAGACAGAAAAAGAACAATTAAAAGCTGCAGTGTTTATTAAAGTTTCTTATAAATGTTGGCATATACAGACACAGAAAGGGGACAATGGTCTTTGTTGCCACCCAAGAGTGCTATTAGGCTGCCTTCCAAATGACTTTAAGCACATGCTGTTGCTGCCCTAATAAATCAAAAAGTATTGCTGTTAATATCATTCCATGTAAAAGGAATATGCTTTGGTGGTACACGTGTGTAACATGAAAATATTGGGAGACAATTCAAATTATCAAGTGCAAAATCAAGCAACAGAAGAACATTTCAATACAAAGCTAAAAAGGTACTTTGAATGTATTTTTTGAGATAAATGGAATTAAAAGCTATGCAGAACTGTTGCATACAGTATGGAAATATTTTTAACATCAAAAAATATTTTTAACATAATAGCACTCGCTACCTATCGTGACATTGTGCCTTGTGCCATTGTGACCCCATGGATGTATAAAGAGAACTTGATACAGCATTGGAGGCGGGACCCCGTTCATTCCAAGGAAAGATGCTCAGTGGTGCATAAAGCCAAAATGACCTGACTATAGAGAGCAAAAGTACCCGTGACTGGGCCCATAGAGAGAGCCCAATTGAGCTTTCCATAAGCCAAATCCACAGCCAATCGCGGCTCAGTCAAATGAATGGAGAGGGAAAATAACACTGGATTCAGATTTGAGCACATCTTACAACTTGTAGGCCCTAATGATTAAAATAAGGGCTGTTCAAGTGTTCGTACTGGGTACTTGTTTTAGCTAAAAAATAAATGATACGCTGATATACAGATGTCTCCTTTCCAATGTAAGTCAATGGAAAAAAGTGTCCAATGACATCATGGATTGACAAGGAAGTTGCACTTTGTCAACTACGAACATTTGCTTCTGACAAGCAAAGGATTGTGGGTCAGAATGGAAAAATGAGCTAGCTTGCTTACTGCAAAATGCAACCAGGTGCACAAGGACATCCTGTTCTTTTCTCTTCTTTTGCATACTGAATTGGACATATCTATTGGTACAAACTAAATCTTTTTCTGGCATTGTACAAGTATGGTATGTGCCTTGGAATGCTGCCTCAGGCCTTATACAATAGTATATAATTATTGTGTAACTTTGAAACTAAACAAAGCTAAAACAACTCTTTTCGATAACACACATCCTTCTCAGTCACTGGTTGAACATTAACCATTGTAAAACATGTGTTTGTGAGGTTATCAGGGTGCACTGTAGCGGCGTGTGTGACCAGCCCCACATTCCTCAGCACTCCTCCTAGTGAGCCATTCACCTCACACACACACACACACACACACACACACACACACACACACACACACACACACACACACACACACACACACACACACACACACACACACACACACACACACACACACACACACACACACACACACACACACACACACACACACACACACACACACACACACACACACACACACACACACACACACACACACACACACACACACAGTCTGGGACGCTTATCTGTGTCACACAAAAAAAGAGATTACACTCTCACTGACTCACACCAGTCAGGTGGATCACTCACTAAAATCTCATACAAGGCAAGGCAAGTTTATTTATATAGCACTTTTCAACACAAGGCAATTCAAAGTGCTTTACAAAAAATGAAAGAGATTAAGAAAATGGCATTTAAAATCAGTCATTATAAAAGTTACAGTGCAGTCAATTAAACACACTCTCTCTCCCCCCTGTCATTTACTCTTCTCAGGTTCTAACTTGTTCTATGCTGGTGATGACTGTTACTGTTGTTGCACTGTCAGCACACCATTAAAAACTACTTATTTTTAGATTAAATTAGCCCATCTTTTGGGACTCAAGAGGTTTATTTTTATTTTTACTTGAGCTTTATTCCACACTGTGTCTTGACATAAACTGGGCAGTGAATATAAGTACTTAAAACACAGCATGTAATTAAGATTGTTATTGTCAATTTACAATGCACTTCCAGGATAACAGACTGAACAAAGGGTGTCGCCTTACTTCCCTATGAGTTTATACTTCTCATATCATCTCTGTGTGCTGTTGTCGTTTAGCTTATTTTTGGGCTTTTTGCTTCTCCTAATTATAATAATTTCATTATTATTTTCTTTGTTTTTATCTTATCTTGTATTGGTAATTACCATCTTGTCTTCCTTTGCTTTTGCTATCAGCATATAGCTAAGGTAAACTCAAAGGCTTTGTGGTGCTAGTGGCTTACCGGCCGGCCCACATCGTCCGACCGGCCCATTTCAGTACCGGCCCATCGGGATTCGTCCCGAACATCCCAATGGCCAGTCCGCCCCTGACTGTGACATGTCTCCATGCTTTAATGTTCAAAAAGCTCTTTATTTCTCTCATACTGCCTGTGCTGCAGCACCTCTTTTCACCCTCTGTCTGAAACCAGAGCCCAGTCTGCTCTGATTGGTTAGCTGGCCTGCTCTGCTGTAATTGGTCAACTGCTTAGAGATGTCCATACCCTTAGCCTATCACGTACAATGTGTTGGAGCGCTAGCCAATAGAAGCTTGAGTGTTACATAGTGGTGTCAATACAGTATGTTCTGGAAGTAAACAAAGGAGTCCAATGGAGGGGTTTCAGGCAGGGACACAGGGATTTTAGCCTTTGCAGACCATTTACATGCACAACAACCTTTACAGGAAAGGGAAGACAACACAAAACATAATTGGGCTCACTTCCCGCATCGACTACTGCAACTCCCTTCTCTTTGGTCTCCCTCTCAAATCCATCCACAGACTTCAACTGGTTCAGAACTCTGCCGCCCGCATCATCACCAGAACCCCCTCCATTAACCACATCACTCCTGTTCTTCAGCAGCTTCACTGGCATCACCAGAACCCCCTCCATTAACCACATCACTCCTGTTCTTCAGCAACTTCACTGGCTCCCCGTCAAATCCCGTATCGTTTTTAAGATTCTGCTCCTCACCTTTAAGGCCATCCATAACCTCACTCCTCTGTACCTCTCCGACCTCCTGCACATCAACACACCCATCCGCACACTCAGGTCTTCTGCTTCCCTCAGCCTCACTGCACCCCCCTTCCGTTTAACCACCATGGGGTCTAGAGCCTTCAGCCGCTCTGCACCCCGCCTCTGGAACTCCCTCCCACCTGACATCTGCAACACTGACTCTCTCCCCATTTTCAAATCACGCCTCAAAACATATCTCTTCACACTCGCATATCCACCCTGATCATTATCCATCACACATCCTCTGTTTTATTTATTTGATTTGTTGCATTGTCTTGTTTATGTTTCTTATACTGGTGTTAGGTATTGTGTATCTTGTTTTTTATGTGTTTGTACGGCGACCTTGAGAGTCTTGAAAGGCGCCTATATAAAATAAATGAATTATTATTATTATTATTTATATAGTGAAGCTGTTATTTAATAAATGGGTTTTTAGGAACATACACATAAGTGAGTCAGCTGTTATCCCGAGTCAGGAAGTGGGTGTGTATAAGTATTGAAACACAGAGACATTAATCATCTGCTCATTTATAGTGGACTGACAGCCTGTGGTCTGTGCAGCGCTGCCTCCTGATTGGCTGTGGCACTTTGATTGCTTTCTCAAGAGAAGTTTCCTGGAAAACCTCACATGCAATTTCTGTCCACAGTTCCTGCTTTGATTACAATGTCTGCTGGTTATACAATTTTTAACAATTAGCTTTCCCGAGTAGCGGTGTAAGCCACAGGATGAAACCACAAAGGAGGACTCAACTGAAAAACAGCAGAGAGCGGTCCCGTGGGAGGGAGACTTGAGGATTAAAGACAATAATCATTGGTTTTGCAGAATGCCAGGGTGTGTCTGACCAAAAGTGGCTCCTCCCTCTTTGCCCTTTATGTCTTTCAACAACATTTCCCGATTACAAGTCTAAATGGTTATCTAGTTTCTTCTGAACTCCATATTTCCAACCAGACATGCACTCATTCCCTCCCCCTCCTGCTGGATCCTCCTTCATATCCTTCCTTCAGATCCTCAGTATACTCTTGGCTGAGGCTGAAATAAAACAAATCCTCTGACAGAACTAATTGACTTCTTTCATTTTCTTTGTCATGGTTGAAAAGCCTAAATCTGGCAGTATGTCATCATACAGACAACATGTGAATAAACCTGCTGGTGATTCCAGTAAAACAAGTATAAACCCTGCTATTACATTTTAATCATACAAGATTTCTGAATGGCTAAATGGTGTTTCTCAAGTTCAAAGATAATATCCAATGCAGTGTTTACTTTGGCTCATCATTATTTCATGTGATGGGAACATTTTGAAATGGGCTGTTGGCCTTTCTGTATGCTGATAGGAGATCGAGGCTAATTGAGCAAACAAAAGAGGGGGTTCTTGAGTATTTATTGTGTAAAACATGAGTAATCTGTGTCACAGTGCTCTAGGGAGATCATGTGGTGTGTTTTTGGTTTCCAGTATCTGCCAAACCCACAGAGAGAGTGATTCCCAAAAATACTTTTTCAAAGAAACATTCACATTTCACTCACATTTTACAGATTAGAAAACTGTGACAAGGCTGTCATGAAGTAATAATCAGATGTTATGCTTAGATGCATCAGCTGTTGTGTAAATTCAACAAAAATAAAAATATACAAATATGTTGGGTGTACCAAACTCATTTGCGTGGAAACGGTTGACAAAATAGAAATATGTTAAACTAAATAGTAGAAAATAATTGTATAAAGGGTTGGAGCCCTAGCCAATAGAAGCCCAAGTGGTACATAGTGATGTCACTGTGGCTCAGTGGGGACAGTGTCAGTGTCCCCGGGCAAGACACTTAACCCCAAATTGCTTCTGTGGGGGCAGTATTGAGTGTATTTAAGTCGCCTTGTTTAAAAGTGTCTGATAAGTAAAAATGGAATTAAACCTAAAATGTTAAAGTGTATGCTGGCATGCAGCCAAATGGCTCACTGAATAGTCATATCACCTTCTTGCTGATCTCATCAACTGTAAGTTTCTAAGGTACAAAACCCCCACCCAAAACACTTATTTTCATAATGATTACATCCGCACCTCTGACCTCAAATCAAATCAAGTTTTATTTATATAGCACATTTATAAACGATTTTTGGTCGAGCCAAAGTGCTGTACATATAATAAAAATAGCCTAGTAGAGACACTTTACAGCAAATACAACAGCACAGATTGTTCAGAATATCAGTATGAGAAAAACGACACCCTCTATCCTTAGACCAGTGCTTCTCAAAGTGTGGTCCGCGGACCACTGGTGGTCCGTGAGCGCCCCCTAGTGGTCCGTGAGTATATTGGTAACATTTCACATTTGAAATAAATACATTTATTTACGTTTTTCCGCACTCTCGCGGGAATATCTTCGCAATGGAACGAGCTTAAGTTTCACTTTCGATTGCATGATATAGCCCAGCTAAACACCTTCATCACACATGTTGCCACTTGTTTGTACCAGTTTCAGGCGATTTGTAAAAAACTATGTGTTTTTGGATATTTGTGGAGTTAGGTGGTCCGCGAGTGTTTTTGTATTGGTTAAGTGGTCCTTGGTATGAAAAAGTTTGAGAAACACTGCCTTAGACCCTCACATCGTACAAGGAAAAACTTTCAGAGAAAACCCACAGTTTAAGGGGAAAAAATGGGAGAAACCTCAGGGAGAGCAACAGAGGAGGGATCCCTCTCCCAGGACGGACAGACGTGCAATAGATGCCGTGTGTAAATCGAAGAGATAATACATTTTACAGCATATAAACCGAAAAAAAAGTTTTTTTGACCAGTTTTTTTTGACCTGTTCTACAAGCACGCACATACACACATAGCACATTCTAATTATGACAGGATCTATCATTGTTAGGGGTGAAACGGTTCACAAGCATTTCGGTTCGGTACGTACCTCGGTTTTTAGGTCACGGTTCGGTTCGGTACGAAATAATCTGTATTTGAACTTTACTGTAGGCCTACTAGTACTCACAAAACATAAACTATTGGTTTTGGGGTTTTAATTATCATTAAACTATGAATATTCACTCAAATAAATACAAAATACAATAAAATGAACATTAAGGTGCAGCATTTCGATGAACTGAAATAATCTGTATTTGAACTGTTCTAGTACCTAAGCAGCCAGTTTGACATTATGACTTGCTTGTCATTGTATGTTTTTTTTTGAGAAAAATGAACTCGTCCACATTGCTTGCCTCTCGTCCAATGAAATGACTTGGTCGCTCTATGACGTGTTGAACCCAATATGAGCAAATTACTCTGAATGCTGCGACGCAGCACCTGAGATTACTTCCAAAAAGTTGTTCACGTTCTCAATTTTTTACGTCTAACGTTATATTTGTTCGGTACACATGTGTACCGAACCGAAGGGCCCGTGCCGACTAATTTCGGTACGGGTACGTATACCGTTACACTCCTAATCATTGTTAAAAGCAACCTCCTTTAACCTCTTCTACACCGCACCCCCGATACTGGGGGGGGGGGGGACGCGTCATCTGCAGGAAACAGCGTCTGAGGGTATCTTAATATATAATAAACTATTAATGTTTTATATTCATGTAACGGGAAGAAACTCAGCTAACTGATCTTTTTTTTTTTTTTTTTTTAAACCACAAAGCTAGTGCTGAGCCTATGAATTAGCCACGAGCGAAAAATGCTAACGGTGTTTTGCACAGAAACTCATTCATAACTCCCTTATTACTTATCGTAGCTGCACGTACAACCCATCGATCTGATCGTGAGATGACACAGAATCGATCGGTATATACATAATCACTCCATGATAAGAACTCACGAAGATATTAACAAGAACAGACATCAAAACATGTGGTGCTAGGTAGCTAAAAACGGCAACATGGCTCACCTTGGTCGTTGTCTGGTCAAAAGTGGTCTTCAATGGCATTAAAACGATAAAAACGCTGCTGAAGTTAATCCATAGGTTAATCCAATGTGTCTGTGTCCCTTTGAAATGATTTCTGATAATCCATAAGAAATAAACCTGCTTTTCCGTTTCCAGATGTCAGAGCGAGAGATAGGTTCACTCTGATGCAAACCTGCATGCGCAAAGCCCCCACCTTCTTTTTTTTACCATGTGTGTGTATGTGGAAATTCCCCTTCGATTCTATTGGCTCTAACGGTCAAAAAGAGATGTCAATCACCAAAATCGACCAATGGGTTCCAGAGAAACGGTAAAAACGCCCATTTCCACCCAAATCACCTCAGAGGTGGAGTTTTCTTTGCTAAATCTCTCTAAAAAGGTCAAATGTCACTTGTTTTGCATCAATCTTGATACAGGGTACTTATTATATGTTGTACTTTGGATTCCTAAAGCTTTTAGTCTACCTTGCCATCATCCAAGGGTAGTTTTCACTATAAGTAAAAAATAATTTTTGGACGGACACTATAATTTACAGTTTTTTACTATGTTCAATCTGAATTTTCTTTAAAATAAAAAACATCTATATTGATTCTGACTGTTCTACATCCAACTCAGAGGTTTATCAGTACTTTGAGAAAAAAGATTATTAATGTAACCCTTTTAGAAGGGAAGATATGGTCATTTGTTCTGGGAATGTCATTTTCGAGCCTGAGACCTGAAAAACAGGCTCAGGGCTTAACAGGTTAACAATGAGGCATGATTTATCATAAATACAGGAGCAAAATAACGAGTCTCTGCTACACCAGTAACGCCCCCATATACATATTTCAGTTTAAATTAACAATGTTTGGCAAAATAGCAGAGTTAATTAAATGTTTCTCGTATTATATGGATTATGTAAGCATAGCCACCAAAGCCAGTCTGACAATGACAAGATTTAGAGCCAACAAACACAATAATAATCGAATTAGGAATGCATCTCAAACCATATAAAGCTCCTCATCCCGGAAAGCTCACCGGGCTGACACTGGCATGTTAATTATTCCCTATAAATGCTTTGAATGAGTACTTGCTGCTTTCACTGTGGCATTAGTCGCTTTTTACCGAAATATTTTACCGCTGCATCTTTCACTATGATCTATCTTCTGAAATTCGAGAAAAGGACACCTTGTGTAGCCTATGTATTGATTACACATGATAGCAGGTACACAAAAAAGAATAGAAAATCAACTTACACTGCTATGCTGCTGTTAAGAACGACTGATGATAGCGAATGTGCTCATGTTCTAGCCACCTTGCGTTTTTGGTGCATCTTTGTAGAATGTTATGTACTTGCCATGAACTGATATTTACAAATGTTAATCCCAGCGTCCAATTTAATCTCCGACGCACAAGGCTTTTGGTTCTTGGTCCGGCCCGATAAGATAGTTAGCGCCGGAATTTAACCGATTCTCGGGTCCGAGAGACGGCGCCACCATGGTGGAAACACTGAAAAATTGTTTGCAATCTGGCACTATCTTCGAACCAGCCCTGGAACGACCTACTGCAAGAGAGGTATATAGGTACATAAACTATGGATCAAAGGACATTTCTGAGATGATAAGAACTGAACCCTTAACAATACAACTTCTTTCCTTTTTTTGGATCCTGATGCTACAGATGCTTTAGCACTATCTCAGCTATTGTCTTCTATTCTAGAGCAATACTGTTCTGTACCTCATGTGACTCAGGAATCTCTCAGTGCCACACAACATAACAAACATTTCTGGTCAATAACATGTCCCGTCTAATCCCTGCAGAGTGTCGGCTTGTGGTGAGGTGCAATGAGCACAGAGCAGGGCCATTACATGATGTGTGTTTGCATGTGTGAGCACTGTGCATGTGTGAGCATGCATGTATTCCATATATCAGGAGAACATCAAGTGCATCGCACAATGCAGCACAGCTAGTTTTTTATTGAGACCCAGAGCAAACAGAACACAACTTGGAGACATGCCATGTAACTCCTGCTCTGACAGGAAGGTTGGGTTTACTGGCAGATTAGCAGGGCTGCTAATATGTGCAGCACATAACTGACACTTTGAACGGCTCACTTGCAGGAAACAATGGATAAGGAACTTCAGATGGTAGGATGTATCACAGCTACACTTTAATCACCTTATAATGATCTGCTACACAATATGGTGAACGTCCAGCATTAACACAAAAAAAAAGTACTTTTCACAATCATTAAAATACTATGACTGAAGTCACACATTTTAACTGTAGAGTAATACAGGGTGCTTAGCTGCACGTCAGTGTATCCATGTCCCGTAGTTGAATACTTGTTCTGTGGTTTAGACCTTAGAGCAGTGACGTGCAGTCAGGGGAGGCAGAGCCTCACCTGTCATACTCCAATGTAACGGAAAAACATCTAAAGAAACACTAAATAGTAATAATAATAAAATGTCTCCACTGATCTGTGTTGTAAATGTGATTTCTGTTTGATTCCAATCGCTTTTTATAGTCAAAATCAGCAAATTTGCCGAGCTCCGCTACAACTACGGGTAGCGATGAGAAGTGAGGCAGGGACGAGCTCTGCCTCTCGTAAGCCCACAGTAACTGGCTGGAGCGCGGGCACTAATTTAGCGCGGGCACTTATTTTGTGAGCGCGCTCAAGCCAGTTACTGTGGGGTGAAGTGAGGTGAGGCACAGATGAGCTCTGCCTCACCTCGGAATGCCTCACCCCACAGAAACTGGCTGGAAAGCGGGCCCTAAGCGCATGCCTGCACCATCTCACTGTATGTCACCAATGTAATGTTTGTAGATCCCTTTATTACATTTATCCTCGCCATCCATAGTCTCTAAATAACTTATTTCACGTATATATGATATTTAGGCTCGCTGGTCTCATCATTCTTTCACACACACATACGGGTATTGGGCCGAGGGCGACACCGTACTTATATATACTTAATATCATAGTCTATTACCTTAATCAATATCTAGTCAACTCTAAAATACCACATATATGCAATGGCATGATAATATTATTGTGACAAGTGGGGTATTCACCTGGTGTTTCCAGAAATTAGACGTAGATGCAGCCAAAATCGACGAAGGCCACTTTCGAGGGTCGTTTTTCCATACATCTGCAGGCAGTCTGTAAGGGCAATCGGACAACCCACACAGCTCTAGTTTACGCTGGTAACGACCTAGAGCACACCCCTCAAGTCCAGAGATGTAATCCGAAGACATGCAGCGATTTCTTCGGTCGTTAATTCAGAAAAAAAAACTAATGCGCTCTGCCTGGCAACGTTAGCTAGCTGTTTATATTTGCACCTCCAGGATATTTGCACCTCCAGGAAAATGGCATATTTATATATATATATATGGCGCGCGTTGCATTGTGGGTAGCTCGTGACGTCACTGTGTGTGAAAGATATTCTTTCACACAGTGACGGCAACGGCAATGCAAAAAGCACCAGGGGAGGCAGCCATAACCTCTGCCGCACTGAAGGGGGCGCACGTGAGCCCACAGGTTCTTGTTGCTACTGTTATTCTACGCAGAGACGGTAGACGCAAACAACAAACTAGACTTTTGAAACTAGAGGAATATAAGGAGCACTTTTACAAAAAAGTAATAGAGATTGTTGTCCAGAAGGATAGCATGGACTTCCTCTTCAAGTCAAGGTAAGACCACTTTTGTAATGGGATCTTACTAAGAAAGAACAATCCAATATTTAGATTTTGGGTATTCTTTTGTTGAACGGTCTGTTTAGAATGAAGTGAAGCATAAGACTAAAAAAGCTTTTGTAACCGAATATTTCGATTAAGGTCAAATTTAAAAGAAAGAGTCAGTGCCTCACCAGCCATGAACCTCACCGCACGTCACTGCTTTAGAGGCATGCCTGGCAGAAAGGTTAACATCTGATTTCCATTAGTTTGAGAACTAGCTCCTCCTCACATTCAAGACTCCTCACCATAGTGGAAAGTAACTAAGTACATTTACTCAAGTACAAGACTTAAGCACAATCTTGAGGTACTAGTAGTTTACTTAATATTTTCATTTCATGCTACTTTATACTCCAACTCCACTACATTTTGCAGGCAAAAAAAGTACTTTTTCACCTTTGTATTTATTTGACAACATTTGATACCTGCAATTACATATAAATATTACAAAAAAATACAAATAAGCTTATACATTATGATGTTCTATTATGGATTAAGAGAACTGGCAGCATAAGAAGTGATTAAAGTGAGCTCAATCAGCTGCAAAATTACTTATAATGGAAAATGTATTAAAATCCAGTGTTTTATATTGTTGGTAAAAATGGCAATTATGCAATATGAGTACTTTTTCTTTTGGTAGGCTACTTTCACTATAATTTCTAATATGTTTGTGCTTTTGCTTTAAAATGTCAGCTGCAGGACTTTTACTTGTAACAGAGTATTACTACACTGTGGTACGTTACTACTTTTACCTAACTTAAAGATCTGAGTAGTTCTTCCATCACTGCTACTCACAATATACGAGAAAACGAAGGAAAGAGTTATTCATAGGAAAAGCTTCTGAAGCTATACGACATCTCAACCACAGCGCGCGACACACGTGATCTTATAAACAAACTTTCTTTACATCGTATTCCCACACAGAAAGGATCTACAATAAAACCAGTACTTACCTCAGTAAATGAGAGCCTTATTGTTCCCCTGGCCCAAATTCCAGAGGGGAGCAGAGCCCTGTTCAGAGTTCCTAGTCTTCCTGTAGTGGGGCAGTGTTTCTCTGTGTTGCTCCAGACATGCAGTCATCCTGTGCAGTCGACTGACCGAGAGTCACTCCCCCCTCCCCCCCCTCCCTCTGCTGCTGTAACCCGAGCCCGGTGTTCCTGCACAGCTGGCCCAGGTGAGGCACACCATCCACTTCATGTTGACACATTATGTCAGGAAATAACAGGTAGTTCACATGTTCACATTTACAACGCCACACAATAGCTGTAGGTCTAGATACATATATGACCCTGCATTTTAACCCTTTCTATACATAAGTCTAAGCAGAGGTGTTGTTGCCTACTTAAGTAATAGTAGCAATACTAAATTGTAAAATACTTATTGAAGTATTGGCATCAAAATATACTTAAGAACCAAAAGTTAAACTGCTCGTTACATGTAATGGCCCAATCATATTTAATCACTGGAGTATATGACTATTGATTAATTCATGTGTTAATCACAGCTATATAATGTGGAGATCATTTTAATTACTTTATTTACTGCTGAGGAAAGTCTTTATCTTTAATGATATTTAAATGTTTATTTATATTTTGTATTAGCTAGTAATCTGAATATGTGGAGTAACTAAAGCAGTCAAATTAATAATAATAATAATAATTTCGATTTTTATAGCACCTTTCAAGAAACCCAAGGACGCTTTACAATGGGAAATAAAATCACAAAAAAATAAATAAATAATAATCACACAGACACACAGGTTGACACACAGGTTGAAAAACAGGTTGCTGGGTATTGCATTTTAGCTGGGGCCGAAGGCCTGAGTGAACATATGGTGTTTGAGTTTTTGTTTGAAAGTGTCCAGAGAGTCTGCATTCCTGATAGCAGAGTGGAGAGAATTCCAGAGGGTGGGGGCTGCGACACTGAAGGCTCTGTCGCCAAAAGATTTCAACTTGGATCTGAAGCCTGATTGGAAGGGTTCGTAGAGCTCATGGTTGGACATATGATGGAGTTGGGCAGCAACTGCTCTTTCCATGATCTTGCTGAGGAAAGGACGGTTGGAGATCAGCCGGTAGTTGCTAGGGTCCTCGGGGTCGGGACCAGGTTTTTTAATGATGGGGGTGACAGCTGCTATCTTGAAGACGGAGGGAACCAGGGAGGAGTTGATTATATTAACGAATGGATTAGATTAGATATAGATCAAATCTGATTAGATCAAATCTATTTTATTTATCTCTGATTTGTTTACAAATGTATATACACAAGCCACTGAAAGAGTACAAATAAAATGTATATAAACTGTAAAAATGTACATATATAGTTATTTCATAATAAGTTACCAATCGACTATAAATGTTTACAACATATCAAAATATATATTTTTTTAGGCCTACATTTTTATGACAAATAATAAGTCAAATCTATATTTGAACATAGCTATGAACAAATATGTATTTGACTTGATTAATGTTACATGCATGTATTGCTTCATCTTTGGCAAGCAGGACTTGGCCATTGGATTCGAACCGTAGACTTTTGTGTTTCCAGGCAAAAGAGCTGCAGCTGCTAACTGTTGAGTGTTTCCATGGAAGCTTTTCTCTCCCCTGCTTTAAACACATCTGTCTGTGGATCAGTATAGCAGCACAGACATGTGATGTGATTTGTACCCACCATAAGCTGGTAAACTTAAAAAAACATGTTAATGTTTAAAGGACTCAGTGCTGATAGTGTGAGAGCAAAGATTTATTTAGGGACGTTCTTCAGTATTGTTCTTTTTGGAGGCTAAACTGCCACCCTCAAAGTTATGTTTTAATTTGTTTTGTTTTTTTCACAAGTTTCTAAATTAAAATGAACCAAAATATCTCATCTCTGAAGTAGGAGATACCCATATTAAAACACTCTAACATAGGCTACATCAGTCCATCAATATATCCATTTATTAACCTTACATTTGCATCTTAATAAAAAACTGTATGTCCTTTAAGATACAAATTAAGTTTAGTTACCGTTTATACTGCGTCAGAACTTATTAACCTTTGTCACAGAGGGCAAGAAAATACATTGTGGATGTGGTATTGTTACGTTAACATAGTAAATGACCTGAGAAGCCTGACATTTTTAGCACATCTTTTGGGGAAATCCTTTTGATTCTTTTTGTGGTTAAATCAGACAAATATATCACCAAATATTTAGGTACAGTTACATCACTTTAAATTAAATGGACCTCTTCCAATAAAGAGCCTGTATCTACCTTCTCTAGACTTAAAAAATGCATGCGCAGTAAAGGTGCATGCATTTTTTCCCAATATACATTTTACTGGAAAACTGCAACAAACAACAAAACCCAGACTAACGATTTTGTGGGGTAAATTTAGTATATATATAAAAAAGAATACAAAGAAAGGAAGAGAAACAAAGTTTCAGCAGTTCAATCAATCATATATTTGTTAATAAGACTTTGGGAACAAAATACTATGGCCCAATCCCAAACCACGCCCTATCAATTAATCAATCAATGTTTATTTATACAGCCCAATATCACAAATGTTACATTTGTCTCAGTGGACTTCACAGTTGTACAGAATATCAGTATGACAATACATCGTTTTGAGGCAAGATATATGCCTGATTGTTGCTATGTTACGTAGATGAAAAAAGGCGGTCCTTGAAATTGATTTTATGTGGGTGTTAAAGGATAAATCCTGATCAAATATAACACCAAGATTCCTTACAGTCTCACTGGAGGTCAAATTAATGCCATCCATAGTTAATATATCTTTAGATAGTTTGATTATCTAGTTTGTTAAAGTGTTTCGGCAAATGTTAAAGTGTTTCGGGAAATGTTAAAGTGTTTCGGCAAATGTTAAAGTGTTTCGACACTTGTACATTTGTCTCTAGCTTGGTAAAAATGTTTTGCATCTTGTTAATTTGTTTTTGTTAATGTTAAATCGTTTTTGCTTTGGTACATTTGTTTTATAAAATGTAAATTTGTCTCAAGCTTTGTTAAAGTGTTTCACATATTTGCACGTCAGTGTATCCATATATCACATATTTGTAACTAAATGATACATTAATTGAAACAAAACACGGTATAAACTGAGGAGTGACTCTCGTGAGTTTCATGTATTTTCTTCACTCCGCTGGGAAACTGCTCTCATGTCAAGAAGCATCAGATCAGTCCATGCACTGCATCGTCCAATCAGTGAGCGATACACAGTAAGGGGGCGGGGCGAGTGCCTGAGGATTTCATCGGAGGATGGTCTGGTGGTTCCTCGGTTATAGCTCCTCCATTATCGCTCCTCGGTCCTCCCGCAAAAATAAGGCCAGTGGGACGCTACTCAAGATGGCGCAGACAAATCAACTTCCGGTGAGACCGAGACCGAGGAGCGAGGAAATGTATTTAATATAAACGTTAGTCTTTAACATCTATCACTGTGTATATCACCATTCAAACATATTTTAAAAGTTGAACAAACCCCACACAGCTCAGTAAACACTGTGAAATGTTGACTTTATTTGATCATTTCAGTAAAGACTGAGGGGTACTGTGTAGGGGTAGGGCGTGGTTTGGGATGAGAGAATTTATATTCTATATATTCTATAATATATTCGTCTCAGGGCCTACCATAACGCAGTTTTTTCTGACGTCATAAACACGTGGTTGGGTTTGTAGCTGTCAATCATACAACGTCACCGCGTCATCTCTACGTGCCCCGCCCTACGCTGATCAAGTGTTTCCGCCAAGATGGTTGTCGGTGCCTTCCCTATCGCCAAGCTCCTCTACCTGGGAGTGAGGCAGTTGAGCAAGCCTATAGCGAACCGAATAAAGGCCGGAGCCCGGAGAAAGCGAGTTCTTTAAGAATTACATCTGTCTGCCCCCGGCACAGAGTGAGTAACCGAGCTAACGGCTACCAATGACCGCTACATTGCAGTGTCAGACACCCGGACGAGGGATAAAGCGAGGAGGCTGCGACGACCAATGAGATTGTAGCTTTTCAAGACCGCTTATCGGTTCGACCAATAGAAGCACGCCAAGGTCGAAGAGGGCGGGTCTTGTGTGTCATTGAAATGTTGCCTGAAGCTTTCGCTAAATGACAGTGAAAGGATTTTGCTAAACGTCCTGTTCAAAAAATGAAAAGATTCAAAGCAGCCACTGTGTTCTGTTGTTTAGACACACCTGTGTTTATTCGTTTGGGCATGTTTAGATACATTGCTTTGAATTCGTTTGGTCATAATGTAATTCATAGGCTACTGCATGTGTTACAGATCATTTTTAAAACATACAATCAAAACGAAAGAAATAGAAACCAAACATATGTGTCACAGAGCTCATTTTTAAGGAATGACATCGAGAAACATTGGATTTGTTCATTCATAGAAATATGTAATTGGTCATAAAAAGACAGAGGGCTCAGTGAAGTTTTAAATATTGTTTAAATGGACATAGACTTGACAACTGATGATGATTTTATTTTATATTCTTTTGTCTTATATGTATATGCCACACCTGATATTGTTATACTATGTAACTGCATTTCACCTTTTACTTTATCTCATAGCCCATACGATATCATACTTTACCCTTTTATACTACGATATTATGTTGATATGTTTTGCATCAACACTCCTGTCACTTTATCTGGTCATTTTTGTGTTGAATGCATTTGATCTATTGTTTTCTGTCTATTTTTATGTTATATCCCTCTTATTATTTATTCAGAAATAGGTTTATTTCAGTACAGGTTTACACATAAAAGTAATTAGCATTGCTATATAAGGGTGTTTACATAAACTAAGTATCAAAACTAGAATATGGCATTGTATCAGAATTGTAGAAAAAGAGCTGTGCACTTTTTCAAAAGAGGTAGAGGAATTTGCAAATAAACAGAGATGCACAAGGTTTACAGTATGAACATGGATACTTGTCCATATTTCAATAATAATGTGATTAATTGTGCAGCTCTTAACAAGGAGTTCTTACATGATGTGCATTCATAGGAAGTTAAAGAGTCAGTGGGGGTCCTGGGCCTTATTGATGAAACACTTTAATACACATACATCTGTTAACAGTCCACATATTTATATATTACATCAGTAGATTCTATTTTACATGTATATAGTTGACCTAGTTCTGCATTTACTTGCACATTGTGTCACTTGCAACATTCTCGCACTATTTTGACTTAATGTCTTTAGTACGTGTGACTGTTGAAGGACCCTGGTACATTAGATTTGTATTGCCAAACTACACTGTAGCGATTGTGCATATAACATAAACCCTTTGAATCTTGAATAAGGCCAATAGCTGACCAGAAGAAAGTGTACATGGTGCGAGGTTTTGGTATAAAAAATCGGTTTAAACTGTTATTTGGAGATAATTTGAAGAATAAGTGCAAATGTGAGCTACATCATTACAAATATATAAATACTGAAAGTCTAACACACTGGAACTGCATCTGCTCTTCACAGTTTACCACTGGATCGAGATGAGAACGAAGATGCGGATCATGGGTTTTCGGGGGGCCACCATTAAGCCTCTGAACGAGGAGCTGGCTGCAGAGCTGGGCGCGGAGCTGCTGGGTGAGGGGATCATCTTCATCATCGGAACTGGCTGCATGGTGCTGGAGTACAGCAGGCAGGCCGCCAACTCCCGCCACAAAGAAGAGGAGCAGAACGAGACCATCATCAGCCTACAGACTCAGATAGCAGAGCTCGCTATGACCACAGAGACTCTCGACGCTCGGCTCAGAGAGATGAATAGACAACTTGTGTCATTACCTCTTCCCAACAAGAAGTGATTCAATGGGTTATATGCTACAGTATGTGACGTGACCCAACATAGTGCACAAACATAGTCCTGCCATGTGTACAGCTTGATATGCCCTTAGGTTGGGTGGAAAGGGTGGATACAAATCAGAGTGCTGTGGATGTGTGCTCGAGCTGTAGCAGGAGATTGCTATGATATTCATAGTGTATTTCTGTGGTTGATCGTGCATGTTCATTATTAAGTTGTAAATAAACATTGACAATAAATTGCGATGGCGTCCTTGAAATGTAATATATTTTAAAGCAGCTCCAGCAAATCCCTTTCCTCTGATTTCCAGTATTTCAATGACCTTAATCATTTTCATGCTCCATTTGGTGCTTCAATTGTGGGATTATTTGGCATTTTGTGCACTTGATTGAAGGACAAAAACCAAAAAATATATATTGGGCCAATATCGGGATTTCTTTAAGAAGAGGTTCATGGACATGTGGTGTTGTATTTACGCTATAAATCCATTTCATGGTTCATGTACATTGGATGTGATGAACACTGTAAAAGGAGGGTGTAAAATAAAATGGTTCCCTGTCTGATGAGAGTGTTTGTCGCTTTTGCACAAGCAGAATAATTGTAAACCTTTAATTAAGTACACGTAACACATTGTTTAAAAAAAACTAGATGGTGGAGGACCTTTGATGTAAAGGTCCTCCATTGAAAACACATTATCAGGAACATGTACATTACATATAATCGAAGTAAAATGCGGGTGTGTGTGTTTCGGGCTGGGTTTCGCTGTGTCTCGCTGTCTCGCAGACGGCCACTGGGCTCACAGGGAGGGGGGGGGGGGGGCAGGAGCTCCAACAAGCCGTGGACAGAGAGTGAATACACATACTATAGAGAATGCTGTATGAGAAACCCAATGTGATTTTGGAAAATTGCACAATATAAATCTATTTTAGAAATGGCCATGACATGGGACCTTTAATGCGGCATCTGCTGACTAGCTTTTTCTCAATTAACTAGGTTTGTATACATTCAGAAAATAGTGACTTATGCAATCACATTACTAAAAGCCCTAGACAAAACTGCTTGTTTGTCCAACCAACCATCAAAACCTCTCAATCATTAAATAAACATATATATTTTTTAAAGCAGCAAATCCCCACATTTTAGAATCTTGGAAAACATTTTTGTGTGCATCAAACAAAATATATAACCAATATATTTCTGTCCAAAATCCAGTGGTTCCAAACCTTTTTCCTTGGGTAGTCTTTTTGTAATATATTTAAGTAAACTGACGACCCCTGACTGACTAAGGTAAAGTGAGATTTTACTGATATTTCACAAAAGATAAACTAGTCTGGGTTGACAGGGAATCACAGCAGTGTGTGTTAAACAAGCAATTTGTCTGCATTTTCTGTGAATATTGAATGAGAGATTAGTTTTTGTTCTTTTTTTTTGTTCTTTAGCATTAATGCATTCTTATGCTTGTTTTATCCTCTCTTGAGTGAAATCCTCAGATAAAGGCCAACTGTATTTAAACAGTTACAACCTTTACAAAATAAGTCTTAAAACTGGTAGAGTGAAAAGCACATTGTTTCTCAATGAAATGAAGGGACATAGAACTGGAGTGTGGCATAATATAAAAATACTCAAGTTAAGCTTTTCCCCCCCAGGAGACCACCTCTCAGCACTAAAAATGGGAGTAATAGTAAACGGGAAAAAGTACTCCGGTGTGAACGCGCCTATTGTAAACTGCGAATTTATTGGACCTCAGCTGTAGGCCGAAGAGATAACGGCGGGGAGGTTTTGAAACTACACTACCCATAATTCGTTCGCATGGAAACACCGCCTCACTTCCTACTTTGGAGTGTTCCAAGTGTTAGACGAGAACAAATACACAAGCTCGGTTGATATGTTGGCTTACCCTTTTATTTGTCTGTTTAACTACAACTCACTTTAACAAAGGTTTTATTTAGCAAGCACAACGTGGGCACCTCGGAGGTTAAATAGTAGAAGAATTAACCTTTGAATATGCGCAGGTCTTGTTTACTTCCGGTGGATGGTTTCGGTCTGGTTTCCGCCCCATAGAGGGCAGCAGCGACACTCCATCTGGTATCACAACTGACCCGCGCAACTCGCATGAGACCAGGTAGGCCTCAACCTTATTTTTAGATTATTTTGCATTACAACCAGGTTATAAAGTGGGAAAACTATGCATGAACCACCTTACTTGCATGCAAAATAGAAAAACGCGTGCAACTTGCATAGTTTTAAAGTTCTATTAAACATTGCTTGTCTTGCATCGGGTGTCGGTGAGTTAGCGCTAGGCTAAGAAGGTTACCAACATTAGCCACGTAGCGATAACTTGAATCGAATACTGCAGTAATATGTTTACTTTTCATATACCTATACAGGTAAGGGTAGTAAAGCTTAAATTACTTAATGGTTTATAGATATTTTTAAACCAGGTACAATGGGTCTGTATATATCCATATCTGCTAGCCTCGCTAACTTGCTAATGTAGCCTGTTTGGCTCAGACACAGTGCCGCCATCATATATTGATTTGAAAGTTGTAAGCGGTGTTGTAAGCTCTAGCGTTACTTCAGCTTGTTCTACTGTCTGTTTTTGTTAGTAAACTAATAAAGGAAACACACATCTGACACAATGAGTTTCGACGTGAAGAAACTGAAAGTCAACGAACTGAAAAAGGAGCTCCAGCGCCGCGGCCTGGACAGCAAAGGCCTGAAGGCTGATCTGGTGGAGAGGCTAAAAGCCGCTCTTGAGGCCTCCGAGCCGGGGGATCAGGAAGAGAACTTCGGCCAGGAGTACCAGGACAACGAAGATGGAGAGGATGTCCCAGAGCAACAAGGTAAGCCCCATGCATGCTGTTTATTTAAAAAATAAATGTTCTGTTCCATCAGACTTTGATTAAAGATTAGATTGCACTTTTTTATTGACAAAGTACAGTTACCAAGGCAACGAAATGCATTTTAGAATTTCACCAGAAGTGCATGAAAGTAAAGTGCAGTGTTATGCACTAGTGCTGCACGATTTGAGAAAAAATATATAACAACAAGAAAAGAAAAAAACAGATGTCTCAATTACGATATTATAGGAGCGATAAGTTGAATTATTCTAATTTATTATTGAAAACATTTGTATTAAGTGTATATAATACGTTTTTTACACCTTTAACATATATAGTTATTCTGCAATTTGAATAGTCCATGCTTACGTATTGTCGTTTTCAATACAATGTGGATTAATGGTGCAGCACTATTATGCCCAGATCATTCTATTAATTAAACAGTCATATGTGAAGTAGAAGAATATACAATTTCCATAAAAGTGCTTTATTTTTCTTTTCTTATGAGCTTGAGAGGTAATGATTATGAATGTTCATTTTTAATGCAGATGAAGATGGAGCTGAGGACTCTGGTGATGTAGACGAGGGCGGGGATGATGATGATGATGATGTTGAAGGTGAAGTCGACAGTGAAGGGGCCGCCGATGTTGTAGCAGTCGCCAAAGGGACTGCCGATGTTGTAGCAGTCGCCAAAGGGGCCGCCGATGTTGTAGCAGTCGCCAAAGGGGCCGCAGATGTTGTAGCAGTCGCCGAAGGGGCCGCCGATGTTGTAGCAGTCGCCAAAGGGGCCGCCGATGTTGTAGCAGTCGCCGAAGGGGCCGCCGATGTTGTAGCAGTCGCCGAAGGGGCCGCCGATGTTGTAGCAGTCGCCGAAGGGGCCGCCGATGTTGTAGCAGTCGCCGAAGGGGATGGCGATGTGGTAGCAGAGGCCAAAGGGGTTGGCGATGTGGTAGCAGACGCCGACGGGGATGGCCATGTGGTAGCAGAGGCCAAAGGGGTTGGCCATGTGGTAGCAGACGCCGAAGGAGACAGTGATGGGGATGTTGAAGGTGAAGCTGGGGCCCCCCAAGAAGAAGATGAGGGTCGGGATTCAGGTGGTTACTACGAAGATGAAGAGGCAGAAGGCGAGCCTTTTGAAAGCCAGCCGACTTCAGACTCCTGTCACAGCATGCCTGACTTCACAGCAGATGTCGAGTTACACAAATCCGACGCGGTGCCTGAGGAAGAAGCCGAGCCAGAGGAGAAAGTGGAGAACAAACCAGGTGATTTTCCATCACCTACATAATAATGAATGCTGTGTTGTAATGTAATTTTGCCTGAAGAACTGATATGGAATATGAGAGGGGATGACTCAAAATGTCGTATTTCAATGGAATGCTGTAGTTCCTTTAGTAATAGTTTGGGGCACTGACCACATTAAAACATAGTTAGCACAAGTGTTGTTATTGTTTAGTTCGGCCTAAGTTACAGGCACCAGGGAAACAGAATATAAGCATATCTTTAAAACATCTCCAAATATGGTTTATTGCAAAGCTGTTATCTTGACTAATATTAGTTATTTGTAATACTGACTCTAGCTCACTGTTCATGTATTATTTCAGGAGTCAAAGTGGAAGTGAAGATGGAAGATGAACCCGAGGCTGCTGGGAACACAGAGCAGGAAAGTCAGAGGACAGAACATCAGGGAGAGCAAATCAAAGTGGAATCTGATAAAGCCGGAAACAACAGCCGCAAGAGACCGCACGAGGAGAGCAGGGGCTACAACTACTACGAGCATCGCGAGGAAAAGAGGTATGCTCACACCAACACTATGTTATTAAACCAGCAGTTGACTGGTGTGGGTGGGGATGTTGTGGTTGAAAGTGTCTGTTAACGCCATACTCTCCTGATATTGTACAGATCCCGCACACCCCAGCCCCCTGCTGAAGACGAAGAGGAGAATATAGACGACACTCTGGTTACAATTGATACGTGTGAGTAAGAGGATAATGGACATCTCTGCACAGGCAATGATAACTTTTGAGAAATGTAGTCAAGGCCATTCAGTATGTGATGTTCCATATAATAGTAATATTTGCATTAACCCAAGATCTGCAGTGCTGCTTGTCATGAGTTGGAATGTTATAGCACACTATTGAGAGTTGATCACCAAAATAAATATATTTTTCTCTATAAAAAATAATCTTAAATCAAAACTGACTTTCTCCTGGCTACTTATAATGGGTTTTTTATTATTTTAGGTGGGTTGTTTTTTTTCTTTTCTCAAAAGCTCAAAAACAACAGCTGCAGACATTTCACAATGATTTTTCAAAGTTGGTACATACCAAACACTGAGGAGTCTCCTGAAAAATGGATTATCAGGAGTAGGGTTGCAAAATTCCGGGAATTTTCAAAGATGGAAACTTTCCACGGGAATAAACTGGGAATTTTCTAAATTGAAGGCTGGCTCTTCACAGGGAACTTAAATATAGTTGGGGAAAGTATGTTTTAGCATAATCTTGACTAAAACAAACAGATGCCATTCAAGTACACTTGAATATCCATGCCATAGCACACTGCTTACTGCATACTATTGAGACCACACCCCCTACAGGCACTGTGCATTCCTCCATCACATGCACAGATGAGTAATGTTTAACTCAACATTCCTGTTTTCGTTCTTCAATGAAACAAATAATTGTTCAATAAAATAATTAAAACTTGTTCCGTTCTACTTTAAAAAAAAAAAAATCTGTTGAAATGTCATGTTTTTTGTTTAATTTTGCATCGAATATTTCCAAAATTCCCCAGCTTAACTTCCCATGGAAACTTTCCGCCCCTTTGCAACCCTAATGAAGAGACACTGATTTAATCATACAAGTACTTTTTGCTGTAACACATTTTTGCTGATAACACATTATCTGCTTTCTTAAAAGCTTTTCAGACAATGTCGCTGAATGTTTTGCACGCATGTGTTGCATCTGTACTAACGGGCCAAAAAAATGTTTCCGCTCTTTTCAGACAACTGTGACCTGCATTTCAAAGTGTCCAGAGACCGCTACAGTGGTTACCCTCTGACCATCGAAGGCTTTGCTTACCTGTGGGCCGGAGCACGAGCCTCACACGGCATCACCAAGGGCCGCGTGTGTTATGAGATGAAGGTACTACATTAAAGGTTTTCAGATGGCGCTGTTCACGTTTCATCAGGTGACCCTGGTTCTTGACCATATGTGACCCGCTCTATCGAAATCAGTCGGAAGTCGCAACGGCTAACTTCAAAATAAACGTTGATTTGCGGAAAAAAAAAGAAGAGTTGTTCGGGTGTTTTGTTAGATTTTAAATAAAGTCTTGGCTTTCAGAATATTAAACTTGTTTTGGCAAATTCAGATGATAAATACAACTTTGAAGCTTGTGACGACATAATTACAAGCGGAGAACGGAGTAACTTGACGTCACTGCAGGCATAACAACAGCCGGTGTTTCTCGTGAGAGTTTTCCCCGGGAAACAAACAAAAATACACAAACACACACAGACGTATACAGACACTCGCGAGCTTCCCCCAGACCAGTAATCCAAACGAAAATATCTTCCCTCCGTTGTATTTTGATAATTTGCTAATAATCAATCAGATCGATGGATTCCAGAGAAGAGGAAACTTTGAAGGCCTTTTTCTCAAAATGATGACTCGGTGTCAGTCATTATATAATGTGACATATTTTGCTTAATATTTGGAGTACAAGAACAATCCTGATATCATTAGAAAGCTAGGAATCTCCTCTTCCCAGCAGTGTATACAACTCAAAATGTGTCTTCGGGTCAATGCGACTGATTTCGATAGAGCAGGTCACATATGTATTCATTACTTCTGAAACATCAGATGAACAGCTCTTTTGTTTGTAACGGTATGTTGACAATATAGATTTTAAAAGCTCTATACTGCCTAACCTTAAGCCAAGCAATGTTATTTAATGTAATTTAGGAGATTTTACAACCAAAACCGTCATTATTCATCAACTCACTACAAATGTGATGACTTGTTGCTGTTCTATATTTCCAGACAGTCCTCTCTAGGTATTTTAACCTGATCCATGTTCCGCTCTTTAGATCAATGAGGAGATTCCTGTAAAGCACCTGCCCAGCAGCGAGCCGGACCCCCACGTGGTCAGAATCGGATGGTCCCTCAACCACTGCAGCACTCAGCTCGGTAAGACGAGGAGGAACTGCCCAAACACTCAAAAGTAGGCTTGACATATCGTGACATATAATATAAACTAAATATTTTGTTCCTGATTTTGAAGGTGAGGAGTCCTTTTCATTCGGATACGGGGGAACAGGAAAGAAGTCTGCAGACTGTAAGTTTGAAGACTTCGGCGAGAAGTTTGGGGAAAACGACGTCATCGGCTGTTACATTGTAAGTAATGATCTTATTTGAATTCAAACATATAAGAAGAAGAATAAAGCACTTTTTGAGTTAATTTAGGCCTTGTAACTAATTTACAAGCACTTACTATGGTATGATCTTGCTTGAAGTGAACATATCTACGCTTTCTTCGTTGTTCGGAGTTTGAATCTTTATGGTTTTCTGCACTTATTGAAAGTCCCTTTGGATAAAGGTGTCAGCTAAATGATATGTAATGAGGATACTTTGAATCATCTTTCATGGTAAGATGTATTGCAATGTAGTAAAGAACTTTCATCTTGATGGGTACTTATTTGATTTTATTATGTTATTAATGTGTGCCCTTGTTATTCAAGACTCTACTCTTATCTGTGTTTTTCGCTGCTGTGGGACAGATGAGGGATTTCTGATTCATTTGCTATTTCAGGACTTTGACAGTGCTGATGAGGTGGAGATGAGCTATTCCAAGAACGGAGTCTCCCTAGGAGTGGCTTTCCGGACTACCAAGGAGGCGCTGGAAGGTCGTGCCCTGTTTCCTCACGTCCTCGTGAAGAACTGTGCTGTGGAATTCAACTTCGGACAGAAGGCCGAGCCGTACTTCCCCCCGCCGAGCGGATACACCTACATCCACGAGCTCAGCCTGGAGGACAAGATCAGGGGCACCAAGGGGCCCGCCAGCAAGTCTGAGTGCGAGGTATGGCACCTTTTTTTAATCTTACACAGTATACACAAAAAATATCCAACTGGGAGGTCATTAGTTTTGTATACCTCACACATTTTCCCCATCTATTGTATAAAGCATGAACTTGATTTCTCATCATGGTTATTTTTTCTATTCCATATTTTCATTGACAAGATCCTTCCATTTACAGTTTATCAAGTTATCATTTTTAAACCAATTTGATTCTTCTTCTTTACTGTTCTGGGGTTTTCGATTAGTTGGATAACTGTTTTCTCTAGAGAGAAATATTTGACAGTTCTTTTATGTACACACTCAAAGCTTTGCATTACCAAAGTATATGATATGGTTTACCTGTTCCTAGGCCTGTCACGATAATTAATTTTGTTGGACGATACATTTTCCCGGAAATGATTGCGATAAACGATAATATTGTAGCGTAATATTGCACCGTTGTAAGACCATTTTAGACCACGGACATAATAATAATTCAAGTACATCCTTTCAAACAGAGCTTTTTTATTCAACATTGCAAATGAAATGTGAAATAATATTCAAATATATAAATGTATATATAATAAATAAACAAATACATTAAATTGTAAAACATTTATTAAATCACACACAACCAAAACAATAAATTAAATAGACTCAGGCTGGAAAACAGAGCTTTCTCTCTCTCTATTTATATATATATATAGATATAGATATAGATATTAGGGCTGCACGATATTGAAAAAAACTGACATCGCAATTTTTTTCCCCCCCTGCGGTATATATTGCGTTTTTTTTAACCTGTTAAGCCCGAAAGTCCCGGCGGGTACTTTACTTTTTTTTTTCACAACACTGTCTCAGGGGATCTTAATATTTAAGAACCTATTAATGTGTTATACCAGATTAACGGAAATAATCTCAGCTAATTGACGATACAAACCATTTTTACCAAAACAAAACACAAGTCTCATAAGAAGCATCTAAATGACCCCTGAGCGAAAAATGCTAACGCACTTTGGCACAGAACTCAAGATAAAAGTATCCTTATTACTTATCGTAGCTGCACATACAAGATATCCGATTAAAGCTGAGGTTCCACAGATTATTTAGGTATATAGTATCATCACTGAGTGATCCGAACTCGGACAGGGGAAGCAAACACAGACATCACAACACGTACCTTTACGTAGCTTCTAGGGGAGATGTCTCACCGTAGCTGTCAATCTGATCAAAAGACGTGTTCAATGGCATTAAAACGAGAAAAAACGTGGCCGAATTTGTTAATCCATAGGTTTTTAACGTCTCTGTATAAAAAAATTATTTCATTTATAATCCATAATTCAATTTTTATGTAAAAATCGCAGAGCAAAAGTTAGCTGCTAATGGTAGCCACCAGAGTAGCTGCTAATGGTAGTCACCAGAGTGGCTGCTGCTTCCGGTCTTGGCTCTGCCGCAGTCCAGCGCAGTCTAACACACACACATTACCAAATAAGGAGTGAGTGACGCGTAGCCAAAACCGGAAGCTGCATACACTGGTGGCTACCATTAGCAGCTAACTTTTGTGCTCCGATTTTTACATAAAAATGGAATTATGGATTATAAACAATTGCTTCAAAGCCACAGATACATTATCAACCTATGGATCAACCGATTCAGCCGCGTTTTTTCTCGTTTTAATGCCATTGAACACGTCTTTTGATCAGATTGACAGCTACGGTGAGACGATTTCCCGTAAAAGCTCCGTAAAAGGTACGTGTTGTGATGTCTGTGTTTGCTTCCCCTGTTGCGAGATCGTATCGCTTAGATACTATACTTAAATAATGTGTGGAGTCTCAGCTTTATTCGGATATATTGTATGTGCAGTTTCGATAAGTAATAAGGGTATCTTTATTTTGAATTCTGTGCTAAAGTGTGTTAGCATTTTTAAAAAAAAATGAATAAAACCGCACGTCCCTGCAGTGTGAATATCGTGCATGCGCATATCGCGGTTATCGCCATGACACGGTATATCGTTCAGCCCTAATAGATATAGATATATATATATATATTAGGGCTGTCAGTCGATTAAAATATTTAATCGCGATTAATCGCACATATTTTATCTGTTCTAAATGTTCCTTAGAGGGATATTTTTCAAGTTTTTAATACTCTTATCAACATATGAGTGGACAAAAATGCTTTATGCAAATGTTGTCATTTGAACAATGACAAATATTCTCATGAATATTAAATACAACAACCTCTGAACATTACAAATATTCGCCTCATTGTGTGTGTGTGTGTGTGTGTGTGTGTGTGTGTGTGTGTGTGTGTGTGTGTGTGTGTGTGTGTGTGTGTGTGTGTGTGTGTGTGTGTGTGTGTGTGTGTGTGTGTGTGTGTGTGTGTGTGTGTGTGTGTGTGTGTGTGTGTGTGTGTGTGTGTGTGTGTGTGTGTGTGTGGTGTGTGTGTGTGTGTGTGTGTGTGTGTGTGTGTGTGTGTGTGTGTGTGTGTGTGTGTGTGTGTGTGTGTGTGTGTGTGTGTGTGTGTGTGTGTGTGTGTGTGTGTGTGTGTGTGTGTGTGGGATCGATTTATCGTTGGAGCTATGTGCAACTCAAGGCATATGCTCGAACGGGAGCTGCCTGGACGCTGCAATCATGTTGCGCGCACTATCCGTGCTGAGTGTGCTGACTTTTCGCACAATGTCCCACTGTCTGGCTTCCTGCATAAAGTCAAGTGCTCTGCGCAGTTGTGGCGAAATGTCGCTCCTCTGTTTTCATTTAAACAGCTCTTTATATCCGTTAGCGCAGCTAGTTAGCACCAGATGCTAACAACAACAATACACGTAAGGTCTCTCTCTCGCTCGCTCGCGCCACACATACACACACCCTCCCGGTCCTCCCAATGGCCAGTCGGTGCCTGCCGGTGAGCGTGGAAGTATGGTCTGCCGCAAGCGGGCAGCAGGAGCGGGCTGTCAGCATCAGCTTGTAGATGATATTTTAAAGTCGATGCGCTCTGAAACTACGGGGCGGCCGAGGACAAAAAATACACATGCGTTAATCGCGTTAAAATAATTAGTGGCGTTATTGTTTTTGTTGCGTTAACGCGTTATTAACGCGTTAACTTGACAGCCCTAATATATATATATATAGATATGGGTAGGTTGTGTTTCAGGTGCATTCAAGTCCGTAGGTTCGCCTCGTTGATTTGGCTTAAATCCAAAATATTTCCACACCAGAGATGGGAGTTTATCGTATGATAAGTCAATGAATTGCTTATCGCGACAGGCCTACCTGTACCATCGCCTACTGACCACATTCTGTCCATCATTTGTTTACTTTAGCTTTCTTAAGGCAATGCTGTATTTCAGTTCTAAAAGTAAAGGTGTACTTGACATGTATAGACAATATCAAGACTTTCCTTTTTAGAGATGAAGTAATTCTACATATTTTTATATAATTTTAGGGCTGTAATTGTCGAAAGATATGAAGCAATGTTGCTCACTTACATTTGTGATTGATATGTACTCTAGGGATGTTAAGATTCACCGATTCACATCGGTGCACCGGCATAAACGTTCAAGATGCGAGTGCACCGGTTGAAAGAGTGCACATCGGCTACAGTTTGGGTTGAACTCGCGATGCATCGATTGTAGCATCTTTGCATCGGTAAAAAAACGATTCATTCATATAAAATCCCCTCATCTTGTCAACGCTCAGCAGAGACGATCTTTGCTTCGCCACTACGGAGGCCGAGAGTCTCAGTTATCAACACACATGGAAGTCGAGGAGAAAGAGAAATACAGCGCACCAAAAATACCTACAAATCAAACGTTTGGCAACACTTCGGATTTTTCTACAAAGACGGTCAACTTCAAGAATCGCTCGCAAATTGTAAATGATGCCGAGACGCTTTAAAGTACACAAGTAGTACGAGGAACTTAGCGACGCACATAAAGAGGCGACATGGGGTCTGCGGCTGAAAAGAGAAACCTGAAAGTTAGACGTATGAGTTAAATCACTCAGTGAGGTGTTCTGTCAGAGAGAGTGGTGTTTAGTTTACAGCAGCCTGTGACGGCCAATAACAGTTTAAATGTCTTCCTTACTGTAAGCAGTTATGAAATACCTGTTTGTGAAAGGTTATTTGTATTCTTTATTGTTCATATAGAAACCACTGCTTTCTGCTCATTGGTGAGTTAGCCTATGGATGAGTGTTAAGCACATCAGGCTGGCAGCTGTATGGGCATTGCACTATGGTAGCTGTTATTTGCACATTGTTAATCCTGGGCAATGCATCCTTACATTGTTTAACTGTGAGGTGTTATACAATTGTACTGTACTCTGGAGACAGTGAACACTATTACACTTGTGAAAAGGCCAGTTTGTGAAAGGTCCAAGTGTTTGTTTTGTTTAAGGTAAAAAAGCATGATGGGATGCGCAGTACTAGTAGTAGCTTGTACCTTTGATACCCCGACTCTCTCGGCACTACATTGGTGATAAGTCTTGTTGAAGGATCCGAGACTGAACCGAGCATGGCAAGTAACGCCGTTTTTTTCCAACTGCCGGAGTTTTGGGAGACATCTGCGGCTGCATGGTTCGCTCAGGCGGAGGCTCAGTTCGCCCTCCGTGGAGTGACTGATGACGCAGCACGCTATTTTCACGTCGTTTCGGCACTGGGGAGCTCCACTGCGACCCGGACGGTCAATCAATCAATCAATGTTTATTTATATAGCCCAATATCACAAATGTTACATTTGTCTCAGTGGACTTTACAGTTTGTACAAAATATCAGTATGACAATACGACACCCTCTGTCCTTAGACCCTCACATCGTACAAGGAAAAACTTCCGGAGAAAACCCACAGTTTAAAGGGAAAAATGGGAGAAACCTCAGGGAGAGCAACAGAGGAGGGATCCCTCTCCCAGGACGGACAGACGTGCAATAGATGCCGTGTGTAAATTGAATAGATAATACATTTGCAACATAGGTAGGCCGGTGGGCTTTATTACATCTCCTCCTGCTCAGGATCAAGGCTTTCCTGCTAAAGACTTTCGAGCTGTCACGGTCGGAACGGTTCCGACGCCTGCTTGCTATTCATAGCCTGGGGCAGTGGTTCCCAAACTTGTTGTGCCCAAGGCACACCAAAGGACAAGTAAAAAATCTCAAGGCACACCTATTGTGCAAAATAGCCCTTATAACACGTGTTATCACTCATATCATGTAAAATATCTGTAAATGTGCATAATTATTTACTAATGCCAGGTAAAATGTGACAAAGAGAACTATGTTACTCGTGAAATATTTATTAGCGAAATATTTCAGAAATTAATTTGAAACTTTATCAAATTAGGCTTCATCAAAGCAGCAACACACTCATTTAAACCAGACAGGTCACAACATTAAAAATGAGGCAAAGGAAACTCAGCAGAAATTCAGCACAGAGAACTGTCAATGCAAGGAAGCTGCATTGTCCATGGTCCTGAACTACAAATGATAAATGTAACATTTCAGCAATCAGCATTGAAACATGTGCTATTGTAAATATTTTTGCCGACTTACAAATTAGTGAGATACATGTGCCTGTCGGGGCGCGCAGAATTTTTGAATCCTTGGTGGCACTGAGGAGAGGGCCACTCGCAAGTCCTGTTCAACAGAGAGCCGTGACCTCCTGTTGTTCTTCATGTAAATCAGAGTAGAGCACGCCAACTCCAGAGATGGGGTCGTTACTAAAAAAATGTAATATATTACTTTTTTTTTAAAAAGTTATATATTACACTACTACGTTACTATCTACTCGTTACTTTACTCGCCGAGCACATACGAACTGCGCATGCGTGAGTGGCAATAACTTTCCTTACCAGCAGGCGGCGGTAGTGTGTATTTGTCATTCAAAACAGGCAACAACCGGAAGACAGAGAAGAAGAACAGACTACGTGATATAAACAAACAAACAAAAAATAGCGTGTGCGGTAGCTTCACCTTAGCATGTGTTCTTTGCAGGTGTTTGTTGAGGTTTGACCACGTGGTGTTTCCAGCAGTGGATAACAGCTTCTGGCCTGGACACAGTTTGCACCTCACCGTCACATTCCTGTCTATTCTTCGGACAAACTCAAAATAATGGGCATACCTCCAATCCTCGAAAGCTATCGCTGACTCAGCCATGTTTATGCAGCACTGCACGTGGAGATGTGGACGCGCAAGTCGCGCAGATTACGTACATATAAACCTACAAAGTACTGATATAGTAAATAAAAAAATTATTATTTTTGTGTAGTTGTATATTGCAATAATAACGTATGGTTGTCACAAAATCCCACGGCACACCCGGACTTGTGGACATATTTGTCCACTCATATGTTGATAAGAGTATTAAAAACTTGAAAAATATTCCTCTAAGGTACATTTAGAACAGATTAAAATGTGCGATTAATTTGCGATTAATCGCGATTAACTATTTTAATCGACTGACAGCCCTAATATATATATATATTAAATGTACCTGTAGTTTTTGCACACCTGGTGGTAAAAAAAAGACTAGTAGTGAGCAAATGACATGAGCATTACTACTATGAACAAAACAAAGCCAAGAACAGTTTTGACTCTTCAAAGTGACCATATTTATTTTCCCAAATAAAGTTCTTGCCTTTTTCAAAAGCCTCGTCGATAGGTAAAAGCCCAGCTGCCTTTGCAGCTGGCTTTGTATTCGCCGCTAGTTTAGCAGCGCAGGCGTCTTCGTACGCTTTTAACACACCATCGTAGCGATGGCGATGTTTCAGGTGACTAATCAGGTTGGAAGTATTATAGCTCGTTGCCTTTTTCCCTCCTCGTGGAACTTCTGCATTTGTTAATACAAATAGCAAGCGAACTATCTAACTTTGAAACTTTGAAATAGTCCCATACTACCGGCGACATGTTTGTTTACTGTCCTGGCTTCACGGCCGCACACCATTTACGTCACAGCCAGGCATGAGTTAGGGAGCGCTGGATTTGTGAAGAACTCCCCTCTTCCTAAACCACTAATACCACAGTACTGGCAAAACGGGAGGAGCCGAGTGAAAAACAAGCGCCCCTCATCCCAATCCACCCACACCGCAGTATTTTTCTTTTTTTTTACCCAAAAAATAAATCGTATATTATCTGGGCTATTAATACTTTTATCGGGTTTATCGGGATGACGTCATAATTCCTATTATCGGGCCGATAATTATCGTGCACCACTAGTATCGAACTGTATCGCAACAGGGGTGAATCGTATCGCATCGCCTGGTGTTTCAAATGTATCGTTAATGTATCGTATCGTTGGCAGCGTATGGAGATGCGCATCGTATCGGCCTCAGTGATGGAGATGCACATCCCTAGTGTATACAGAACACATACTGCCCAAAATACTTCAATATTATTCAGAAGAACTCTTTGTTGCTAATTTTAGATCTGATTATTTTGTATTGATTCTCAAGAGGATTTGTTCAAATGGAGTAAAGCGTGATGTTCTTGGTTTCAGATCTTGATGATGGTCGGCCTGCCCGCCTGCGGAAAGACCACCTGGGCCACAAAGTTTGCACAGACTAACCCTGAGAAGAAGTACAACATCCTGGGCACAAATGCCATCATGGACAAGATGAAGGTCGGTTGAGAGACCCCCCCTCAAACTACACAAACATTCACACGGTTTTCCAGTCCATTGTATTAACTGAGCATTTGCTGTGCAGGTGATGGGTCTGCGCCGGCAGAAGAACTACTCGGGCCGCTGGGACGTTCTGATCCAGCAGGCCACGCAGTGCCTGAACAGGCTGATCGAGATCGCCGCCCGCAAGAGACGCAACTACATCCTGGATCAGGTACTGCCCTCCCACCCACACTCTGCTCTGATAGTCGCCACAGTCAGTCTATGTGCCCTGATGATCACTCTCTAATGGACTATTTATTTATCTTTCAGGGGGGCTGTGTGTATTATAGAGTAGAAGATCACCCTCTTGTCACTTGCTTGTCATGTATTGTAAAGGAAAAATGATGAATGGCTCTCATAAGTGGCAAAATACTCCATGTTTTTCATCCCTCAGTATATCTGCTATCTCGTCATAATACAGTATTGTTTGTGTTGTGAATTTCAACAATGTACAAGTAAACCATGACTATGTAAAGATGTTGAGAAACAAGTAAGCTCTGACTGGTGAGTAAGAAAAACACCTTCCGTTGCTAATTTAATAAGACAGGCTTTGTTTAAAAGCTATTTTGAAGTGAGATACATGGAACTGTTGAGTGTGTTTTTTAATAAATTGACCCAGAAGGTAAGTAATGACTAACCATTTTCAGATTTTTAGACGCTTGTGTTCTGCTAATGTGACAAAGGTAGGTGGGTCTCATGGCGGACATTCTTTTATCTGAGGACAATGTGAGTACAAGCAGGTAGGTTTTATCTGTGTTGTTGTTCACTGGGACTAGAGAACGTATGAAGATCAGGTAAGTGCGGGTAAGTGTGGGGGACCCTTTAGGTTCAAGGTTTGGACATGCGCTACTGTAGATAAGTGTTGGACTCTCCGTGCTAAATCCTTTGCTTTTTTCTATTTTTAGAAAGAGAAATCTTCCTGTGAAAAGTAAGAATTGTCAGAAGTTTGTCGATGTTATGAAAGAAGTATTTGGCATTACTTATACTGTATTTTTCTTATGTTCTAATGTTGTTATGTAGTCAAGTCGTTTTGCCATTACTAAAGAATTGCTTTTCTGAAACACTAAAATGCTAAATGTTGCTCATGTAGTGTTGGTGAGTGTTGGAACCAGCCGTTCCTGGTGAGGGAGGCAGTGAGTCTGGATAACGGCGAGTGTTAGCAAAGTATCTTTTTGATGGACTTGATGCTGACTTTACTCTTGCGCAATGTTGTACGAAAGGTGTTTTAAAGTCTGAATCTAACCTTTAATTACGGGTTGTTTTAACACGCTGTTCCCAACTGCACACGTGAAACACCTGAGGATTTGTTAAAAGGTTTCATTCCACTTTCATTTCTTTGTAGACCTCCTACCAGCCAGTACATGTGTCAGTGAGCAGTTTTTTACAGTAGGCTCTACAAGATATAGTGATTTTAAAGTGAGGCCAAATTACTGTAGAGATGGAACCAAAATATAATCATAAATCATTTTATGCATATATTGCGTTTTATTCAACGTATTTGTTCCCAGTTATCATATTCCCCAGTAATGGCCAGTATTGCACGAAAAGATAGTATTCACAATGTGACCAGTAAAAATCATCTAATATCTCGCCATTTATGGCAAATATAAGTTTAACACCTACATTGCATGTTTTGTTTTTGCTTTAGCCATATTTCTTCCTCTTTCATCAAGTGATATACGAAGAATTTGAACCAGTATTCTGGTTCTGAACCTGAATTACTGAACTATGTTGATTTTTAATCTTTACACGTTCTGCAAGTGCATGTCTCATTTATTTAAATTGAGGTAGTGGGCAAAACACTTACACTTACATGAGTAGTTGCTTATCATATAATACAGTAATAACTCTTAAACATAGTTACAAGAAGAACATTTTCACTGCACAGAGGCATTATTAAGTAAGCACTTGAATATTAATTTTGTATGATTGATCTGAAACTTGTATGTCTGTTGTTGCGTAACTTGAGCTAATGAACGAGACAGTCAGGATATTGTGGGGTCCCTCTTTGTGTCAGTATGTCCTCTTCCCCCAGAAGCCACTGTGTTGCTGTTTGGCAGAGTGTGAGGTAAGTCTGTGGAGTGACGAGAGGCCATTAGAACTTTGAGTAAAAAGCGTAGACTTGACATCCAAGCCAAACCTCTCTCACTTCATTATTGCAGGGTTCCAGCTTCCTTCCAGTGGAAAGCCAGTACAAGTAAACAATAACAAACAAGCTTCTACTTCTTTCTTGTCACCATTGCTAGACAAATGTATATGGATCAGCAAGGAGACGAAAAATGCGTCCTTTTGAAGGTTTTCAACGCAAGGCTATTGTAATTTGTCCCACGGACGAGGATTTAAAAGAACGAACATTAAAGCAAACCAATGAGCAGGGGAAGGATGTGCCCGATCATGCTGTTTTAGAAATGAAAGGTAGGAATGCTGTGGAAACAACAAAACAAAAACACCAGATCTACTTTTTTTACTTTTCTATGTGTTGTCTCTAAAATCAAACTTGGAAGATGACCCTCCCTCCCTGCCTCCCTCCCCCTTCCCCTCCAATCATAGCCTTTGGCCAGATATCAGACCTTGGACATTTTATTTATTAACAGTCCACATGAATTTGATTCTTCCTTATTTTTGCCACCCGCTTACTACTGACGCACTGCAAACTGAGCCGCGGGCCTCGTAAAGGTCATGTAATAGCTGAACGCTAACATTGCACAATTTGCTTCCCCGAAAAACGACATTTCCAAATAGCAAACTTACAAGCAGTCACGTGCTGGAGTTGTTGGAAGTTCATTTGTAACAGCATTACATCAGCTGTCCTTGGTTTGCAGTGCTGTTTCCTCTTTACCTACCTTCTAGTGTTCCTTTTTGTCCCTCCTCCCCACCTCTACTGAGCTCCTCCCTCTCCTTCGTCTGCTTCATCAAATGTGTCCTCCATCTTCCCCCGGAGGTCATGTTAGTCCCCTTTACCCCCCACCCCCCCGCCATCTGCTGTCATCTACCTGCTCTGAATTTCTCTGAGTCCTGCTGCCTCTGTTCGGTCCTAATTATTTTCCGTTTTGTCTTCCGGTGGTGTGGCTGCTCTGGTCTTCACTACAACCCCCTCCCCCTCTCTCTCTCTCTCTCTCTCTTCTCCTCGCCTCTCCATCCGTCCCTGTGCCGGATGGACTGTCTCTCTCTCCTCCTGTGGTCAACTCTGTCACCCCCCCACAAGCCAACTTCACTGTCCCCGAGGCTTGCGACTTCCTGGAGGATGTGACGTTCGCTGAGCTGCAGCGTGAGGAGGCAGAAACTCTGCTGAAGCAGTATAACGAGGAGGGCCGCAAGGCCGGCCCGCCCCCTGACAAACGCTTTGACAACAGGCCGGGCGGGTTCCGGGGCCGCGGCGCCGCCACGGGCGGAAGCTTCCAGCGGTTCGACAACCGCGAAGGGTCCCGCGGCGGCTACCAGAACCGCAGCGGGGACGGAGGCAGCGGATACAGAGGTGAGCCGAGCGGTGTGTTTATGTCCATGAAGCTGCAGTCTGAACACTGTGATTTGAGGTCATTGATACACAACAGGCAAAAGCGTGAAAAGAGAGTGGTGCGGGGATTATGATGCATTTCCGCTGGGGTATTTACTGATGTATTTAATGTCGTAGAACAAAACGTGAAAATCTCTTCAGCTTGTGTTAACATCAGATGTTTTTTCGGGAATAACAGTAAACCAGTTAAAAAGCTGATGGGCTGTTGACTTAGAGACCAGGGAACAGAAAGTGGTCAAATGCTGACTCATTTCTGGGTTTTAGGACTCATTCCTGTACCACTCTGTACAAGACTTTGAAGGATGGATTTTTTTTTGTATTTTACACTAAGATATGTATATTCCTATAGTAACAGCATTTTTGTGTTTTTGCAGGCAACAATCGTGGCAGCTATATTCCGAACCGTTGGGGAAACCGCGACTCCAGCTCTGATGCACGTAGCAGCTACAACCGCAGCCAGCCTGCAACAGGAAGCTTCAACCGCCCCATTCCGTACAACAAGGGAGCATACAGCCAGGTAGCAAACGTGAAATGTTATCGATTACATCTAAATAACAATTTACACTTAACATTATATTAATGTATTCTCCTAAATCTAATTCTCTTTAACCTCCAGGGTTACAGCCAGAGCTACAATCAAGGGTACAATCAGGGCAGCTACAACCAGAGTTACTATGGCAACTACAGTCAGTACCCAGGATACAGCCAGACAGCCACCACTGCACAGACATACAATCACCACCAGCAGCCCCCACAGGCGGCGCCGGCACAGCAGCAGCAGCAGCAGCCGCCGCCAGCGCAGCAGCCCCAGCAGCAGCAACAGACGCAGAGCTACAACCAGCAGTACCAGCAGGTAGGCACCAACACCACCCTGTAGTTGAGGAGATGGGGTACTAGAACAACTGTTGGCTCGATACCCATTTTATAGTAACACAAAGAGTAGGGCTGCACAATTGGACTATGGACTAGTGCAATATTCAAATTGCAGTTAGCAGAATCATTGATAAAAAATATTGATTATTCCAGGCCCACAAAACCACATTCTACAATCCTTCTTTTGTACACATCCACTTTTACAAAATCACCCTGTGATCATTTTACAATATTTTCAATCATAATGTGAAAATGTTTTAATTCCCTTTTTAATAAAAATTGGTTTAGGTAGTATAAAATAATGTCGTGCCTTAATTGACAGCAGCTGAGGGCTCACAATTGATCAGTGTGGGGACTCAGTTTATGGCAGTGTTTCTCAAACTTGTTCATACCAAGGACCACTTAACCAATAAAAAAAACACTCGCGGACCACCTAACTCCACAAATATCCAAAATCGCATCGTTTTTCTAGAACAGATTACAAATCGCCTGGAAATGGTACAAACAAGTGGCAACATGTGTGATGAAGGTGTTGTGCTGGGCTATATCATGCAATCGAAAGTGAAACTTTAGCTCGCTCCATTGCGGAGATATTCCCGCGAGAGTGCGGAAAACTTAAATGTATTTATTTATTTCAAATGTGAAATGTTACCAATATACTTGCGTACCACTAGGGGGCGCTCACGGTGGTCCGCGGACCACACTTTGAGAAGCACTGGTTTATGGTAACACATTCTAAATAGTTATGGCAGTACAATACAGCACACCTTTCCATTTTCTGTCCTGTATTTGTTAAATATACATGTTAAAAAAAGATTATACTACACCTCAAAAGCTTGAATTTGGGTGTAGCAAGGTTAGCCCTGCATGCTAATCACAGGATACTGGGTTTGGTTAGAAGACATACAACTGACCTTGTGAGCCCAAAGGGAGGTAGGAACACAGGGTCAGTTTGGGGTCAAATAAAATAAAAAGCAGAAAGTAAACATGCTCTGAATACTGTTTCTATTCCTCCCTGCAGTATGCTCAGCAGTGGCAGCAGTATTACCAGAACCAGAACCAGTGGAACCAGTATTACAGCCAGTACGGAGGCTACCCTGGACAGGGCAGCCAGGGCTCCTCCGGCTCCCAGTAGCTCCACCCTGCATCTGTCCTGCATCCACCCGCGTCCTAAACACTCTGACCTCTGCAGATAAATGGATTTTGTACAGTCCCACAAATCGAGTCCCCAAACATCTGTCTTCATTCCACCAATCAGTGTACACCTAAAACTGTATGCGGTTTGATGTCTTTTTTTACTGAATGAAGTCTTACTCTACGCAGTGACCATGAGTTGGTAGATGATAGGTATCCAAACATTTAATGAATGTTATCTATTATGCATTTAATGTGGACGTCCACATTTTCCAACAGATCAGAGAGGTAATTGTATATTTCTAGGATGCATCGTGTGGCAGGAAAAATACAGCAAGGCCTAAATAATTTCGCTTGTTTTGAGAAAGCTTAACAAAGAACAAAAATGCATGCTTTTTACCTTCACCACCCCTTCCCTCTGTCTCGCTCTATCTTTTTTCAGTTTCCGAGCTGGCACATTTGTATTTATCCCGATAAAATCCAAATATTTTTTATAGGTGTGATACTGTAGTATTTAATCCAGTCTTTGATTGGGAAGAATATTTGGCCACTCTTGAGTAGTTTGTGCAGTTTTCTTTTTTTACCCCTTTGTGATTGCTGTCCAGTAGTTTAAATCCAGTTGTGATTTTTTTTCTACCTGAAAATCTGATATTGACCAGTTACCCGAGCTGTCTTCTTGTCTTTATACAATAAAATGCCATTGTATACGCCTGGAGGTGTCATTTTCGTTTTTTCACTCAAACAAAACACTGCATCACAGTTGGTGTATCTTTCTTATTTTCAACAAGATTTACATTTTGGACAAACAGAAAGCATTTAGTTAATAGTAAAATGCACATTTTGCAGCACACACATTGTCCCAGTGCAGTCCTGCTGAACCTTGAATGAACTGTTGACATTTGAAAGTCAAAAATGTCGTCGGGGCAGGAAATAAACGTTTTCTGCTGCTAGTTTCAGTGCTTTATGGGTCACACTCATCGACTGTATATATAAGGTCACACTTCACAAGGGCCTTTCACTTTTTGCTAACCAAACTAAGGGTTGGCGATATGGACGAAGTCTTCCATAGCATACATCGTTTTACATTTTGCTGGTAGCAATAAAAAATGTTGATCAACTCTCCCTGAATATGTAACCACAAAACGAACAGTACTTCCGCAGTTTATTTTTACTAAAACGTTAGGATTTTGTTGATCATGACACACCTCTTAATTGGAGTGTTGTCCTTCTATTTTATAATAAATTATACGTTTTTCCACCTTAAAGAGTTCGGCGTGCAAAGTTTTTAGGCGTGGACTACTGAAACACGTCACGTTTTGTGGCAACTGCACCATGTCCACTGGAGATAACAGCAATATTGGGTTTCAACTTTCATGGCGAGTAATGCGTCGCCATGGAAACGGCATATGATGACGCTTCAGATGTGCTGTAGAGCTTTTTAGGGCACAATGTTTAACAATCATTTGTTGGGCTGTTTGGAGCATGTCCACTGGAGTTATGACATCATCGTGTCTCATGGGGGGGGTGACATGGTCACCAGACGAGTCATTTACTTATATCTCAATATAGCAAACGAGCCTCATCCACTGGATTTTACGGATATGATCTGTCTTGACATTTCCATTTTATGTTCGCTTCTTGGTTTAGTTTCCAGGAAGTGAAATAGATAGTAACTCATACACGGGATAGCAATTTCCGCACAAAGTCTCTCATGTATATCCTTTCAAATCACCCAACCTGAGCCTCAACAAACAGAAATGTTAATGTTTTTCTGGCTTACTTTCCGAATTCATGAGCAGAGTTGTAGTAAAGTTGCCAAATGTAAAAGTTTAGTGTTCATTTCCTACCCTGTGTGAATAGGACCCTTATGTCTGTTATCATAAGTGGCCTTATACAGTCTTAGCACCAGTGAAGGAAGGCACCTATTCTGAAAACAAAATGAGGTGTATATGAATTACAGTAAGATGATCAAAAAGCAAAACCAACAAGACGGGCAAAAAACAAATAATAAAAACAACCATATTTGATGGAGTCCATTCATATGACCGCTGGTATTCTGATGCTAACGGACAGTTCATCAGTTCAACACCATCAGACAGCTTGGTCAGAAAGGCGGTGCTGTCTGGATGTTTTTGTCCATGAGTGGGAAATGTTTCTGGAGGTGGCGCGCTCAGTCTGGCTCTCTGCTCTTGTCTTTGTAGAGATGCATCTCCTCCATCTTCTCCTGCAAGAAGGAAACAGGCATGGAGCACCCCCGGGTTCTCTGTGAGTTCACCTGGAAAACAGATAAGGCAAATAAAGACGTATTTAATTGCAGAAACAACATTTCACTTTCTAGTGGGATATCAGTGTCTCATTTGACACTAGTTGAGACATGGAAAGTCTTTGTTTTATCTGCAGAGAAAATAGTTTACACGGTGATGTGTGTAAAACAAAGACTTGCCAGGAACTCATATCAAAATCATTTGAAATGTGTGATAATGATACAAAGATTTTACAAATACACAGTGGTGCAGTAATGAGTCCTAAAACTCCAAAATGAGACTGCATTTGACCAATCCCGGACTTCATCATTGTTTTTTTTATCTGATTTTGGTTAGAGGTCTGCAATAAAGGGTGTTGTGGTGAACACGTGTTGTTCTATGGCTACAACACGTCAGTAAATATCCTACGGCAACTGTCATAAAAACGGTTGTGACTAAATAGGCTTTTTTGAGACGTGTTGCGGCTCGCCTCGAAAGTAGACGAGAATAGCCGATCGCAGCCGGGGGAGGTCTCAAAAAGCTCGCCTGAAGTTGGACAGCTCGGAGTCGGCTTCGTCCTCTTCTTCTCTCGGTTTTTTGGCGGATTGCAAACAACTTGAAGGTGCATACCGCCACCTCCGGAGTCGGCTTGACTCGGTTTGCATTTATAAAGAATGCACACATGTGTTTAATCGTTAATGTCAGATATGTACTAAGTAAATACATTTGTTCCTGCTCAAGATTAGATTCAACTTTATTGTTATTGCACATATTACAGGTACTGAGACAACGAAATGCAGTTTAGCTTCTAACCAGGTGCAACAAGCAGTAAAGTGAAAAGTAATGTACACAATCTACAGAATAACATATAGAATGAATTGAATGATGAATAAACAGTGAGGGGTATGAATACACTAGATATACACAGCAGCCTGAGAGCAGTATGAACAGTGTGTATGAATATGCTAAGATATATAAAGTATGAAAACGGTAAGCAGTGCAAGTATAGTATAACATATATGGATATTAATTTCATGATGATAAACATTGTGGAACAATGATGAAAAATGGGAATGGATGTGGCGACGTAAAACTGACACAAAACAACAACAAACTTTTGCCGAGCCAATTGGAGAGTTTCATCAGCAGCACGGGGTAAAAACCACCAATGAGCGCTCAGCTCGAGATACCAGCGAGTCGTTTCCCATCAAGCATTTTGCTTTCGCAGCCCGTGGAGAGGAACTTTTTTTTTTTATTGAACATTTTTAAAACATACAAAAGCTCGGTGAGGATATCATCAACTTATCAACATAAGTTCAATACATTCATTCACAATAAGACAAAAATAATACATCCAATAAGAGCCAGGGGAGAGAGAAAAAGCATAAAGGCACAAAAACATTTGAGAGGCATTAAGCTTACCTAAAATAATAACCCTTTGGAAATGTCATTACAAATCTTTATAGACATGTTACAAGATTGTATTTTCCTAAGGGACAGAAAAAAGGACTTGAACTCATTTATGAAACGGGAAAGGAGGGCTTGCCTCCTCTCCATTTACTACAATGTAAATGGTATTTACCCAAAATAATAATTATATTTACCAAATCAGAAATGGGAGAATCCAAATGATCAATATAATATAAAATGTGATATATTTTGAAGGCCGGAATGTTTGTTAATTTAAGTAACAACCAATCTCTCACATTTGACCAAAACAATTTAGAAAAAGGCCATGAGAAAAATAAATGTTCCAACGATTCATCAGATAAATTACAAAAGGAACATGGTTCCACTTCAAATTTAAATCTTGAATTTAAAAAAGTAGAAACCGGGTAGATTTTATGAACAATTTTAAAATGAGTTTATTTTGCTTTAGGAGAAATAGGCCATTTTATAAAATAAGATAGAGCTTTTTCCATTACAGATAAAGTGTCTAAATCGGTCCCTTGTGGAAATAAGCCTCTGTTCAAATTGTGAAAAATGTGGGATTTCAAAGAAGCATTAATAGATTTGTTATTCTTAAGAGTATCGCCAATAAATTCCAAACTAGGTAAAACTGATACAACATTTGAGTACAGTAAAGTATTATGAATCATTTCAATAAGTAGTACAGGAATTGCTTTACAGATTTTGCTATAATCTTTAGCAGTGCACGTTATATTGTATGTCGTTGAAAAAGCCAAAACATCTAGCAGTTTACCATTGCAATCTAGTAAATCACTAACAAACAAAATACCCCTCTCATGCCAATCACTCCTAAACAAGGATTTTCTGTTTATAACAATCACTCTATTGTTCCATAAAGTAGATCCATGAGGAGAAAAATTGTGGGTAAATATCATTTTCCAATAATTAAGTATCTGCTTATGAAAATTTGACAATTTGGTCGGAATCTTATTAACCTCAAAATCACATTTTAAAAGAAAATCAAACCCTCCTAGACGTTTAAATATGGCCTTTGGAATATGGAACCACATGGATTCTGGCTGGGACAAAAAAGCTTTCAACCATTTTATTTTAATTGTTCCAATCATCGATTCAAAGTCTAAAGCTTTAATTCCGCCTTTATCATATTCTTTAACAAGCTGTGACTTTTTAATGTAGTGAGTTTTATTTCTCCACAAGAATTGGAAAATAATTGAGTTTTTTTTTTTAATATTGGCCGAAGAGACAAAACATGAGTGGCATGGATAAATAAGTTTAGATATACCTTCTGCTTTAGTAAGAAGAACTCTGCCAAAAATAGTAAGATCTCTAGTTAACCAACGACTTAGAGATTTCTTCATATCTGTGATACGGTTACAAATATTAAGATCTTCTCTCCTGATATAATTTTTAGATAATGTTATTCCTAAATATTTCACTTCAGGTACCACTCTAATAGAGTCAATAATGGAATCATCACATGAATGGATAGGGAGTAAATCACATTTTCAAAGATTAAGAGATAACCCTGAAGATTTTGAAAAAATTGAAATTGTGTTAAGAGTTTTCTTTACCATGGATTTATTCTTTAGGAAAATGGATGTGTTATCCGCAAATTGACTAATTTTAAATTATTTGTCAAAGAGGGTAATGCCTAATATTTTGTGATTCTTTATAATAAGCGTTGTTAAAACTTGGGTGGTCAGAATAAATAATTTTGGGGAAATAGGGCAACCCTGTCGAATACCACGTAAAACCTTAAACCTAGGGCTCATTCCAGGGTTCAAAGATACAGAACTATAGATGTCCGAATAGATCATCCTAATTATGTTGCAGAAATGTTCACCAAAACCCAGAAATGTTAGAGTTTCCATTAAAAAGGAATGTTCAACAGTATCAAAAGCCTTGTAAAAATCCAGAAATAGTACGAGACCTTCAGTATCAATAAACTCCTGGTAATCGAGCATATCCAATATCAGTCTGGTATGGTTATGAATACTTCTGCCCTTAATAAAGGCTGATTGACATTCATCTACTAGTTGATTCAGACCTGAGTTTAACCTGTTAGCATAAACATGTGCTAACAGTTTGTAATCATTACATAGTAGGGTAATAGGTCTCCAATTATCCAACAAAAGATTATTTTTATTTGGTTTTGGAATTAAGGTAATAAGACCATGTTTCATGGTTGGCGAAAGGTTTCCTGCTGAAAGCCTTATAAAGCATTTTTCGCACATCTGACCAAAAATATTTGTAAAACTCTATGGTTATATCCAGCCCTGGTGATTTGCCACCAGACATTTGAAGAAATGCACGATCTAATTCTTCAATTTTTAGTCGATCGTCCATATACTGTTTAAAAGGATCATCTATTGTCTTTTTGAATTCTGTAAATTTACTAAAAAAGTTATCACAATTTTCTTTAGAAAACTTTGAGTTATATAAATTGCTATAAAAAAGTCTAATTTCTTCGTTTATCTGGTCTTGATTTTCAATAGTGACATCATTAACACTCAGTTTTTCAAGATTGAAGAAATAAGAAGTGTTTTTCTCTCCTTGCTCAATCCATCGCGCTCTCGAACGAATAAAAGCTCCCTTAGCTTTTTCCAAATACATATTGTCTAATTGAGTTTGTAAATTGTTCAGTTTAATTTACTCATCCAATGATAACTCAGCTTTAAGGCATACATTATTAATTTCACTTGTCATCTCTTGTTGTTTTTGTTTCTTTAATCTAGAGGAGTATTTACTGGAATTTATCGCAATCTGTCTCACACTAAATTTAAACCATTCCCATTTACTGAGAGATGACATATCCAAAGCCAGAGTTTCTTTTATCAGTTGTTTGATCTTTTTACAAAAATCTGCATTCTCCAAGAGACTATTATTGAATTTCCATATAGGTTTAAGATTGGGACTGAAGTTGCATAGTAAAAAGGACAAAGATGACACCGTGATCAGTCAGAGGTGATGCTGAAATGTCACACTTTGAGACATTATTAGTTAAACTAATAGAGATTAACCAACAATCGAGCCTAGAACACTGACCATTGTTAGAAGAGTTAAACCAGGTATATTGTGACTTTGAGGGATTATTTATTCTCCAAACATCAGTTAAATTAAGTTTAGAGGCCAAGTGAATAATAGAATCATTACAATTATGACAATGACCCCTTAAAGGAAGACGATCTAACCACTCATCAGGAACTACATTAAAATCCCCTCCGATTATAATCGTATCAGTCATATAAAGTACTTTCCATTCCTCTCATTTTTGGCACAAGATTGAAAGAAAATTATTGTTTTTAATCTTTCTGTTATATCCATAAACACACACCAGTATGTAATTAGTCCCATTAACATCAGTCACAACCATTAGCCAATGACCGTTTGTATCACTCCTGTGGTCAATTATATTTCCAGGTAACCTGTTAAATAAAATCATCACTCCAGCCGAATGTGATGTTCCATGGCTGAAAAAAAATGTTGTCTCCCCATTGTACTTTCCAGAACTTAGTATCTGCCTCTGCAGAATGAGTTTCTTGCAGAAAAACACAATTTGCCTTTTTATCCTTACAAAAAAGAAAAATTGCCTTACGTTTCAAATTGTTTTTTAGCCCCCTAGCATTTAAGGATATCAACGATAACATTGAAAGAGCAAAGATAGAAACCTTGATAAAATGCGCAAAGGAATGCTATATCGATGCACAGGAGTGAGTAACGTAGCACTTAACAAACATATTTAGTGCAATAGCTCACAACATTTTGAATATAACCTGAGACAAGTCCAATCCTAAAAAAAATAAACACTCAAACTGAGAACTTCAGCATACCTACTGAGGACCGAAATCCTGCTCCCTGTCCCTCCAGTTAATTACTGCGGTGTTTTTCACCTTATTTCGGGTCCACTCTTTTGTTGTCAATCAGCGCGAAGCCTTCCTTCAGAAAAGCTCTCTTCCCCTTTCTCCTGGCTTCTTGAACCAGTGGCCACAGCTTGGAGCGAGCCTCCCGATCCTCCTTGGAGAAATCCTCTTTGAAACGAATGTGCATCTCGCTGCAGACTCTCGCATCTTTGGACTTTTTCCAGATCTCGTCACGAACAGTCCTCATCCCGAACTGAATGATGATTGACCTCGGTGTGTTGTTGGAAGTAGCTGCATTACCCTTCATACCCAGCCGATGGACAGTGTCTACTGAGTCACGCAGCTTTTCCACAGACAGCGGAACAACTCTTGTGAGTATCCCGATCACAGCTTCTCTTGTGTTTTCTCCTTCTTTTTCAGGCAGACCATTCATCCTCATGCCCCGGCCACACGAGGACGAAAACGGTCGTTTGCGTTACTGTTTAGTGTCATATAGACCGTTCGGCCACATGAGGACGACATAATACGGCACTAAACGACTGCGGAAATGATAACGGGTCCCAAGGTGGATAGAACGGCATATGCAACGCTCTGGGGGGTCCAACGGCTCCGTGTGTGCGCCCTATACGATCATTTTCTGATAATGATGAGGCAATAGCCCCGCCTCTCCCCACCTCTGCTGCTCACCCCCGCGTCAAAGTAAACTGCACACTGAATTCAGATTATTTATCTTTCTCTCAATATGGACATAAACGCGAGTGAAGTCTTTCTGACAGGACGGAGACACCTCTCAAACTACCTAAACTAGTTATAAATATGTTTATTTTTACTGTCGGCCGGGTCACTCATTACTGGATCAGCTGCTGCATGAAACAGACACTGACGCTGTCCGAAGAGAGGGAGGAAAAAGAGAGGCTCCGTGTATTTTATTATTATATTATATAGAGTCGTTATTCATTTGTTTTAAAGCTCAATAAATAACAAAGAAGACCTTTGACCGGCACTTTTATAAATTTGTCGGAAGATTGAAACTTTAATATACGTTGACTGGCGAAAAACTCTGCCCGGTTCCCTCGGCCCCCACCGCGGAGAATAAACAGAAGGGCAACCATGACAACCATGCTTCTTCGCTGCTTTTGTGGAGGAAGTTACAGCGCCACGTACAGGCTCCTGCATATGTACTGCAGCTTCTCCAGCGGTTGGAGCTAAACGGAGCTGTCTCGTGTGGACAGACACTATCCGGATGACTATTGCGTGTGGACGGAAGCTTTTTTGCGATTGCGTTTGCGTTAATCCTATGCGTTTAGCCGTTTTCGTCCTCGTGTGGCCGGGGCATCAGATTCCACCTCCGTTTGTAGCGGGCTTGCTCCTCGCCAGACTTACGTAGTAAAGTGTTATCTTTCAGAAGATCATCAAACTTTTTCTGAAGAGCAGAAATGTCGTTCTTATTTTCTTTACCTGCTTCAGTGTTTGCTTCAATGCGTTTTTCAAACTTTGTTAACAGCTCTGTCTGTTCATCCATTTTTCCGGATAAGACTTGTATTGCCTGGAGAATGGTGCTGCTGCTATCCTCTGCCATTTGTGTTTCGCCATGAACCTTTGATTTCTTTGGATTCGGTCCTTTAGTTGGTGTGTGGTCCCAATTTATTTTGTGTCCCTTAGAGTTGTCCGCTTCCATGTCCTCAATATCCGAGTCGTCACACGCCTCACGGAGAACTTTTAAGTTGTAATCGTGGTCGGTCATGCTAGCAGGCACTTTATGTCAAAAGAGTAAAATGTGACTATTTAAGCTTCTATAATAACTTAAAGTGTATCATGAATAAGCTATTGCCTGTCAGTTTTGCAGTCAAGGACTCAAATCTAAACTTTTTTTACGAGCCTGCAACGTTGCTGCTTCTCACTCCGCCATCTTGAAGTTGCTCCCCCCGTGGAGAGGAACTGCGCCGCCTCGCCGCGCCTCGCTCTCAAGGCTGCGGGCGTCTTTGTCCCATGAGATTTCAACGTCTCATGTAGGCGAGCCTCCAGAGCAAGTCGGACAAAATGACTAACCATCATGCAACGCACTAGCAAGACGTTGATCGCAACTGCGCAGGTCTCGCTTGTCTCAAACAAGCCTAATAAGACTAAATGTGATCACGTTGATCATTAGCTGCCTTTAGCTTAGCAGTGGTGATGCACAGCATGTGACCGAGTTTGTTTATAGCCAAACATTAGCTTTTTACATCTGACGATTGCACTTACTCTTCAAAATAATGCTGTTAATATGTGGAGATTATCCTGCTTTTTTCCAAAGTCCAGTGGATAAATCCCATTACATTTTGTGAAAAGAGCGCTTGTAATGCTAACTTCCAGGTCGGTCTACCAAAATACGTCATCACTACATCACTCTGTTACACGCTTTAAATGACTTTCAAATAACAGCAAAACTGTTCATTTTCACCAAATGAATTTAACCTAGGCTACATATTTTACAATGTGCTTGACAGTAAGCAGTATTGGTGATCCGCATGTAGCTCCTGTAATAGCAGCTTAAAGTGAATCACTGCTGGAAGCTCGAACGTTGTAGCCCCTAGTGATGGGAATTATGGCTCTTTGAAGGGAGCCGGATCTTATGGCTCCGTTCCTTTGCGAGAGCCGTTCAAAAGAGCAGTTTTTTTTAAGGGGGCGGGGTTAATAGGTTTATCTGCGAAATATACCTTTTATAATTCAATCAAATGTAGCCCTCCATCCATCCATCCATCTTCTCCCGCTTATCCGTGGTCGGGTCGCGGGGGTAGCAGTTCCAGCAGAGAGCCCCAAACTTTCTTTTCCCTGGCGACATCAACCAGCTCTGACTGGGGAATCCCAAGGCGCTCCCAGGCCAGCGAAGAGATATAATCCCTCCACCTGGTCCTAGGTCTACCCCTTGGTCTCTTCCCAGCTGGACGTGCCTGGAACACCTCCCTAGGGAGGCGCCCAGGTGGCATCCTAACTAGGTGCCCGAACCACCTCAACTGGCTCCTTTCGACGCGAAGGAGGAGCGGCTCAACTCCGAGTCCCTCCCTGATGACCGAACTTCTCACCTTATCCCTAAGGGAGACACCAGCCACCCTGCGGAGAAAACCCATCTCGGCCGCTTGTATCCGCTTGTATCCGTTTCAAATGTAGCCCTGTTTTGACTAATGATTTATGTGTACACATCACTTAAATCATTGCATTTACAGACCCTTGTAACTCTCTGATTGTAGAACCACGCAAAAAAAGAAGAAGATAGCAACACTTATACAAACTGAAACTGACAACAAATCTTTGCTGAGCCTAAAAATAATCATAAATAACATAATGAAAATAAATATATTGCAATGCTCAAAACAGCAGCAGCCCGGTTCTACGGGGGTGCATAAGGGTGCATTGCACCCTCAGTTGAGTCGTTATGCACCCTCATTTGAAAAATGAAAAGTGAAAAAGTGAATATTAAATATTATAATAATAATAATAATAGTAGTAGTAGTAGTAATAATAATAATAAGAAGAAGAATTTAGTTGAAATAAAATAAATTGTAATTGTGGTTAAATAATATTGTCTGCTGCATTTATTTGGTCAATTTAAACGGTAAGTAACGTTATTATGTCAGGTGTGCGTGACCTGTGCCGCTGCGCGTTCGTCATCTGCAAGGTGCTTACACAGCAGTCAATGATGGACATCAGAAAATGGTTAAAACAACCAGCCCTAATCGCCAGCAGTAACACTGCATCTACTGGAGGTAATAACAGTTCAGATCATGGGGAGATTACGTTACCCGCGGCCACTGTCGTGGACACTAACGCCCGACTCGCCGGCTTTGCCCGCCTCGCCCATGGAGGCGTAGCAGCCGCAGCCGTCTTCGTTGCCCCAAACACCGCCACCCCTCAGCGGCCCGCAAGTGCCAGAGGACCTCGGCAAAACAGAGCCTGCCCAGGTATATTTCAAAAAGTATACTCAACTTGCCTAACCAGTGGGGTAAGGCGCTCATTTTGCAGCTCATGGTTTCAAAACAGAGATTGGCTGGAATATTCATGTAAAAAAGATGCCATCTTCTGCTATGCATGTAGACATTTCGGTTTAAGTAAGTCAGATGCCTTCTCTTGTAAGTGATAAGGGACTGGGAAGGCATGAATCAAGCAAAGAGCACATAGATCCATAGATCTCTTCATGTTGCTCTCAAAGTGCACCAGATTGATGCTTTTAACTTCAATATTTAAAAAAATAAATCTTCCCGGGGGAGCATGCCCCCGGACCCCCCTAGAGGAGGTGAGGACCCCCCTAGAGGGTGTTAGGTCCACTCCCCACTTATAAAAATAGCACTTTACCCCTGCACCCTCTCTAATCTCAGATGCACCCTGAGTCCTTTTGTTCTGGAACCGGGCCTGCCCAACAGTCTCTAATCCTTGGATATTACATGTCACTGCATGCATGCACGGAGCACCCGTAGCGCGGAGATCATCATATCATTCTGTCTTGTATTACTTAACAAAAAATAAATGGTTCGTTCGCGGGCGCGAGCCGGCTCCCGTCGTTCACTTAAAAGAGCCGGCTCGTTCGCGACCGACACATCACTAGTAGCCCCACATTGAGTCACTCCAGAGATCTAGACTGACATACTGACATGCTGATATTTATAAGCTAGACAAAAACAGAGAAACCCACCTTGCAGGGACTCATGTCCTGTCTCCTCTTTCTCTCTGGGGATGCGTGAACAAGCGAGTTGTGGTGAACTCCTCTCCTGTCCTTCTTCTCGGGGGTCCAAACTCCAGGGTCCGTCTGAGTGGAGCAGTCAGACGACGTGGAATCACTGCTGTTGCTTTTCCAAAGAGCGGTGCCCTGGTGGTTTTCTGTCTCATTACTTTGGGGGAAGACAAAGGTCTCCTCTTCTATATCTGCTAGGGAACAAAACATAAAGACTTCAGTGTCATCTTATAGAGAGGGAATGTTTGGGTGTTGTGCGTACGACAGAGAAAGACTTACTCCAGGTGTTACCCTTGATTCTGGTGTCGGGAGCTGGGGTGCAGGGGCACGACCCGGTGGTGTTTTTATGTTTCTTTAAGCAAGCTATTTCCACCAGATCTCTACAGTGCCTGTGGCAGTTTATCCCACAGTCTGAGAGAAGGAAAAAACATGGACGATAAAAAAAAAAGCGTTACAGCTTTACTCCTGACCTTGATAACTCTGTGGACGTATGCAATTATGAATTTTGATCTTACCTTTACAATGGTATCCTTGTTTGATGACTCCCCACAACTACAAGAGAACAGACAGGACACATGTCACACTTCAGTTTGATTTGGCCATTTAAAAAGGATATAACGGATACTCACAAAGCCTCCACAATTCTCGCAAAACGTTGGCCGCTTGTACGTGGTTTCGTGGAAGTTATGCGTATTGAATCTGTAGCCCAGCTTGGCACATATCGACATTCCCCTCATGAAGTAAGAGGTGATTTCTTCATGGCTGATTTCTCCCTCCCTGGGCAGAAAATTCCCCAAAATGTAACAACAAAAAGTGAGGTCGTTTTTTTACAAACAGCTCATGCTGATTTGTGGTTTTACATCCGACCACGTCACTGCGAGATGCCCTTCCTCACCTGTCAGCTTCGTGAGTGCAGAAGGAGAAGGGGAAGTTGGCTGCTATTTTCTCAAAGTCGTCCAGCGAGATGTATCCATCCTGGTTCTGGTCGTAGTTTTTCATGATGGACTGCAGGGGGTGACAGAGCAATCAGACAGTAGAGGATCAGTTGGTTAGTTCTGCTTTGTCCTGCCATGTAATAAGGAAGTGAAAAACAGGAGGTTGTTGCAGAGTCACACACTCACATCCACCATCTGTTTGACGTGTTTAGATATGGTGTCAGGGTCAAGCCTGGGGGTGACCCCTGACCCCCACTCGGCCACCACGGGCGCTTTCACCGGAGCGACGGGCTGTGGAGTGACACATGCAGTGGTGAGACACGAAGAACTGCACATGTGAAACCAGAAGAAAAAGAAAGAGCACACCCACCACATAACATGCTTCCCTAACGTCTGCAGCGCTTTGATGTGGCTGATTTTTGATGTGTTTCAGCAACGAGTCTGTGCTTTTGTTTTGACGAAGATTTGACTCCCACTGAGAGCACACCCTCTTCTTGTGAAGAGAGAAGTGTGAGCCTGATGGCGTTAGTTAGATAAAGCTTCAAAGAGAAGGAGTGTGCAGCTCTACTGACCTGGATCTTGGTGTTTCTGGGTTCCTTGTTGTATGAAAGTTCATATATCTCGTCCTCGGTGTAGTATAAATCTAGGGAGAGCTGAAGCAATAAAAGAACATTACATTACACGGCATTGAGCGCTTTTGGCTACATGCCCGTCCTGATCAAATGTTTTGAATCCGAATTCTATAAAAGTAAATCATCTCTGGGTCTCTGTCTCGTACCGTGAGCAGATGCAGGAGGTCTTTGTTGGCCTCGAAGGGCGGCGTGCAGCTGTGGATGGCCACCAGGTCACTGATGTTGCTGTACAGGTGCTGCAGTTTGCTCAGGTTGATCTTGTCCTGGTCGATGTAGTCCGGCAGGGCCTCGTTCAGGGAGATCAGGTCCTTCAGGTGGACCCCCAGGATGGGCACCTTGAAACCGCTGCACTCGTTGTAAAGCCGCCGGTAGTTGATGTAGTTGCTGCGTGAGGAGAGCAGCTCCGTCATCTCACTCAGGGCCTGAGAGAGGAGAAGGGTCAAAAAGGGATGATGATGATGATGGTAGACCAACACACCAATACAGACTGTTACACCACTGCAGTATGACTGACTTTTACAATAGGAACTGTTGATGTACACTTTTGTACATTTGAGTATTATTATTACTAGATGCTACCTCAGTTACTCTTTTGGTTCAAGTTCTTCATTATACTGCATACGTTTAAGGACATAGTTGTAGTATGGACAACTGGTCAAACATATATATACATTTTTAGATATGACAGAAAGAAGTTGGAAGTAATAAAAAGAACTTTCTTTGTTAAGAAATCTTTTGGTGGCTCACATTAGCTAAGTAAGTAAGTAGATAAGGCTAGCTTAAAGGGGACAAGTAGAAAGATGTAGACACGGACAGGGAGCAGCGTGATTTTGAGTTGTCGTTAAGAACTGTATTTTTATTTTTTATTTTGAATGGGACAGCTTTAGTCCCTTCGTCAGCAAGTATAAGGTTGAGGGCACAGAGTACCGGAGTTTTGGTGTGTAGTGGCTAAAAGTAGCATTTGTGGTTTGTGAGGTTAGTGTGTTTTAATCCTGTCCTGTTAGCTTCTCATGTTATTCTGTGTCTTTGTTTTAGTCTTTTACTGCTTATTCGTGTACCCATGTAAGTCTGTTTACGCCAGCAAGAATATTTGCTGCAAGGCTGTAGCTAACAGAGTCCAAACTAACCCAAACTACACACAAGGCTATAGGGCAGGGGTGGCCAACCAGTCAGAGGTTAAGAGCCACATTTTTTCTATGTTACTGCAAAGAGCCACATCAAACACACAGTCACTGATACCGCTTGTTTCAGTTTTTTGTTTTCTGGAGACAAGATTTCAACCACGTCACTGATGCATTTTTGTGGCATTGGGATATATATTTTTTCAATCCTCTGGAGCAGAGAGAGGAGCTGTGGATTATTGTTATTGATTAATGCATCAGTGTTTCTTAGGGTCAAAAACACTAAACCCACAAATTAAAATGAAAGCGTTTAGTTTATTTAATAAAAGAGCACATGTTCAATGTGAAAAGTGACAGTAGTTATAGATTATTTGCAATTTGGTGCTATATATAGCACACACGGCTCTTATTAAAACGGCGCTTTCTCACCGGAGTACTTTCCCCCGTCATTCTTAAAGTACCGATACTAATGAAACGGCGGAATCTTAACGTTTTTAACGGCAGGGTATCGCGGTACCTTTCAAGTATCGGTACACCGTGCAACACTAGTCAGGAGTCAATGTCTCTCCCCCAAACTCACACATATACAATTCGATATGAACTGAAGAGCCGCATGAAACTAGGCAAAGAGCCGCATGCGGCTCGAGAGCCGCGGGTTGGCCACCCCTGCTATAGGGGAATGGGGCTAAGGATTAGCTTACATCCTAAAACCGTTGGGGAGGATGGGCTCTTGTTTTTGCGTATGTATGCCCAGTAAAGATGGGAGACTCTAAGTGATATAGGGTTTTGTAACTACCTTAGTGATGTCGGGGGTCAGCAGGTTGGAGGTGTCTTTGAGGCGGGAGATGGAGCTGTGACAGAGGCCCCCGGTCACTGCCATTAGAGTGTTAAAGTTTTGCAGAGCTCGAAGTCTCTGCAGAGGAAAGAGTAGAGTGAAAGTCATTTTTGATCAGTTCTTGGTTGTCCAATCCCCCTTGTGATGTTTGAACCCCTGATCCAGTTTACCTGAGCCACGTGGATGAACTTAGTGAAGACCTGGGCTCTCTGCTGGGCCGTGTGTCTGCTGAGGATCATCAGCTGCACCCACTGAGAGACCCCGTTACACATCATGACGGAGCGCTCCAGAGCGGGGTTGTCCCTCACCGAGCCGCGCACCACGTAGCTGCGGTAGTCCATGAACTGGCCAATCAGAGAGCAGCGTTTATGCGGGAAACAACTGTTTTTAATCAGTTTTTCAAGCAGAAGTGTAGAAATCTGTCACAAATTCAACCCGATCACCATTTACCAACCACCTGATTGTATTATGAATCACTGTTCAGTGCAAGAGGAGAAACAATGTATTACTTCCTAATGCTTTTACTCTTCTCTTCCATAAGAGAAAACTATTCTCCAACATCTAGAAGGAGCATTGAAGCTGACTTATTAATTAAAGAAAGCTATTTTGACATGGTGCTATCTTTACATTGACCAGCTTTCCGGTTTCATTCCTATGTATGTTCTGAGGGGGTTTACAAAGTAGGCTGTTTTCTGATGAATAGAGTGATGCCAGAACGAGTCCTAAAACCCTGAAATGAGTAATGAAATGGTTCAGCACTTCCAGTTCCATAAGTGTTTTTAGTTAGAGGCCTGATAGAAGGTCTGTGGTTAACACAAGCTGAAGGGATTTGAATGTTTTATTGTACAAAATCATTTTCAGTACATATCCCTCCGAAGATTCTATGTGTCTTAAAAACAGCGGTTGCTAACAATTGGCTGAATGAGAATACTAAACGTCATCATGCCAAACATCAGCTGCTTTTAGCATAGCGGTGGTTCAATTATTTATTTTATTTAATCGTTTATTTGAACCGGGACAGTGCACATCGATGAGCACTTTAAAACAGAACAATGCTTACAAGCGTAAATGAGCCGGATTTGAGCTTTAAGCTAATTTCCATCCGCAGTCCCGTCACATACAACATACAAGAACATGACATTTATATACATAGCACAAATAAATACATGACATGCAGCCTAGCGTTAGTTTTTTTACTTGCCTCTATCTAACAAATTATAAAGGTTGTGATAATATGTGAAGATTATCCTGCTGATCAAAATGTTTAACTTTTATAAATGTGTTTTTGCCACAGATTTTATTGTCTGCAATATTAACCTAATTGAGAAATCCCATTGCTTCTAGTCTTCCGGGTTCAGCCTACAAACATACTTCATTACTGAACCACTGTGGAGTGATACAAAGGAAAACAATTCTAAAATAGCACATACAGTTTATTTAATTAGATAATGACAGTTTTTGGTTTAATGCTCATAAGCTCTTTTTTAGGATGTAAGTAATGAAACCGTCCATTGGGTCTTGCTGGAGAAATGCTCAAATTTGCAAAACAGTAAGTAATGCGGCAGATAATATTCACCAATCAAAAGGTATTCCTCACAATCTGGTCATACTAAAGCTTTTTTTAAAGACTGGGCCCTTTACATTGTGTGGCCGATAAACCCTCAGCAACAAGGAATGGATTTGACTCTATATATTATAGGACATTTAGCATTTGAATTGGGCTTTGGTCAATAAAGTGTGTTAATTCATCTATTTTGTAGAAACGTTCATACTCAGCGAGTGTTTGTTTTGGTCCTGGCAACCTGACAAGGCCTCATTAAGCAAAGTAAAAGCAGTAAACAGTTCTAAGCTGTTGCCTGAACTCACTGAGACGTTGCAGAAGTTCTTGAACTCCAGGTAGCTCAGGTGCTCGGCCATCTCATGTGGCTCCATGTGGTCGAAGATCAGAGACACCTTCCTCTTCTTCACAGAGGGCGAGGGTGCCTGGAACATGTTTGCATGAGGGCCTCTGGGGACAAAAATAGACGTTCATTTTTCTATTTATAGAAAAACTCTATTTTCTATTTTTAGTAAAACATGTTTGGCTAAATAACGCCATTCCTCCATGCAATTGGGGTGAATGAAACAAAAACACGGCTCACAAGCAGGAGTTGTCGGCGAGTTGGGAGTGCGTTTCAACTCCATCGGACCGCACCAGCGCCCACAGGTCCCCCATGGTCTGCTCCAGGAGGGGGTCCGCCTCAAACACCGCCGGGAACTGGCTGATCCACTGCCTTGCCAGCAAGCAGCACAGGAAATATGCTTACTACCCGCACAGAGAGCAGGATAACCAGTTCTGTCACACAACATGTGCCCGGTGCCCTTACTCACCTGATGAGGTGGCAGATCTGAGTCCGCTTCAGGCCCCTCTTATCCGAGGGACAATCCTTATAAGTGAGAGAAAGAGTCAAGGATCTGAAACACCCTGTGCAAGAAGTGGCAGAACATTACACTAGCAGGGATATATATTTCAAATCTGCTTGTGGACAAAACAAAGCCACGGCTGTTTCCCTGATCTGATTAAAGGACGTGGACATGTGATCGGGAGCAGTGCCCCTGTGGGACCTGCACTGAGAGACAGCGGAGGATATAGAGTGAGAAGTTTCTGGGCGAACATCTGAGATGGCACCACCCAACCGTGCATCATCAGGGTCATATCGACCAGCTGGGACCCCCTGGGGCTGGTGAGCTTCCCCTCTGGATCTGCAGCCAAAACACAGCAGAGGATTGGTTAAAACAACAACAATAACACCAGGAAGTGGACAAGCAGGGTGGGTCAGTGGACAAGTTCAGCTGGTTTTAGAAACTCAGCTCCATTTGAGTGGGCTTTAGATGTTCATACTGCTCTTCTCCATGTGCTTTGTTTTTCTGGCTGATTGGACTTCAATTTCCTGTAGGAGTGAGTGTCTTACTGTATTAACCCTGCGATAAAATGACCATCCACCATTGGAGAAAAATCCAACTGTATATTAGGGTAGAAATAGGCAATTGAAGGGAAAAAAGACTTAGACAATTGTGTCTTATTTACTTTGAAGTGTACCTTTTCATAAAAAGAGCAACCAAGTGAAAGTCAATGTCTATCACTGGGTTGTTTATGGCAGTTGGTAAAAGAAGGGCTTTATTGAAATGGACTGGCATGTGGGGGTTTCACCACTAGTGCACAGTTATTTTATTATTATTATTAATATTATTATTATTATTATTATTATTATTATAATAAATATTCAATCTCCAAGACAAGGTGACTATTATTATTATTATTATTATTATTATTATTATTATTATTATTATTATTATTACTATTATTATTAATAGTAGTAGTGGAATACTTTTTATTGTTATAATTAATATTATATTTCCCTGGATTAACCCAGATTGACCCAGGACCTTATTATTATTATTATTATTATTATTATTATTATTAGCATTAGCATTATAATAATATGAATAATACATTATTATTAGTAGTAGTAGTACTAGTAGTAGTACTAGTAGTAGTAGTAGTAGTAGTAGTAGTAGTAGTAGTAGTAGTAGTAGTAGTAGTAGTAGTAGTAGTAGTAGTAGTAGTAGTAGTAGTAATATTAGTAATATAAGTATGTTTATGTTATTATTAATATATTACATAATTAATATATTTGTATACATTATTATTTCAATTATTCAAGTTAAAACTTTAAGCACCACAAAATAAATCTAATTGACCTCCTTTAGTGTGGCAGGATGACCTCTGCCAATCAGGCTGTGTGTGATCTGTACATCAGTATTATATGACAGGTTTTTGTGATGTTGATGAATTGACCAATGAGGAGTGAGAGAGCTTAGAGAGGAGAGAGAGAGTGGTTCAGTGCAGCATGGGAATAGCTGGTTGGCCTCAGCGGTCCGACAGAACAAAGCTTGATTGTATGAGACTGCCCTTTGTCTCCCCCGCTCCGCCCCCTCCCTGTCAGTCTCTCTCAGTCTGCACCCCCCCCTCCTCCTCCTCTCTCCCTCATCCCTCATTTATATAACCTGCTTGTGATGAAGAGTAAAGACACATGACAAAGTTGGGGAACACGCTGACACGTGGCGACTGACCGAAGCAGTTCAGGCAGCGCTGGATGAGCTCATCCAGGCTGGCAGCTCCGGGGTTGGGGGCCGAGCTGGGGCCCTGCAGGGCCCTCGTGATGTCCTGGGGACTGGGACATGTGTTCCTCCTGCGTTGGACCATCTTTCTGCTCTCTCCATGGGGCTTCCTGAGGGGGTGAGAGACCAGTCTGAGACCACAACAACAACACAAACAACTACTGCACTTATTGGAATACAAAATATCCCACTCAGAGGAGAATGCAATGTGTATCTGACCCTGAGGTAGAAGAAAACCTGGCTGCCAAAAGGGCCAAAAACAAGGAAACCTAACCGGGAAAATGTTTTCCACAATTCTCAAAAAAATTCAAACAATTTATTTAATCAGAGAAAGAAAAACTAAAGGATCATACTGGGAAAATGTAAGAAAGCTGCATTCGCACATCTATGTTCCTTCTTTTTTTATTGATGTATTAAATGTACATGTTATCGTTCATCATAATCAATCATTTGCCTATATGATTTGTGAAATGGGACTTTTTGTTGAATTTGTCTGGGAACAATTTTTCCCAAATTCTCTAATAGACACCCAAAATTGATGAAATCACACTGAGTATGATGTATATATTACCAGTTATATCTTGTTTAATAATCAAAAACTGGTTTTTTTGGCTACTATGAGGGGTTATAAATGGGACTTGGGTGAGTTTTTAGTTCAATTCGTTCATTCATGCTAAAAAAAGAACATTGTTTTCCTTGTAAAGAACAACATTCTGCCTTAGTTGAAAATGTACAAATGCATATTGTGATTGCAATTGTTTGCACAATGCTTTGGCAGTACTGAGAGAGAAAGAGTCAGACATACAGGAGGATGAGCAGCGTGGAGATAAGTAGAGCAGCGTGTGGTGAGGTGTTGCAGGTCAGCGTCTGAGGAAATGCAACATCTGATAAGCTGTCTGACTCTGAACCATCACACACTCACACAACAAACATGTGTTCCTGCACCTGAAGCTGCCAGCATCATCAGGCCCACTTTATGGTGAAACAATCCAGAAAGGCACATCATTTGTCAATAGCTCACACACTTTACTACATTGATCATTTATTTAATTGCTTGAGTTGTTCCTCATAGGTGGTGAAGGACATTTCAACCTACAATTATATGTCAATGTGTATCCATTAGTTAATGCATGCATTGTATTTTTTTGTAAGCTGTCATGATGGCTTTTTATAATGTAGTGCAGTAGAAGTAAAAAGCACCATCAACTAAACATAATAAAGTACAAGTACCCTAAATTGTGTTTAAGTATTATACTTGAGTTAATGTACTTAATGCATTGTCAGAGTTTTCGTTTCAATGGATAATTCAAATTAAGTGTGGTCATGTTTCAATCATGAAAAACAATTTTTTTCTGTTTGCCAAACAAATACTGCTTTCAAAAGCTCAAATTCATTTTAATGCAATCGCAATTACAGAGACGATTGATGTGCTATTAGTTAATAAGGTATATATAATCATAATAACCTGTACGGTGGCCCTGAAGTGCAAGTCAAAACAACATTTCAGAAAACACCACAGCATTTCAGAAAACACCACAGCATTTCACATTGGACTGAAAGGGTATTCCTTTAGGGAGAACACTTCTTGTTTGTGATTGGACAGAGCCAGAGAAGCACTGCTGTGATTGGTTGTTTTTGCTGCCAATCAAGAAATGACGCTTCATGATTGGTCAACACCCGACAGCGCAACATGTCCCAAAACATCAGCCGTTAGCTGTTAGCACTCAGAGCTCACAGCTCCTCATATCTGTTCAGAAACTGGACAAAAGTTAAACAAGTACAAACCACAGACTGTCTGTGTCATGGAGAATACAGTCTCTGCTTTATTTATGTCTGTATGACGTTGTTGTGAGTGTGGACGGAGCAGCTACAGGTTAGTTTAGCCTGATGGGTCCGATTCCATTAAGAAAACACGCATTTTAAAAGCTTTTTCGCCTGCTGTCTGTCTGCAGACTTGTCAAAGCATTAATTCATGGTTTTTACTAACCGGTATCAGTATGTTGTGTAAGTGTTTTCTGAAATGCTGTAGCGTTTTCTGAAATGCTGTAGCGTTTAGTGAAATGCTGTATTGACTTGCACTTCAGGGCCACTGTAGACTTCAACCTCTCGCATGAATTTGAAAACCAAAGTCAACATAGATGTGTTTATTAGTTGAGAGTTACCGGTCAAAGTTGCCATTACATTGCCTTTGTGGTAGTATTGCATGATTTCCAACGATAGTTACATTAAACCATGACGATCTAAACCAAAATCTAAATTTAAGATCTGTACTACAATATGTCACATATCTACACAGACACTGGTTTACAAACCTTTGTAATTTGTATGCGTTTTCTGAATAAAAAGTATCTTTCAGTGCCTGAGTGTATAAGAGCAGCAGAGTTTGAGTCTTGCGCTGCAGCTGTTATTGACAGCATGAAGGATATGTTGTTTTCGAGATCATCATTCCCTCCAAAGGTTTGCTTCCACTGGACAGTGTTGATTGTTAACTGTCTCCTTTGGCTTTCAATGGTAAAAACTTTTTCTTGGTAAGATGCCTGAAAAATGTCTGTGTTTACTGAAAGCTAAAAGCTGATTTTCACATTTGGTTCTACGACATAAAATGCATCAGTAAATACCCCACTGGTGAATGTCCAAAGCTTCTATGGGGCATAAAAGCTGCGGTTGCTAATAAGTAAATAAATAAGACACCCCAACTTCATCTCGTTAAACATTAACCCCCTTTAGCTTGCGGTGGTGACGTGAAGTCATGTACTATAAGCGTAATGTTTCCTTTAAAGCGTATGGTTAGCTTATAGCTACTGGCAATGCATTTACGCTTCAACTATTATAGTGTTAATATGTGGAGTTTTTCCTGCTGAACATAACATGTTAGTATCATATACTGTGTTTGCAGACCTTGGCAAACACAATGTAAAAATACTATTGCTTTTGGTCAGAGATCCTTGGTAACTTCCCGGCGGGCCTACAGGAACACGTCATCTCTGCACCGCTCTAAACCCTACAGTAAAGATGTTGAGTTTGGTCAGCCAACATTCAGATCAGATAGCAGCACTTATTTTCTAATATGAAGTTGTTAATTTTGCACGTATAAGTTGCTCTTATAAAACAAAGGACACTTTGTTGATTAATGCTTCCTCTTCAGATCAGGGTCTCAACGTCTTACTTTATTTCACAATAATCAGTAACACACCCTGTTCATCCTCGGATAGTGAAGGCAAAGGGATTGATCTATATGCCTCCTCCCAAATGTTTAATGAGACCACAGTTTAAGTAAACCCTGACTATTGTGTGTGTGTCCTTTAAATTGTGTCTGTAGAAACGGTGGTTTGCACCGCAGTGAAACTGTGTTGCTGTGTACTGCAGCTAATGTCATGATATTACCAGGAAACACTTTGAGTTCAGAGAACTGGCGGCTACAAGTTCCCTGAATGACCAGACCTGCATCCTCTTCTCTCAGCCTGTGTTTGTGTGTGTGGCTCACACACATATCATTCAACATGCACATGCTGCTTTATGTACAACACATGGATGGACACTCATGGATGCATAGTTTCATAAAGGCGTATGTTCTGACATTCACTGACCTATTTATACCACAAGAGCTGCCCTCCTATCTGTACGTGCTGTCACAGTTATCACAGCACATGTTTACCCCTCAGACATGGGTTCAGATACCCTGATAGTGGTAAGTCATGGATGTCTGAAGAGAACTGGATACAGCGTTTGAGACGAGGCCTCGTTCATTCCTTTGAAAGTTACTCAGTGGTGCATGAAGCCAACATTGGCTGACTCTAGAGAGGAGAATTACCCAGATCTGGGCCCATAGAGCATGTGCACTTGCATTGTTTTCCTTAAGCCTGCCTCCAATCCGAAGCGACACAAAGTAGCCAAACGGAGGTGGTACTTGACGTCATTTGGCCCAAATACTTTTTTTCATTGACTTATATTTGGAAATAAAAATGTCAGTTTTTTTACGAAAATCAACTTGGCTGTACCAACACTTGAAAAACCTTTAAAACTTGTAAAACAAGCTAAAAGCTGAATCCAGAGTCATTTTTGGTGCTGCTGTGATGGAGCGACCGGGAGGTGGGGTTTGGATGGATGTGGAAGATCCCAGAAAGATCTGCATACTTTAGTTCTTCGAGAGTCAAGCCGTTTTGGCTTCATGCTCCAATGAGCAACTTCGTAGGAATTAACGTGGCCCCTCCTCCAATGCTGTATCCAGTTCTCTTTATACTTGTGGTCTTTGGCTTCATTAAATGAATGGGGAGGTAAACAACTCAAATGATTTGAATTAGGGCTATTCAAGTACTGGGCTATTCAAGTTTTTACCAAAAAAAGATGAAAATACTCTGATTTACAGACATTTCTTTACCAATGTAAGTGAATGGGAAAAAGTATCTTTGGCCGCAATGATGTCACGGACTGACATGGAAGTTGTTGCAGCACCGTTTGGCCAAAGAATGTGCTTCAATGCCCGTCTCACTCCTCTACAGTATTGTCCAATGCCGTTACCCACCATGAGAGATCAAATGTGTCTCTGTACCCTTGTGTGTTTCTGTCCACATTGTAAAGCCACTTGAGGAAAATATGTCATTTGTGACCTTTGGCTTATATAAATAGCATTAACCTAACTTAACTTTATGTTAGCCAACTGTATACATGTCAAAAAGGCTTAAAGTGCTTACAGTTTGTTGTTCTCCTAATCTCCTTAAAAAGGTTTTCATCTGACGACAACACCATAGCATAAGTCTCTTATAAATTACAATCAACCTGTTAAGCACTGAGCCTGTTTTTTAGGTCTCAGGCTCGAAAATGACATTCCCAGAACAAATGACCATATCTTCCCTTCTAAAAAGGTTAAATTAATAATCTTTTTTCTCAAAGTAATGATAAACCTGTGAGTTGGATGTAGAAAAGTCAGAATCAATATAGATGTTTTTTATTTTAAAGAAAATGCAGATTGAACATAGTAAAAAACTGTAAATTATAGTGTCCGTCCAAAAATTATTTTTTACTTATAGTGAAAACCACCCTTGGACTAAAAGCTTTAGGAATCCAAAGTACAACATATAATAAGTACCCTGTATCAAGATTGATGCAAAACAAGTGACATTTAACCTTTTTAGAGAGGTTTAGTCTTTTGGGTGGATTTTCCATATCTCTGGCCCCCCTTGGTCGATTTTGCTGATTGACATCTCTTTCTAACCGTCAGAGCCAATGGAATTGAGGGAACGTTCCCCATACACACACTGCTTACCACATAAGGAGTGAGAGAGATGCGTAGAAAAACCGGAAGCTGGTGGCTACCATTAGCAGCTAATTTTTCTTCTCCGATTTTTGCATACAAATGGGATTATGGATTATCAATACTTTTTTCAAAGTGACAGACATTGCTATAACCTATGGATTAACCTTCAGCCGTGTTTTTTCTCGTTTTAATGCCATTGAACACGACTTTTGATCAGAATAACAGCTAAGGTGAGCATATCTCCGTGTTTTGCTACCTAAAGCTACTCGTGTGTTGTCTGTATTTGCTTCCCCTGTCACGAGTTCTGATCGCTCAGTGATGATCCTTATATTTCTATAATCTGTGGACTCTCAGGATGTTATCCAAGCTTGTTTGTGCAGATCCAATAAGTATATCGATCAGTGTAGCTAGAGTTATGTGCTAACAGCCTTAAGATTATTTCGCTCGTAGCTAATTCAGAGGCTCGGTGCTAGCTTTGTGGGTTTAAAAAAAAAAAAAAAATCAGTTAGCTGAGTTTCTTCCCGTTACATGGATATAAAACATTCATAGTTTATTGAATATTAAGATGCCCTCAGACGCTGTTTCCTGCAGATGACGCGTTTCCCCCCGGTATCGGGGGTGCTGTGCAGAAGAGGTTAAAGGTCACCTATTATGCAAAATCCACTTTTTTAATACATAAACATATGTCCCCTCTGTGTTAAGAGATTCTGAAAGTTTCAGGAAAAAAGATTCTCTCACTTTTTGTCCTGATCCATTTATATAAAAACCTGGCCACTTTATGATGTCATAACGATTTATTGGCCCCCACACACCTTATCACCTGAATCTCCTCCTAGAGCACCATTGTGTTCTTTTTAACCAAATATCTCTCGGAGGGGAGTGGCTCCTTATTTTCATCTAAAGTAACAGACAGAGAATCAGCACTTTTGAAACAGGGCTGAAACAGAGGGGATTATGGGATGATGCAATGATCTGTTTGGTGTTTGGAGCCAATCACTTCAGAGACATGTTTTGTATATATCTGAGACCTACGATATATTGATGAAAAACAGTATAATAGGGGCCCTTTAAGTATAAACCATACTCATCCCAGGTGGTGTGAACCCACAATCCCCACCCCCGGATCCATTCGAGTCACACTGGTTTTTTTCTTTGCATTTTATGAGCGAATTAAGTAGGTGGGCTATGTTGAAATAAAGAAAAACATGATGACTCATTCATTATCATACATTTGGCTTTCTTATCTTGGTGCCCTTTACCTGTCATCTCTCTGTCTGACTCAAACAGCCGCACATACGAGAAGCCTGCTACAGGCAGGAGTGCTGATGGGGAAATGTTTTTATGTCATGACATCTGTCAAGGAATTTCCCTCTGACAGCAGGTAACGCACGGCAGTCAGTGGTTACTTTTTCTGTGCAACTTTGGAGAGACACAGAGCTGTTGGTAAATAGAGTCAGCGTGCCGTGGGCTCGCATGCAAATCTGAACACAAATGGAGTTACTGTATGTTTGTTTGGACATTTGCATTCCTCTTTCCCTAAGAGGCAGATACATAATAATTACCCCACTATATTTAACAGGGAAACACATCACTGCAATATGGGAAAACCTTAATAAACCAGTTTGAAGTATATGAGTCTAGGGTTCCAGGCGATCAGTCTGTTTTGCTTCGGAAGGTTCCTAAAGAAGTGAAATGACCCAAAAGTACCTAAGTGGCAGCCATGCTGTTGTAAACTCTCTGGATAATAGGAATGGAGCTTCAATGCTTCTTTTGTGTTCTCCTTTAACTTAGGATTTACTGGACCATCCTTTACGAAAGGAAAGGAGAAAATGCTGTCCCACAATACCTTTAGACCGCAACATTTATTTCGACCGCAACATTTATTTCGACCGTTCACAGAAACAACCGACGTGACTGACACATCTGGAGCTTATCATTTTACATCTTATGCTGTAACTTGAAAAAGTGCTTTGTTTTGAACTTTCAACAATTAAGCCAAAGGCGAAATATAAATGTTACGCTAATTACTGTTAAATGATCAAATAAGGTTTCAAAGTGTCTACAGAGTTGGATGGTGGATAAGCATCTTTTATAAAACATTTTTGAATGATGATATGCACAGTAGTAAATGTGTAGGCCTAACAAGTAATGTAAATGTTCCATGACGTATTATATATTCAAACAATCATACTGATAGGGATTCATGTTTATTAAGTGGACAGGAGTGCGCACAACCATTTAGTTTCACATTGGTAATGAAGTCATATACAGCATTTTTCAATGTTGCCCTTGTTTGTAAAGCCTGCATGAAACAACTTGATAATGACGCAGGGGGCAAAGTATCTTGATTTTCTTTTATTAGTCAATGTACGGAAATAATTGATCTTCCAAAAGCTCTTTTTCTTTTCTCATACTGCCTGTGCTGCAGCACCTTTTTTCACCCTCTGTCGGAAACCAGAGCTTAGTCTGTTCTGATTGATCAACTCTAGAATTGTTACATAATGATGTCACTATTTTACGAAGTAAACAAAGGAGTCCAATGGAGGCATTTCAGGCAGGGGGGAGTGTGTGCGAGAGAAACTCTGATTGGAGGGAACACAGGGATTTTAGACTTTGCAGACACGCTACACAGAAGGGAAAGCCCGAAAAAGCATAATGGGCCTCTTTAAATCTCCCACTTGCTTAAGATGTTCTTATTTACCGCTGTCTCCTTCCCATATGTCTTTTACCCTATGACGTTTTGCTCTGATGTAAAGGAAAAGTGGTTAGAAAAACACAAAAGGCATTGATTTTTTGACAATCCAACTGCAACCCTGGTACATCATATCACTGAGTTTTGTTTCAGGAAGACCTTCCACAGCTCCTTTCCCCTACTGACTGCTCTTCACCAACTCTTTTCCTCTTCCTCCATCCTTGCCCTATTCAAGCCATTCAGGAAACAGTGTTTTTTTCTCTGGAAAGCCCACTCTCACTCCCTTTCCCATCCATGTCAAGACTCCTGGCTACAGATCCAGTTCCCCCTCCCCTCCCTCCCCTCCCTCCCCTCCCTCCCACCACTCTCTCACTCTCACACTGGCGGGGGGATATGCAAATTCCTCTCTTTCTTCCCTTAATTGATTAATTGAAGCCAGGGCCCTTTGAAGGCCTTGTTTGTGCACTGCTCTTTTTCTGCCTGTCCCCTCTCACAACCTGCATTCTTGTTCCCTCTGCATCGACTGCAAGGAGCCATTCATCCATGTGCTGACACAATAAAGACACTGTATCCACCATTGTAGTTAGTATTAGGAAAACTACAGCAAATGCATGAAGTATAAGTGTTGGGGAGTGCAGGGGGGGGACTCTGTCAAAGGCTAATACGGTCAAATCATACCTGTGCACACCAGCTGTACACACGCATCTAAATCAGTAATTCTGCTTCATTCTCAGTACTGGAAAAAGTACTAAGATCCTTTTTTTAAGTAAAAGTATAAATATTATTTTCTTAAAATATTCCATTACTAGTAGAAGTCCTGATATCAAAATGTTGAAAGTCAAAAGTATTAGCATCTAAATGTACTTAAAGTACAACAAGTACACATTTTTCACAATGGCCCATGCTATGGTGGCCAACCTGTGAAAACGCGCTGCAGCAGCCCAAAACAATTACATTAGGAGAAAAGCGTTGCGCTTTCAAAAACGATATATTATTATAAAAACGAAAATGTGCCGAAACAAATGCAGAGGAAGAAACATCTTCACCAACTTCACAACTTTCGAAAAAATGCACAACTTTACGAAACATGCAGAGTGTGTACTAAAAGCTCTGCATAAACAACACGCTGCACAAAATGGAAACCAGGGGATACTAAAAAGTGATGCACACATCTGGGAACGAGCACGTGTTGACATTTAGGAATTATAAAGTTGGCCAAAATGAAATGATTAGGTTACGTTAGCTATGTTAGCTAGCTTGCTTACAGCAGATCTGCAATAATATCGGAAGGAATCATTTGATCATAATGTTAAAACAAGCCAATAGATGTTTTAACATTTTAGGTAAACTTCCAACAACAATGACAGTTGGACAACTTTATAATCCCCGAACGTAAACAAGCGCTCTGGTCCCAGCTGTGTCATCCCTCTTGAGTGTACCCGCTTCTGTTGTGTTTTGAGCTTCTTATTTGCAGTGCTTTTGGTTAAACCTGCTCGGGTTTCATCAAGTTAGGAAAGAAGTTGCTTTATGTGTTTTGGCACATTTGTGTTTTTTAATTTGCATCATGTTTGAAACTGCAGTGTGTTTCTATTTCGTGTTTTGGGCTGTTGTTACGTGTTTGCCCCCATTGGCCACCGTACCTTTCACATCAATATAAAGTACACGCAGGATGAATCTTTGCACAGTTTCATGTTATTATGGTTATTATATGATCCTGTTCGTACACACGTAGAAGCATTTAAGTAGCTGTTGATGTGGTCCAACTGTATATATGTGAAATATTGATAAGTACTACAGTTCTACAAAATCAGCATATCATGTGTTTATATATGTACAAATAACTGTGTGTTAAATACATTTTGTGAAGTAAAAAGTAGAAGAATAAAGTTAAATGGAAATACAAACTACAATCTAAAACTAAATCTGACTGATGTTCAGGTGTTTTTTTTCATATATATAATTTGTCACCCAGATATCTCTGATATAATGACGTCACTTTTTTCTACACTGATCAGACAGTTCTCGTTATGTGCAGCTCGGGACCACAAGTTAACCTGACAACCGACATACAGTCACGCAACCAAAGCAGTAACACGCTGTCACTCATCTCAAAATAACCCAACCCCCCCCTCGCTAACAGCAGGTAGCATTACCATATGTATCATTATTGGGCTAGATGCATTTATTTATTTAGCAAACACCAGGATTCCATTACAACAAAAAGGTCTCTTTTGTATCGCATGGATGTTGCTACCACACAGAATGTGTCACTTAAAAGAATCAGAAATGCAGCAGCAAGAGGCTTTTTGGTTTGTTGCCATTATTGCATGGACACAAAATGAAATGAAAGCAATCTAAGCAATGCAATATGAAATGAGACATAACAACGTGTTTAGGATAGCTGCAGATAAAGAAACGCACATCTTCCCTTCTCCTGAAATGCACCTGCGGACGAATCTCTTTTGCAAGCCTGATCCATCCCTGACCATCTGTATCACATATGCCCAAACATCTGATGACTCCTCTATGGGAGGAGCAGACAGGTGGAGGGACACCATTCTGGGATGAGCGAGGACGAGAGAGAGGACGATGTGCCGTCAAATCAGCTCATACAAATACAAACCTTCTGAATTCTGCCTCCTTTCTTGAACTCAAGTCTCATGAAGGACATGTATTAATAACCAGCTCCTTATTTGGCTATTCTTTTTACCTTCACAGCGTTTAACTTGTAACCCTCAACAATTTGTACATTTTGTACTGGAACTCTACCTCACTGCATTTCATATGTATGGTTTATTTGGTAGTAGGTTAGTAATTGTATTTAATTTATTTTGTATATTTCATATAATGTATTCTATGAATACATTATATCTGTCTATTGTTATTATGTATATATTTACATTTGTTTTCCTTATTATTAATTCATGTTTTTTTACATTCTGCTGAAACAACACAATTTGGGATCAACTAAGTATATCTAATCATGTTTTCAAATGTCTTTTTACAGCTATAGCAACATGTAGCTTATTTAGCAGTCATTTCCTGATATGGTATTTAGATGCTTTTTTTGGTTTTGAACATCAATACAAAATTATCATTTAAAAGATGAAAAAGCTGTGTCTGCCTTCTGAATTATGTGACCCTCAGTTTAGTACACGTTGAATTCTGTTGACCTTTGAAAAAAGTGAAGTCAGTGTATTGGGAAATGCTACGAGAAGGTTAGCAATGTTAAAGCAGTACGATAAGCTCCCCACTGAAGGGGAAGCACAGCCACTCCATCAGTCCACCTTAAACCTGGCTACAACACACACACACACACACACACACACACACACACACACACACACACACACACACACACACACACACACACACACACACACACACACACACACACACACACACACACACACACACACACACACACACACACACACACACACACACACACACACACACACACACACACACTCTCACTCACTCACTCTCGTAACACTTTAGCTCCTTTCATTCCAGGCCATCTGATAAGTGCTGTGGTCACAACTACAGCAGTGAAAAAGCACCAGTGACAACAACGTCTGCTAAACGTGGACTTTCTCATCAGCATCTCAGATCTAATGCAAGAACATACACAAACCCTGAGTGGACCGACATGTAAATGGAGGTTAGAGCACCAACAGCACAACACATTTCCATGGAAAGGTGAGCAGGCGGCTCAGCAGGCACGCATCACTGTTGACTGTCAGAGCGCGCTTGTGTGCAGTACACACACACAATTGAAGGTGTTGATACTCCGCCGGTAAACAGGTCGAACACATTAGCTGGGACTGTGTGTGTGTTTCTTTTTCCACTGTCTCAAAAAGAGTGTCAGAAAACACAACTAAATGCCCTCATTCCACTTTGAATTGTCAAGAGCCCTTTTGCACAAACCACACTTTCACAACCTCACACATCTCCGCTGCACACACACTTGCTCCGAAACTGCTGCAGACTCTCAGTTTTGGTTCTCTCTCTTCTTTTCTAATTACCTCTTGGTCTTGTTCATCGCAGAGCTCTTCTCCTCAGCAGCACTCCTCCTCCTCTGGGAATCCACACGGGCATCTGAGCGCGTCCCCTACAGCTCCATGGATGACCCCGCTCCTCCTCCTCCTCCTCTTCCTCCTCTTCCTCCTCCTCCCTCCTCTGTGTCCTCTTATTATGTGTTCAGGATAGCAAGAGCAGGCACAGGACGAAGAGCTGCCCACCCACCAGTCATGGACTAGACCAAACTTCCCGCCTGCTGCTTCAAATCCACTCTGTGTGCCAGTCAGCCTCCCTCTCTGCTATCTGAAGGTATCTATCTACCACAAATCAGCAACAGAACACACTTCATGCTCTCATGCAAAGCGGAGAAAAGCGCTGTAACAAAGCTCCAAAGTAGAGAACAGTCATTCACTTGCTCTCTTCAACATAAACAAGTCAGCATCTTAAATGGAGGAACTGGCTCTGACAGATAGGGGAACTCACATCAGTTTCTGTGTGTGCAAGGGGGAGGGGAGAGGAGAGACTATGAGCACCGTGCAGTACCCATAGAGGAAGGAGGAGGGTTAGAGATAGTGATGAGCAATCATCGGTGTACTCCAGGAAGCGACATCTGCGGTTCTTTTTAGAGCATCAGAAAAAAGAAACAGGCCACACCTCAGTGCTACTTTTTGGTGCAGATTTGTGTGGCAAGGAATCAGTTCCTGAAAATAAATCATTAGATGTTTGTTGAATCATGACATGGGTGTAGGGTCTCCATGGCCCACCAAATCAAGTCTATCACCCTTATTTTCCCCTTCTCTCCTTTATTTAACTCCCTCTGTCATTTCTCAGGGTGGCAAGTGATTACACAGGGAGGTAGTGTTTGTGCTGGTGAATGTGGCCGTGCAGCTGGACAGGGAGCCTCAAAGACATCCTTGTTTGAACACACCAAGAGGAAGAGGGGACATTAATGTCCCCCGAGTCTGCAGAGGTGGCTTCTTTGCTGCAGGAGGAAGCGGACTGGCTGGCAGAGAGAGGGGGCGATATGGCATTGAAAAGCAGGGAAAGATGCACCGAGCAGGAATCCTGCAGTCCATGCACGCCGAGCTCAAAACACCAAAAAATGCATTGGGATTTGCATCAGAAAAGAGATCATTGGAGGACTTAATCAGGGAACAGAGGCGGCATAGAAGGAACAAAAAGTTCACAATTCTATTTCCGAGCAACATGTGGTAATCTTACTGTAAAGTTATGCAATAGTCCTGTAAAACAGGAAGAGTTGCAATCTACACAGCTGGTTAATATAAAGACACATGCTGATATAACACAAGGCTACCTCATTTTGACTATAATTCATCAATATAATTACATTTGAGCTTTTGATTTTCCAAAAGAAATCCGCCCATATGTTAGTTATTTTTGTGATTAAAGTTTGGGAATTAAGTGCATTTTGTTTCAAGGCTTTTATTTTGTTATTTGTTGTCAAAGCGGAAGTCTTAAACAAAAACGGAAGTTATTTTTAAATATGATATTGAAGCACATTGACTGTAACGAAAAGTAAAAAAGGAACGCTCAATAACTCTGTTCAGGTATGGCGAGATAGTAAAGCTTAGAGTTCAATAGTCCTTCTTCATATATTTGTAGAGATTGCAACGTATTTCGTGGTGTGACAAGTTCGTAAATGTTGTGTCGTTGTTAGCAAAGTCATGTAACTAGCGAGCCAAACACTAGCGTTACTTCAGGGTCTGTTGGATAAATCACTCACTTTCCTACTTTTGTTTTTAATTAAATGCCACGGAAGCAACAAATACACGAACCCATCAACCAAACGTAGCCTACCTTTGTTTGACTGTGATGCTTGCGTGACTTTATTTGGAGCTATTTATTTTTTAATTATTAATCATTTTGGGCAAGAATGAATTGTACATAGATTTAAGTTGAATGGTCAGTAAAATGTCGCCATCTTCCGGCGCTGCGTCGCAAATGCACTTTTTTGCGGATTCGTGAGTTGGCAAAAAACAGCCAGCAGCAGGTCATTTCTGTGTATATATATCCAGGACTCATTCTCCCAGAATTCATGTTAGTTCTGCTTCAGTGGCGTGTCACCTCCTCCGCCTCCTCTCCTCTCCTCCTCTCGGCTCTAACCGCCGGACAGAGTGGTTTCCCGGCGTCCCTGAACACCTCCCTCAGCCGGCTGCTGCAGGGACATGGGTGAGGAGCAGAGCCTGCTGGAGGATGCTCGATGGAGACTGAGCAGGTATGTGAGAGCTGAGGCACTGCACTCTGTCTGGAGGAGGGTTTCTGTGAGATGCTCTTTTTTTCTGCTCAGGCTTACACCTTTTCTGTGTGGTGCATCCTGCTGCCTGATAAAGAGGGGTGTGCCACTGATCCTGCTCTCCCCTCAGGGAGGCATCAGGCTGAGCTGGTACATTGTGAGATAATAGCCTTTTTGTCCTTTGTCAGCACATATTCTGCTACATTGTCTTATCATAATCTATTTGCAATTATGTGTCAAGGTATAGTAGATATTTTTAATGGATAACAATGCTTTATTTGTCATTTGCACAATAGCTACAGGGCAGTTAAGCCTATGAAAATGTTAAGTCTCTGTCTCGTCTAATAATGTAAACTACAGAATAACTAGCAAAAATCAACTTAAAATAGTCCAATTAACAAAAACATAACTGTGCAAGTGGGTTGGGAGAACAAAGATAAAGGTACACATGTAAAATAGTACTAAGGGGATTTATTTATGATTTATTTAATGTGAGTGTAAAGCTGGACTGTGTTTGGAAAACGGTGATTTCATGGATTCTTTCAAGAGTTTGACACTTGATGAATCTGAATGTAATGATAGTCACTATCTATCAATCAATCAATCAATCCAACCACAATCAATCCTAACAGAAGACCATTTTGAGATTTGTTTTCTTGATTAAATAAGAATAATCTTATCAGGCAACAATTTGTACATGATTTAGCCATTTTTCATTAATGTCCTAACTCAGGGATGGGCAACTTTGATGGTGGTGGGGGCCACATCATTGGGGGGCCGCAGATTCACTTGGAACACACACACACAAAAATGCCATGTGTTGTATGTAATTATTAACATATATACTAAGTCTGACATCTTCATTGACATTTTACAATCAAAGGGAACATCCCCCCAAAATGGAAACATCCTCTAATAAGCTCACTAAACAAATATCAGTTCACAGACATTTTATTTCATTTTTAAAGTGGCATGTTTGTATTGAACAGGTTATTTAACAGTGGAATACAACTATTTTAAACTATTGGAAAGCACGGAAAATGTGTGTGTATTGAGATGAACCATTAGATGACATACACATGAAGTCATGAACACTAACCCAGACATTAGTTGTCTAACTTGAACCTAAAACACTTGTAGCCAGTCTCTGCATTCCCCTTATTCCACAATAAGGGGAATGTCAACACAGACACCCTGTCAGCCCGCACTCTGCTGTTCCTCAGCACCACTCCCCCTCCCTCCCGCTGAAATTATGAATGAAAAGCGTAGTAATCATAGATAACACGGCAGGGTCCGTGACAGTTTGTTTTCATCTGATTTCAAATAAACAAAGTCTTGGTTTTAAGAATATTAAACTTGTTTCGCCAAATTCAGATGATACAAACAACTTTTAAGCTTGTAACGGCATAATTACAAGAGGCAACTTAACGTCACAGCAGGCATAACAACAGCCGGTGTTTCTTGTGAGGGTTTCCCCGGGAAACAAACACAATACACACAAATGCGTCACAGATTATTTTGCGGTATTTTAAATCATCTACGCAGCTCGCGACGTAACTAGGAGTCTAGTGGACGGTATCAGTACTACAGGTAAAAAAAAAAATAATAATTTTTTATTATTAATTACGTTGTTTATAAATTAATCTGAGGGCCGCAAAAAGAGGAGGTGGGGGCCGCCCGCGGGCCGCCATTTTCCCATCCCTGTCCTAACAGTTCCAACTTAAAGGTCAGAAGTCTGAGATGAAGGTGTGGTTCTCCTCCTGCGGGACTCTCTCCCTAAAGTGTTTATAGGGATTTCTATGAACAAAAACTCTGAATTCCCAAAAAAGTACTCAGAACTACATTTTTCCCATGTGGACCTATTCCTCTTCCACAATGAGATGACCAGACTTTGATTTCTAAGTATTATTTTTATCTTTAACTTTGGCTTGGATTGTTGTTGAAAATGTCACAGATAGTACAATATTTAAAGCAGAGATATTGCGCTCATTTCAGGGTTCATATGTAGTGTCTCTACTGAGACATGTCTCCATGCTTTAATGTTCAAAAAGCTCCTTATTTTTCTCAGACTGCCTGTGCTGCAGCACCTCTTTTCACCCTCTGTCTGAAACCAGAGCTGCTCTGATTGGTTAGCTGGCCGGCTCTGTTGTGATTGCTCAACCGCTTAGCGATGTCCTGCCCTTTAGCCTATCTCGTAAAATGTATTGGAGCGCTAGCCAATAGAAGTACGAGTTTTACATAGTGATGTCACTATGTTACTGAAGTAAACAAAGGAGTCAATGGAGGCATTTCAGCCAGGAAGGGGGAGTGTGTGGGAGAGAACTTTATTTTAGCCTTTGCAGACCATTTACATGCAGAAACCCCTATATAACACACTGCAGGAAAGAGAACACCCCAAAGAGCATAATAGGGCCTCTTTAGATCCAAGTTTCCAGTTATTCTTACACTTACATTTGTTCATGATGAGTTTATTTGATCATGAGATTTGGTGGCATTGGAGGCGGGGCCCTGTTCATTCTTATGAAAGTGGCTCAGTGCCAGAAATGGCCTGACAGAGGAGTTAAAACAATCCGGGATCATCTGGGGATCTGGCCCCAGAGGGTTTTATATTAGCCCCGCCTCCCATACATCACAACTGGTCTTCGAAAAATATCTCTGCGTCGGCTTTTAGCGCATTTTGCAATTGTTGTACCTCATGATCGAAATAAGGTCTATTCTTATGTTCGTACTGTGAGGTTGTTAGAGTAAAAGAAACACTGATTTACAGACGTCTCCTTTCCAATGTAAGGCAATGGGAACAAGTATTTTTGGCCAAATGACATCACAAACTTACACTGGAGATGTAGTACCTGTGTTTGAAAAAGTATGAACATTTCCCAGACTCACTTCCTGGGGGGTTTTCTGTCAGAGACCAGGATAACCTGACCATGACATTAACCTCATCAGCTGACTGTCAGGTCAGATGTGTGTGTCTGCCAAACAGCTCCCATTGATGTAATGTTAACGCACCAATGCTTCATTTTGTACAGTGCAGTTGACTTATTCACTTTGAAGAGTAGAGGTGTGTGTCTGCTCTAACTGCACACTCCCCAAAGACTAGACCTCACCCCCACTTTCCTTTTATAGCCTCAGACATGTAGAGGGAGCTGTGTGTGTGTGTGTGTGTGTGTGTGTGTGTGTGTGTGTTGGTGGGGGTCAGCCCTGTGTGAAGGAGTGGCCCACTTCTACAAACATGGCGGACCGGTGGGATGGGAGTCGTGTAAATGTGTAACAAGGTGCCTGCCCCCTCTTCCCCCCCTCCCTCACTCATCTGGTTGGGGGGGGGGGAGATGCAGGGCGAGAGGAGAGAAGAGCCTCCCGTCACTCTCTCTCACAACACCGTGAGAGCCACAGGACTCACGCTGTCCTCCAGCACACACACACACACACACACACACACACACACACAAGCACTGACAGCGTGAGAGAGAGAGGAGGGTACAGCAGGAAGAAAGCAAGGAGAGAACGTGGAGTGCGAGAGGGAGGGACGTAAAAAAAAAGGAAATAAAAAAAAGATCCTGAACAGAAGGATTTTCTCTTTTCTCCCGAGGAGCTGCCAATAACCCTCGGTGAAGGATGGCAGAAGGGGGAGAGGGAGAGGAGGAGATCCAGTTCCTGCGCACGGTGAGTCCCGCTCACTTTCCTGTTTGGGAAACACACTGCTCTGCACTGAGGAGAGGAGTTTAAAGACATGTTTCATTTGATTTGTACTCATGATTGAACCCTCGGTGTGAAACTGACACCTGATCTTCCAGCATCATTTCCTTCAGCCTCTTCACTTGTGCTTTCCTGGCATGGGATATTTCAGTCAAATGTGTAGTTGCAGTTCTCCGAGCCAAGCCTCTGTATATATAGTTGACTATTTTCGCAGTGCCCTGAATGTACCATGACCCGCTTATAAGTCCGTCTCTCTCTCATTGATCACTATCATCTCATGCGAGCGCTGGAATCTTAACGTATCATATTATGATCTTTACAGCACTGATCCCCTAAGCACCTTATTATTATGTCAGAGTATTCTGGGCTCAAGCGTAGGTGTGTGTGCGTGCGTGTGTGTGTGCGCGCGCGTGTGTGTGCGCGCGTGCACGCCCGTGTGTGTGTGTGAGCCCAGATAGATAGATAGACAGGGGCCGGTGCATCTGTTAGCATCGTTAGCTATTTTTATCTGAGGAAAGTAGAGCTGCGGAGCGGGGTGAGGAGGCAGCAACAAGCTGCAGGGGACAGCTGCTCTCTGTGGGGCAGCCAGCACACACTCAGTGGAGAGGGGTCCACTTCACTGGGGCTAACTCAGTGGGACCCCCCCCCCCCCCCCCCCCCACCCCTTAAAAAGTGACCTAAACGAGCTGAATTGCTGACATGTGTTTCCTCAAACTAGAGGTAGATACTGTGAGCTATGAACAGGCGATGTGAGGAAAATTCTATGGATATTGATATTCTGGCAATATTGTAAGGTTGACTATCGATGCTTCCACAAAATATTTACACAATTATTTTATAAAAACTATATATCTATTGACTTTTTGCTTCATTTTCAGAAACCCCGTAATGCCATAATACATTCTTCTACATAGAAAAACAGCTCAGATTTTCAGGCATTTTCGATATTTGTTTGATATTCCAAAGTACCTTACTTTAACTGATGGGCCCTTATCACTAGTCCACTGTAGTAACTTGTTTTGCCTCTCAGTAAAGAGGTTTTAAATAATCATCAGTAATGTGCATGTAAAGATGAAGTTGGTAAATCAACTTAATCAAATGATAAAGCAGTCTGGAAATTCAGAACATTGCATCACTTTATTCTTATGCAGCTTAAACATCAGGAAAAGAACACACTTTTAGCAGTTTTAGAGACAAAATCCTAAAATAAAAGTAAAGTACACCTGAACCGATTAACTCTAATATTTTAAACCATTTGAATTTGGATGAATTTTTTACATTATTGAGACCAATAATAACCTTTAAAGTAAGTTTAATGTGTTCCATTGTGTGATATTTTAGACTCAGATCAAACTTATTGGCTATAAAAAACCACATTGTTTTGGTTTTTAACAACATAAGCTTGGAAGAAGCTATTTAGAAAAGCCTTTTTCTTTATGTTTTGAACTAAAACATGATACAATTCCAATGAAAGCCTATATGCAACAATACTGAATGAATGCCAGGCTTTGTTTCTGTGGGGTATCATCTGAGAAACATCCTTAAAATGAGTTGAAGATGAGCATCAACAAAAGCTCTACAAATAAAAATAAATATTTTTGTGGAGCTGTAATTCAATGCTATGGATTTCTGCAATGTTTCCTCCATGCCACTTGAATCTAAACTAGGTGTGACATATTATTCCCAGGCCAAAAGAGCCCAGACATTGGCATGGAGAATTGTATTGATGTCCAACATCCACCTGACGGCATAGCAGAGCTACAGTGGTCTCTCTCCTTCCCTTCAGAAACTGGGACACATACTCTGAATGCTTTCAGTGGGGTTGTCCTTTAGTTCAGCAACACTTCAAAAGGAAAAACAATGCAACTCCATGTGAATTATTAATGTCTTATGTGTGTACTTCAATGGCGTTATCTTTGATGCTATCACAGACGGGGTCAGGGTTCAATCCCCGGGCTAAAAAAGGCAAGTGTTTGTGTAGCTGTGAGAGTCTTTGGATTACTGCATTCAACAAACGCTCCGTGTTATCACTCTTTTAATTAGAGGCCCGTGATGGGAGGCATCGTGTGAGTCAGCTGTTTCTCTCCGCCGGGGTTTCCCTGGTTATAGCGGAGGTTCGGAGGTGTGATGACACAGAGTGGCAGCACAGAGGAGTGACTGTAGGCATACTGTATATTCACCTGATATCATCCATAGTAACACCATCTGCCAATCAGCCAGAACTTAGCCCTTCAATATGCCTCCCTCCTTCAAGATATTATTTCATAAGAATTCAATGCAATAGTTAGAAAATGAACAAATGTTTCTTTTTAAACTGCTCAAAATGGACTCTAAATGCCAACAAATATATTCTAAATAAACATTGTGTTCCAAAGAAGTCTGTGCAGGTGTTTCTGAGTCTCTGACACATAATGATGACTTTAAGATGATTTGTCACAATAGAAGCTCACCAACCAAAAAATGACAGTGACAGGCAACCTGTTAAGGCTGGACTCCACTAAACATCTTTGTGGTAAACGTTCATGATTTGAATAGGATTTTGCTGATTTATTGAATGGTAGAAAGAGGACAGATCTGTAAAACTGAGTTTCCACAGATACTTAAATCTTCTGTCCACCAGATATTTGCTCATGAACATTTTTGAAATAAGTCATTCATCTTGAAAAAAGCATTACAAAAATGTCAGATGAACTCAAGAAATGTTAGCGAAGTAAAACCAAAACAGCGATTGGTCAACTAATTGACTACGCAGGGGTTGTCTCAGCTTGTCAAATACTAAGAGTAGCATTTATGTTAACTGTGTTACATCAGAGCTCACTCAAGCTGTAAATAAAGCAATTGCCTTCGCATGTTTTAACAAATAAATAAATTAGCTATACGAAATTCACTAGGGCTGCAAATAGCACATCTGAAAAGTGACCTTAGGTGGTTCTCAGGTTAAGTTTACTTAATACAAATGTAAAGTGGTGTTTTAACCCTTAGATGCATAAGTGGGTCTTTTTTGACCCGGGGAGGTGGTTTTCTTACAGTATCTTTGTAATTACATTTTTTGTATAATTTCATATTCCAGCTATTCCTCAAAAAACATGTTTTGGATATCATGCCATTCACATTTTAAATTGAAATGTTATACATTTTAAGAAATTGTAGTTTGTGTATTACTACCCCAAGCTTCCACACGCATTTCTATGGAATTTCGTTTTTTTTCAAAATGTCAAAAAAATGTCAAAAATTATAAATAGTGAAAAATTAAAATAGAAAATATTTCTAGTGTGAACCAAAATATAATACTTAATATTATACACGTGATTTTTCTTAAGCAAAATGACAACAATGGCATAAAAACACATATTATTCTAATACGGGTCCTTTTTGACCCACTTAAGGAAGAGTGTACTGTCCAGTCACTCTAAGGGCATCTAAGGGTTAAAGAAGCACCATTATCCCATCATTGACTGTCAGCTGCTCTTCTTCTCTCTTATTTCATGATTGAAGAAAGTTGCATGGATATTGAGAGGCATTTTGTATTCCTAGGAAGTTTTCCACTGTTTTACAAGATCAGAAATCACTAGACTCTTGAATAGTAGTATGCAGGAAGGAATACATGTGTTCCTGTACTTTGAGAAACCTAGTGTTACCTATTTTAAGAGAGGAGCTCAAAATAACTCAGTGTGATCCCTTTAGTGTTATCCTTTCTTCTGTTCCTCTACCCTGCTGGGAATCCTCCAAACAAGATGAGAAGCTGTGGAGGTGTGCGTGTTAGTAAGGCAGTGTCTTACTGGATTCACCCCCATGGAATTGTTATTTGATAGTATAAGAGGAAAGCAAGAGGAGGTATGATCCTTTAAATACTGAATCCATGTTAGTGTTACACATGGGGAACATGTTACGCTCTTTGGTCTTCTTCAGCACATCTCCAGTGACCGTTTTCACACACACACACACACACACACACACACACACACACACACACACACACACACACACACACACACACACACACACACACACACACACACACACACACACACACACACACACAGATTACTGAGCAGCGCTGCTCGTTTCTATTCTGGGTTTGATTGTGTTGTTCTCATACTGTATGTGACTGTGACTCACACAGTGCTTGAGTGTGGCTTGCATAGTTGTACAGTCTAGAGTAATACAGGCACGAGTCCTAAAACCAGGCATTTTGTTAATGTTTTACCACTTCCAGTTCCCTCAACTCAAAGTCAATGTTTTTATAAATGTGTTTTTGATGAGTTGTCTGAAATAAGAGATTTTCACGTTGTAAGAGAATATTTTAATCTGATCTGTTTATAGAGTTTCTTATTGTTTTATAGAATCTGTGATACTGCAAACATCTGCTTGTAGTCAGTCAAAGACTCCTGTGTAAGTTGAGGTCACAGGTCAAACGCTTCTCCCATATCCTGTGGGGGGAAGGTTTCAGGCTTTCTGCATCTCTTGAGACAAGTAGTTCATTGTCTCTCATCGGCTATTGATTAGGTAAACGCGGGCTTTCTGTGAGCCCGCGTTTCCTCATGTTGATGCGTGTTGGGTCTATTCTGGGGCAGAAATGATCTTGCTGGACCACGGGACGGTGGGAAACTAAGATGATCTCCCGGCCGTATGTAATTAATGTACTGTGATCAATAAACTCTAAGTGCTTTGGCTAATCGACGTTCCAGACTCCTTCATTCTACCTCAACATTGCAACAACAGAAGTTTACCTTCACACACGTTTTGTTCTACGACATAAAATACATCAGTAAATACCCCAAATCGTTGGTTATAGAGTGGTGCACACACTAGTCCTGAAACATGGAAATTAGATAGCATTTGAGCCATTTCGGTGTCTTGTCTCTTTTTTTATCTTGTTGCCTGAAATAAGGTCTGTGGCTAACACCAGATGAAGAGATGTTCACGTATTGTTGTATGACATAACATTGTTAGAGAGCCATATCCCTGGAAGTATTTGGTTTATAGCCTTATGATTGCTTTTTACTTCTAGTGATTGCATTTACGCCTAAAAAATCAGCAAGTTGTGTTAACACGTGGACATTATCCTGTTCAACAAATCATGTTAAGTATCATAAATACAGCATGTGCATCCTATTTGCTTTTTGCCCTTGCGACGCTGACTTCTAGTTGGTCCTAAGCATATCAACACTGCACCACTCTATACACACTAGCTGGTGGGCTATACAGTAGCTGGTTACTTCCACTCAAACAAAGTGGATGTTGAACTACAGCTATAGAGTTTCAAAACGCCTCCCTAAAAAACCCTCCATGCAAGCACTTGAGCCCCCACATTGCTGTCAAGAGATCGGCTTCACTTGCAATAGCCTTGGTCTGGTGAAAAAGCCCACAACAGCAGCCACAGTGCTGAAGTGTCTCACTGCGCATTAACATGAGAGTCGATGTCAGGTGACCCTCATTTGACACAATGGCGCTGTGACTCTTTTTGTGACGGTATAGAAAAGCTCTGTCACTGTTTCACGATGCCACCTTAGCAGTGTTATTCAGGCAGACCAGTTTGAACGGGTGTTTGAGTTCCAGTCTATAGCAGCAGATTCTTTTTATAGTGTGCCACTATAAGTGTACACACTCTGCAGGGAGAGACCAGAGTCAGTGTCCTACTTCCCAGCATCCTTCGGGAAACGTGGTGTGTAGATGTTGGAGTGAGTCTCTGCACGTGAACAGAGGTCATTGTTGGGACTGTGTGTTGTGACAGGTTGTCATAGTAACTTCAGTCAGAACTATACGGCGTTACTGTGTTATGAGGCTAAAAGGTGTCCTGGTTTAAACTAGGCTGCATTTGTTTGAAAGGTGATCGTCTTTCTATATGCCAAGGTTACAAACTATTTTTCCACAATCATATTTCAATGTCATACAGTTCCCGCTTCACATTGAAGTAAAGTCTACGGAAGTCGGGCAAACAACACAACTCAGTCCGTTTTATTGAAGTACAATGTGCCCTTGGTGGTTTATTGTAACATTTTTAACTCCATATGCTGCCAGAAATGGAAGTTGATCTGCAAATCTTCAGATAGGGTTTAGAATATTAAGGTCCATTAAATAACACACACACACACACACACACACACACACACACACACACACACACACACACACACACACACACACACACACACACACACACACACACACACACACACACACACACACACACACACATACACATACACATACACATACACACACACACACGCGCACACAGAGACTGAGTTGTGTCACTTAGCTTCTGCAGGAATCCCCCCCGCTCTGTGTTTATGTCTGGTCTCTGAGAGCAGACCACACCACCTGTTTATTGTGTAAACTGCTATGTGTGTGTGTGTGTGTGTGTGTGTTGATGACCCACTGGACATGTTCATCTCCAAGGCTCAGCACTTCTAAAGCCCTGTTTTACTCCAGCCCTCCACACCTCCTTCCCCTCGTCCATTATCTGCTGCTGCTGTAGCTCACTGATGTAGTGTGTGTGTGTGTGTGTGTGTGTGTGTGTGTGTGTGTGTGTGTGTGTTTGTGTGTGTGTTTGTGTGCGACAAGGCTTAGTTCCAGCATGGACAAGAGAGGAAGATGATATAGTTGACAGTGTATAGTTTAAAGGAAAATTAGGCTGTCAAACTACATTTGGCGCTAGGACTTAAAGGTCCCATGTCATGCTTTTCTGGTTATCACCCGTCCCCTTGTGTGTTATGTAGCTTTTTATGCATGTAAACGCTCTGCAGTCACAAACCCTCAAAGTACACCCTGTAGCGAGTAACACTCTAACACAGAAAAGACCTGTCTATGCTGCCCCAGAACGCCTCCTTGGGGATTTCTCATTTTCCATTGCGAAACTGTGACGCGCTGGGGGGGGGGGGGTGCTAGTGGAGCCTTTCAGATGGGGGTGCTGCAGTCCCCTCAGCACCCCCCCTTCCCGCATCCATGGTGCTCAGGCTGAGTTCAGGCTGAGTTTTGCCGTGTCTCGCTGTCTCGCAGACCCCAGACAGCAACCAGGAAACGACACCAGTAACCCAGCTCACACTGTCCGCTCCTCGAGCCTCAAAGGGCGGAGCAGCGAGCCCTGCAAACGTCCCGCCAACACGGCACCTATTCTAGTAGACCTCAACAATGGAACTATGGTCAGTAGAAATGGCCATGACATGGGACCTTTTAGTTAAACATGAAGTCTGTTCACCTTTAATGTTGTGTAAGTCAATTAGCATACTGTTTCTTTAATTGAGTAATCATAACCATAATATAACTCTGTCAAACACAATGTGGATCATTCCATTTCAAGAATATCTAATAAGGTTTCATACTGTATTCATACTGTAACAGCAGCATGCTTTTACTTGATGTGATTTTGACTAAATGCAAAACCACTTCTACTGTTCTTTAAAGCCCTTTAGAAGCATGAAGTGATTCTAGCTAAACAAGTCCACACGACCGATGCTTACTTCATCGTTTCTCACTGACAATGCTCTGTCGGATGTCTTCCAGAAGGTGTGTTTGTAAACAAAATGTTGGCAGGGAGGAAAATGTTCTGGATCCATGGTGCAGTCATTTGGATTGGAATGGAAGCTGTCTGCAGACATAGCACAATATGTTCTCATTACGTTTGGGAAAAGTCGAGATGAAACCATTAAAACTAGATTGTGTGCTTTGTGAACTTGAAGGTCCAATGATATTCAAGTTTAAGGTTCAGATTGAATGCAAGTTGGTGGATCGTTTATAGTGGGATGCATGCTGGGATATTTCATATCTGGGTGTTTTTAAATCTTTTTCCCAGGCTAGTATGCTGTACTTGTCTTACTCAATAAATCACATCTGCTATATGCACATTTTTCATTACACGTCTGTGTTTTAAACTCCTGCTGCTCAGGAAAGTGCTTTGCTTATTCTAAAGGCAAAATTACTTTTTTTAGAAGAATAGATTTTGGATTCGGGCCAGCGGAAATCATTTATTTATTTCCTCTGAATTACTGCTGGCGGCCAGACTTATCGTCTTTCAGAGAGCAGAGGCTGTTTGATGTGCGGTACTTTGTAGCAGTTTAACTGAGCCGGAGGGGAGTGAAGCCTGTGTGCGTGTGTGTGTGTGTGTGTGTGTGTGTGTGTGTGTGTGTGTGTGTGTGTGTGTGTGTGTGTGTGTGTGTGTGTGTGTGTGTGTGTGTGTGTGTGTGTGTGTGTGTGTGTGTGTGTGTGTGTGTGTGTGTGTGTGTGTGTGTGTGGTGTGTGTGTGTGTGTGTGTGTGTGTGTGTGTGTGTGGTGTGTGTGTGTGTGTGTGTGTGTGTGTGTGTGTGTGTGTGTGTGTTGTGTGTGTGTGTGTGTGTGTGTGTGTGTGTGTGTGTGTGTGTGTGTGTGTGTGTCTGTGTTCTGTGTCTGTGTCTGTGTCTGTGTGTGTGTGGGCTGTCAAAACAATATGTGTCAATGAAATGCATTGTCAGTGTTTCCTCAAGATTGATTTGTGAATGAATAGCAGAGACAAGCTTAGTTGTGAGTGAAAATCGAACAACCAGTGTTGGGAGGGTTACTTTAAAAATGTGTTCAGTTGAAATTACTCGTTACCTGTATAAAAAGTTTATTCAGTTACCTAATCTGATTATCAAAATATAGAAGTACTCTAACCTGTATACTTTCCGTTACTTTGTCTTACCTTGAATTCAAGGTAAATAAATGCAAGAGAAAGGCGATATCAATCGGATGTAGGGCTGCTCGATTATGGCAAAAATCATAATCTCGATTATTTGGGTCAATCATTTATATCACGATTATTAAAAACGATTATCCATTTACTTGAAAAACAGTTTGTTTTTTAACAGTTGATTACCCTGAACGTTAAGTATAATTCAACTGAAAAACCAATAAAATAAAAAATAAAAATCGTTTTATTTCGATTATGTTGTTTTCATAATCGTTGCAAGCCAAAATCGTAATTGCGATTAAAATACGATTAATTGAGCAGCCCTAGTATGATGTTTTTCTACTAAAGTGTATTATGTAAGACAACAGAACAATGTGACCTTAGAACAGGGGTCGGCAACCCGCGACTCTCGAGCCGCATGCGGCTCTTTAAGCCCTCTGCTCTGGCTCCCTTGAGCTTAGACAAAATAAGAAGGAAATAAAATAAAAGTATTTGTAGGACTATTTATATTTTCTTGCATGGTTGAAAATGTTTTGTATTTTGAGGTGATACTGTGATACATAAATAAAAAACAAAGCGGTTTTAATTAGGTCAACTAAAATATGCGTCACATCCTGCTACGGTCCCGCACCAGCACCTTTCCCCGCAGGTGAATAACCTGACCCCCGGCTCCATGAGCGAACTATGGATACATCAAAGAAAATAAAAGTATGGGAGGAACACAGGATGTAATTCTGCGTGGTTAGGGTTATCTGCTTTCACAGCAAACGGTTCGAGTTGTCAAAGGTGCTGCAGCCTTTACGTATCGAGGAACAACACGGAAGAGGAAGACAGCTGACGATCTTCAGTCATAATTTAATCAGTTAACTCTTTTTAGGGTGCAGCTGTATGTTTTATTTATTTCAAAGTGGGCCAATTTAATTGTATTGTTTTTCCTTCAAATGTGCAGAGGACTCCCCAAGTGCTGTGTTTAATTTATTTTAAAGTAGGCCTGTATATTTTTTTTATTCTCCTTATAAGAGTTCTTTGTTTCTTATTAGAGGTTAACAGTTTTATAAATAATAAATGCAAAAAAACTGTAATTGTTGTGTATGATATAACAATAAATACAACTTTATAAGCTATCAAATATGTTTTGCGGCTCCAGACAAAACAAATTGTTGGAAAAGGGGGCAAAATGACTCTTTTGGTCAAAAAGGTTGCAGACCCCTGCCTTAGAAAAAGAAGATACCAAGATATTGAGGATCAAAATGGTGTCCTCTGCTCAGAGGTGGTATCGATAGGAAAACCTGCCTTTCACTCAGCATATTCAGGCAGTAGCCTACACACCAACAATGAAACACTTGAGCACATACTACAGTTTCAAAAAGCAGAAATAAAATCTGAGCTGACAGAAAATGCTCTGTTTTAGTTTAACACACACAGTTAAGCTCACACACACTATTTTATGAACGTAAAGGTTTACCTCCTGAATTAATGAACCAAAGAAAGTGAAAGCCATTAGGCAGTTCATTTTCTTCGTAACCTGATTATGTAATCCAGTTACATGTCATCTGTTACTCCCATAGCCTGATCAACAATATGGATCTATTGCATTATCAAAGTTTTTTAGTGTTGTGGAAATGTATTTAGCTAGGGCTGCACATTTGAAGAAAATGTTATCGAAATTGCAATATGGACTTGTGCAATATTTCATTTACAGCAAGGGTGTCCAAACTACGGCCCATTGTCCATTTTGAATTGGCACTCAGCAAATTCTAAACGTATAATGGAATATGGCCCAAACCTGAAATGTTTGCTTTTCTTATATTGTACTTCTTAAATATATGTGTAAACAGATATTACAAAGAAGTATTCATGTGTTAATAAACCCACTTTTCAAATAAATGCAGTCAATTCAAGTTGAGAACATTTTATAACAAATGTTAGTTGATAAAAAATACAAAATCAATAACTTATTAATATTTACATAACAAGCTTGAAATAAACCCCTTCCTATTTCCCCTTATTATACGCAATCTGAGTCTCCTGCTTTAAGGAATGAGCTGCCAACACTGTTTGTACAAAATAAATGAAACCCTATGGAAAGCTGTTTCTTTTCTTAACGCATATTCAAGTATCAAGAATCATTTACATTTGATTGATTTTGCTAACTTAACCTAACCTAACTAATGAGACAATTGACCTCACCTCTAGTGAGGGGCCCAGCCCTTCGCATGTTCTGTGTGTGGCTCTCGGTGAAAGACGTTTGGACACCCAGGATTTACAGTAAGGACATTCATTGTTAAAGGCTTAATTTTTGTAAAATACAATTTTGAATGATTTTTTTGCGAGCTCCAGAGAAATTTGAACTACGAATAGTATTCTACAGACTTAAGAAAAAAACATTTTTATTTGATACAGATTCTCTTAAAAAATCTAAACATGATATTTTTCTTTTATAATGAAAATGATGGACGAAAATAATGATTCCATCCAATACCGTGAATCATATCGCAAAAGCAAAATCAGTCAAAATGATCGCAATTACTTATTTTTTCCAAATTGTGCAGCCCTGTATTAAGCTTCACCAAACTTTCAAATGGTGTGTTAACTTTTTTTTATCTTCCTAGTATTAACTTAAAGGGGACCTATCATGCAAAATGCACTCTTGTACGTCTTTTATACATGAATATGTGTCCCCGGTGTGTCAGGGAACTCACCAGGTGTCAGGAAACACAACCCTCTCTATTTTCCTCTATACCCAAATCTCTAAAAAAGGGGCTGTAACGGATCTGATACAGACTGATCCAGATTGATCCAGATTTGAATGATTTACTACGTCACAAAAGCGGTGTTCCGCTTAGTGGTCAACTCTCCACCTATCAGGGGAATGAGAGGTTGGGCCACGGCCGACCATTGCTGCTCGAAAGCGCTGGAGACGCTGTAGTACATATGCCAGGCCTGTAAGTGGCGCTGTAGTCTGCCACAAAAGCAGCGAAGAAGACTTCCCTTGCATGGTTGCCATGGTTGCCCTTCTGTTTATTCTCCGCTGTGGCTCTTTTTCTCCCTCCCCGAGGCAAGCGTTTGCGCCTCCTGCTTTAAAACAAATGAATAATGACTCTATATAATCATATGTAAGGGATAATGTGCAGCGACGCGGTCATTATGGGGAAAAGAACACCGACAGGCTGATCAGGAGCCCGACGTGACGCGGAGGGATCTAGATCGACATGAAGGTGTTATTTTCCCCATAATGACCAAGTCGCTGCACATTATCCCGCTTATTACACATGGCCACATTCTCGACAAAGTAATGACATGACTCCCAATATTAATGGAAATGCTTTTATGGATTTAGAAAAATATTTTATTGATTTAACAATTAGTTGTATGTATTGATTTAAATTGACAAGCATCCGCTAAGAAAAATAGTCCGTTGTTACTGTTTGAACTAACGTAGCAACGGCAGGAACTGCTTAGATAGCGTTTTTGAGGAGCTTTTTGATTACAGATTTGAAAACATCGCTGCTTGCTTTAAAAGTAGCACAATTCATTATGTCAAACCTTGGGAAGTATCTAGATATCCCTGCCCTAATGCTAAAGTAACTGGCAACTGAATATGTGTCGCCGTTTGATGTCTATGTCTGGACCGCTGCGTAAAAAGGAGGGTTTCTGCCCCATTACTTCTCTTCTTACTTCTATAAGAATAAAACACGGAGGACGGAGATCTCTTTTTCTCCCCCTCTTCTGACAGCCCAGCAGCTGATCTCAGAGCACGCTCCCCTCTCCTGCAGGGGGGCGTGGTCAGCTGCAGCTCACAGAATCAGCCCCCTGCAAAAACAGCGCTGGAAAGAGCAAATGGAGCGAAATGAGGCATGGGTAAAATGCAGGATCTGTTTTGAAAAAAAAACTATATTTATATACTTTATATAGGTATGGCCCTACAATATATTGTTCAAATATAGCATGATAGTTCCCCTTTAAACTTGTTTTGGGGGAAATTATTGGTTGTTTTGCTTAGTTTTCCTGTGCTCGATGCCTCCCTGTGAGCTAAAGAGTGTTGCACTTTCTCCAAGTTGCAGTGTGCTTCTAAGTATCTCCAAGTGAAACCTTGAAGTATCTGCTGGTCAGCAGAAGGAGGGAATGTGATAGTGACAGGTGCAGACACCTAAAATAGGAGAGGAGCCGAGGGGGAAGGCCCAGAGCGGAGTTGCAGCAGTAATGGAAAAGTAGAGAGAAAGAGGACTGCAATGGAATAAAAAGAGAGAAACACAGTTTAGTACATAAAAGGATATCATGTGGAATGAGAAGGAAAGAGACAAGAGCAGAGAAATTGTGGGAAGATGTTGTTGACTGAGTGCTTTTGAAACATTTATCGGTAAAGATTCAATGCATCGCAAACATTTTTGTCTCAACTACCTATACTTATCCCTTCATAACTAATCTGCATAACCCAGTCATCCATACCACTTTACACCAAATATAACACATGCACATAAACACTCATAGAGTAGGGCTGTAATTAGTTCTGTAGCAGTGTTAAACATTTCCTCATTTATTTAAAAATGGAAAAACGATTGGTTTTGTTGTTTGGTGTCCCTGTGTCGTGTTGCTGTAGTGTTGCAGCTGCACAAATAAGCACTTTGAAGATGGGAGCAGCATACATTTCATAAATAGTCTTTAGAAATGTAGTTAAACCCTTTCAACATGGATGTATAAAGAATACTGGATACAGTGTTGGAGGCAGGGCACCGTTCATTCCTATGAACGTTTCTCAGTAGGGCATAAAGCCATATTGGCCTGATTCCACAGAATAAAAACAACCAGATTATTCAGGAGGTTGGGCTCCTAGAGCATGCACACTTGTGTTTTCGTTAAGCCCCGCCTCCAATCTGCTCTGTCACTGCTGGTATTGGCCAAGCCCACAGGAAATGCTCCCGAGATTGAAGCATTTTTTTCGTAATGGCCCAATGGCAGTACTACAACTTCAAATCTACTACCCAGTATGAACACTTTTATAGCCCTGATTGAAATCTTTAGGTTATAAAATATGCTAAAAGCGTAGTATGAAGGAGTGAAGTTGTAGTATACCGTTTGGCCACTACAAAAATGTGTTACAATTCCCAACTGACTTCCTTGTTTACACAGTAATCAAGCAGAAATGAGTTAAACCTGTTGTATGTGATGCCAAAGCAGAGGGAAAGAAGCCATAGATAGATAGCTTTTTTAAACTGAACATGATGCTAATGCTAGCTAATGCTTGTAATGCTAAGGTGTCTATTACCGTCTCCCAAATCTTTTTTGCCCATGTATCATTACAGAGGTATGTTTAACAGACTGGGTTGGGTATCTTCAAAGCCAAGAACAATTAACAAGTTGCTTATGAGTTTTAGATCTATGCCACATTTGGGCATGACCACTTTCATAAAACAAGTAGATGGGAGAGAGAAAAGACGGCAAGAGATTTCTCTACTTGGGTTGAGTTGTTTCCCTACCTATTGACAGAAAATATAAATGCACCTCATACATCTCAGTGCAGGACTCCGGGTACAGGTTGCACGGAACAGTTCCTTTCTCATGATTTGTCCAGTGCTAAATCTGTATCTGTTGACACTGGGGGGGCAGTTTGGGCTATTTTAGAGGTGATATGCAAGAGATGATGTGTAGTGTATGTAACCTAAACCAACGGCCACATAGACCCTTATATTCACACAGGGGGCCTCTTTTCGTATCCTCAGACAGCACAAACCCATTACGCTCAATATACAGTGTCAGGTGGAAGTTTCTTTAGGAGCAGGAAAACAATCTCACCTGAAGAAAATGCTGATAAAAGACATATAAGCCTCAAGAAAGACACACAATAAGGCTCACGGAGAACATAGGAAGATGGTCTGAATTCTTTTTTGGAGCAAGTAGAGTATAAACAACAATTGTTAAGACAATAATTGTGAAAGTAATTGTTGGAGAGCGATCTGGAGACCTACCTAATTTGGAAAGGACATCTTAACATCAAAATATGCATAAAGTTGAATGTTGGAATATGCTTATGTGGGTACAGTATATATGAATAGATAGGGAGGGGGTTCCACAGCTTGCAGACTGCAGTTAGTGACGCAGGCTTCCTGAAAATGCAACTGTTTGTCTTCTTCTTTCTGAAGGGAAACCCCTCTGCGTTATTGAACCGTTCCTTGCCTCCACCCACTCACTTTGCAATTTGCTGTCCCTCGCTCTTTTTTTTTTATGCAGAGTTTCAATCAATGTCCCGAGGTGGCCTGTATCAGCACCAGGCCCGGTTCCAGAACAAAATGACTCAGGGTGCATCTGAGATTAGAGAGGGTGCAGTGGTAAAGTGCTATTTTTACAAGTGGGGAGTGGACCTAACACCCTCTAGGGGGGTCCTCACCTCCTCTAGGGGGGTCCGGGGGCATGCTCCCCCGGGAAGAGTTTTTTTAAAATATTGAAGTTAAAAGCATCAATCTGGTGCACTTTGAGAGCAACATTAAGAGATCTATGGATACATCTCAACACCCAAATGAAACAACTGTAAACAAATTAACTTTTTCTTTATGGATATTTTACAAATCACTCCCCTTTCAAGACCGAAATGTCTACATGCATAGCAGAAGATGGCATCTTTTTTACATGAATATTCCAGCCAATCTCTGTTTTGAAACCATGAGCTGCAAAATTAGCGCCTTACCCCACTGTACAGGCGAGTTGGGTACTTGTTTTAATATACCTGGGCAGGCTCTGTTTTGCCGAGGTCCTCTGGCACTTGCGGGCCGCCGAGGGGTGGCGTTGTTTGGGGCAACGAAGACGGCTGCGGCTGCTCCGCCTCCGTGGGCGAGGCGGGCAAAGCCGGCGAATCGGGCGGGAGGACGTTAGTGTCCACGACAGTGGCCGCGGGTAATGTAATGTCCCCATGATCTGAACTGTTATTACCTGCAGGAGATGCAGTGTTCCTGCTGGCGATAAGGCTGGTTGTTTTAACCATTTTCTGATGTCCATCATTGACTGCTGTGTAAGCACCTTGCAGATGACGAACGCGGCAACGCGCAGCGGCACAGGTCACGCACACCTGACATAATAACGTTACTTAGGCTACTGTTTAAATTGACCAAATAAATGCAGCAGACAATGTTATTTAACCACAATTACAATTTATTTTATTTCATCTATATTCTTCTTCTTATTATTATTATTATTACTACTATTATTATTACTGTATATGTAATATTTTTCACTTTTAATTTTTCAAATAAGGGTGCATAACGACTCAATTGAGGGTGCAATGCACCCTTATGCACCCCCGTAGGACCGGGCCTGATCAGCACTCTGTGTTCAGAGCATCAGGCCATAAAGGGCATATGTTATTCATTTGAGGGGATCGACTCGATTGGGTAGCACATATGTGACTCTTTGGTGATTTCCTAATGCTGTTGTGATCGCCTGAAGAAGTGAACCATTATAGACAAATAAGTCATCAACTTAGATGAACTACCCTGTGAATTTTTTGCAAACAAAACAAAAAAACATGAATTTGATTGGTTGTCGAAAAAAAGTTTGATTTGTCAGATATGAGACGGGATTTTGAATACAGCCATTCTCAAATGGAACCTGTCCATATGTAACTATATCAAAGATTGTGAAATGTCAAAATATCAGAACAAACATACTAATAAAAGTAGCCAATTCTCATATAACCAACAGATTAAGAGTTGTTTTAGGTTTGTCTCAACTAGTCACAGGTCATGTAGCACTTTGCCTTCCTTTGGAGACAAAGAGAAAGGCTGCTGATATATTCAAAAAATCTTTGTTGTATTAACAAGCATTCGAAAAAATCAGGAATAATAAGGAAATATAGGTTTTTAACACAGCACCAGTGCCAATGTTCACATGCAACCATTGATGGGCCTGTGTCCACTTAGCGTCTTTTCTGAGAGCCAACATTGTTTCCAATGAAAAGTAAGCACAAGGCGACTCTTTCAAAAAAAAAGCAACCAAGATCTTTTTTACGAGCGTGCCGCACTTCTTTGTGCGGCTGCTCCTAACGCTTGAAGATGAAAATATGTAATCTTTTCAGAAAAGACATTTGAGGAGAAGCTTGTTTTTGATAGTGTCTCTCCGCTTGGTCTTTGTGACCAAAACAAAGACCTAAAAACGAATTTCTTTGAGCAGATCGGCCAAGTGGAAACTAAATGTTGCTGCTGGTGATTGTTATACATCGCCATACACAGATTGTCTTCTGTGCTTTACGGCTGAGCAGTGAAACCCAATCATACAAAGTGTGAAAGCAAGCACCTTCCGGTCAGGGGGCAAGGCCAGTCTGTCTTATAAAAGGGGTGATATGTTGATGAGATATCGTGGTCGTAGAAACAAACAGAAAATGCCGGGTGGAGACTATCCTAAGTGCCCTATCAGCGTCTTTCTGCCAAACAAAGGCGCTTTGTGGACACAGGGTCCAACACATGATCTGCCCCCCATTATGAACTGAAGCTATGTTCACAGTTGTCTAACCTCGCCTCGTTGCCCATCCTGTGCTTCCTCTTAGATTAGCAGAAAAGAGAAAGCAGATATTTCTCACCATTTTGCATCTGTTTTGCTTGGTCCCTTCTCGTTCAGGGCGGGCAGTGTGCCTGCCTGTCTGGGGAACCCTGGCTACCCTCTGTCTGCATGCGTACCGGCAGAAGGCCCTCAGAGAATACACAAAGGTGTCTGCTTTCAGGCGCTATTTGTGCTTCTGGCTGTAAAGCTCCGCTGCATTACACACCTCAATTCACGCACACTAGTGTGTGTGTATGTTTGTATGTCATCCAATGTATACATCTCATTGTCTCTAACTCTCCCTCTGACCCCACACATCCACATAGCCCAGATGCTTCGGCCTCCAAGTCCAAACATGGGTGGGCTGTAAGCCTACACCCCCCATCAGATGTTTGGCATGCACTTGTCTTTGCCCATGGCCCAGGTTTAATATCACGAGGTCAGGGGGGTGATAACTTTCACTTTGTCGCTTTCACTTAATACAGCCTACCTGTGTTTGCTCAGATACAGTCATGTGAGATTAACAGATAATCAGGAGATATGGTCAGGTGCACTGAGTTCAGACTGTATCTATTAATATCAGGGTGAGTTAAGCCCCAGGGTTTGTGTGCTCTGAAATCAGCTTTTCACATTCAGGTGGTAGGACACAGCTCTGTAGTTGCTGATGCACATGACAGAAAACTATTATATTTCGCAGTCAGAATGACCAGATAACTTCATAGTACTTTAACATATTCATCTGCTACACAAACGGTGGAGAGTAACCAGACTCTCGTAGTCGGTCTTGTGCTTGATATCGTACTTGACTGGTTTATCTATATAATACTCACCAAGTTTCAGATTCAATTTTCGGAATGATGGGTTGGTTTCTTTCTATTTTTACTTCATAATAATTTGTTGTACTAAATCCAAAGCAGTGTTTACTTCAAAAACTAAAACCATGAATTAATATCTTTGTACAACACGACAAGACTATGACGTGTAAGCAACATGAAATATTGGTAAAATTGTCTAATATTTAGTTAAAATAAAACGTTATTTATCAAATTGTTTTGGATGTGTTTTATACTGAGCGCACAATAAGCACAGTTGGGAGGATCTACAGGGCTCAGGAGAAAGGAACCATCTGATCTATTGGTTAGACTAGAGATGTTCAATAATCTGATGACTAATAAAGACTATATTGTCAACAGTTCTTGACTTCAACTCAAATGTTTTCAATTAAAAGTTGAACACTCACAAACTAACAAGAATTACAGGACTAATAGTAGATAACGTTTCTGACAAAATAATATTCTATCCACTCCCCAGACCCATAAAATAAATAAATTGTATTATATTGATGGCTTCCCATTTACTTTTCCACAGTCACTTACCTTGAAGATTTGCCATTTGCTACCATTTAATATACCTCCAAATTACAAATGTCTTAACTGCACTTTCAAGAACATGTGTACCAAATGATTTGTATATATGATACATTGATTTGATTACTTTTCATGTCATTTAGCTGATACTTTTATCCAAAGCGACTTACATACACTTCACTACCATAGATCCGTGCCTCCGGAAGCAATTTTGGTTTAAGTATCTTACAAAAGGACACTTTGTTGTCTGCAGGCATTGGGTATTGAAGCCCTGTCTCTATGATTGGTAGAGGACTGTTTCCCCCCTGAGCCACAGTCGTCCATTAACTATTTCATGTGAGATTAATACACAAATATTTTTTTCGCAACATTAAGACCAAGAGACTGTGTCTGCACTTGAACCCTGATCTCTCACGGCCCTCCTTCTGGCCCCTTTGGCTTTTTGATCCTGCCTTAAGATGAAGAGTGATTGAAGGGAGTCTGCCATGTGAGGCTGTGTCTGTAGATAAAGATGGGAGCCACTGGGAGGACTGCTGTATAATCATTGGTGCAAGTATCGTCTACGACTGTCATCCGATCGCACATCTTGTGTCAGAGCAGTGAGTCACTCGGGTACTTCGGTCTGCTTTTAGACACCCACGCTCAGACCTATCTCCTTAACTGGGACTGCAGTCAGAGGCACTGTCCTCAAAACATGTCCACTTTAGCCCATTATACCCTTCTGGCTCAGCGCTGGACTGCTCAGGTTTTTTTTACAACCTTTCAACTTCTCTGAAGCGATCCCTTGTCTCAGAAAGACTGATGTTCTGTCCTGATGAACAACGATTTGTGTTGTCGTAGTGCATATAGCCAGTAAAAGCAGTGAAGTTGTGTGAGTGGTAGGTATTGTTGCCATACAAAGAAGGTGGGAAATACATTCCACCACTTACTTGTAACACATTTGAGAGCTTGATCTCTCTTTTGCACAATACCGCTGTACTGATTTCTCTCAAAAGTCATGTTTCTTTTGCAAGTAGAGTTTACAGTGAAGGAGAGAGGACACAATGCTCCACTTTCCATGGTGTAAAACAGGGAACATGAGGACAGGCCAGAGGAGACATTTCAAGGCTGAGAGGAGAAATATGATACCCCTGCCAAAGGAAGAGGGCACACTTTATTTCGCCAAAGAAACCCTAGAGGTCTCTGGGTTTAAGAGAGGAGTTACGAGCTCACTGATCTGCTTCACTTCACTTTTTCTGCCGCAAACATAGACATGCACCCTCCTGCGCTGGCCACGGCACGATAAGTCATCACCGCTATGGCAGGACAGCGGGCAGGTCGAAATCGAGAAGATAGTGTGATCCATTCGCTGTTAGGTGAGAACGGTGAACCGTCAGGAACATGTCCCGAACCGTAGAGAGGAAAAGTCTTCAGGTTCAGTGATGGATCCACTTGGGTAGGGACAGAGGAGAATGAACAGCTGGGAATGTTGAGTGTCAGGTCTCGGTTCCACCGGGGGGAGGGGGGGGGTGTTTATTGCTGTATTTACACCGGTCCCCGGAGGGTCCTGGCTTTGACGAGGAGCAACACATTACTGTCCGTTAGCATTCGGTTTGAGGATGTGAGTTGTGTGTATCTATTGTGGGAACCCCAACTGAGAGGAACTTTTTGTATTAGCAATAATTGCATGTTTCAGCCTTTAGATGGCTAGTGTTTCTGTTTTGGAATCTGCTTAGATACTCCCATATTGTCAATATACTGTACATAGGAAAGCTATCTGAAGGTTGTTGTACAGTGACCATGTGAAAGAACATGTTCTCACTCCAGTGAAAGGCCTACTATGGGGAATAACATCCTAATACATTTGGCTTAATAAATCCACTCGAGTTTCAGCTTTCCAGTCATATCCAATATACAATTCCAAGACCATTAAGGAAGTACACAATAATATTTAAATATACCATATGAGTAACCAGAAAGAGTACTACATTTGTAATACTTGCAACAAACTGCTCAAAGTTGCCCCCAACTGTCTTTGACTGTCATAAACAGACTTGGGGAGTAACGGATTACATTATCAGGATACAAAAGAAAAAGTAACTGTATTCTCTTACAGTTACATACAAAAAAGATCAGATTAGTGGTATGATTTTTTTTAAATGAGGATTACTAGCAGGATTACAATGTTACAATACACTTTAAAATACAGATCAATATATTAGAATTAGACCTACTTAAATTTGTCTTAATTTTAAATATATATTTTTTGAATGCATAAGGTGGAAACCTGATTTATTAAACAAAAATACTACCTTAAACTAAAACAGCATTTGTAAACTACAATTTTTTAGGACTATCCTATAATTTAAAATGACACATTTTTTATACTAAACATCTTGGGTTCTTCTTTACTAAGGTCACCTTGTTCTGTTGTTTTACAGTTAACTAGCTATCGTAACAAAGAACATATTTTTAGTAACCCTCGGAACCCTGGGCATAAAGTGGTCATGTATGTAAAGGGAAGACTGTCCATAGATCTTTTCCTTCAGGTTTCTTGCAGTGAAATGTCAAGGGACCCCTGTGAATACAGCCCTGCTAGTTAATAACGTTTCAAACTTTGAAATGTTATTAGTCCTCCTGAGCCACAAGTTAGCATGTCATGTTTTTTTTATTTTATACCAGTATCTTGACCCCACTACCGCCTATTGTTTTTTATTTCTCATTTAATATATGCACATCAATTAGCAGACACTTGAGACGTGAATTATTTGTGTAATCCAGCATCAGGTTCTTCTCAAATATATTTAAAAATGTACCACAGTGTTAACATATAATGACATAATAAATGAATGCATACTTAACATTCACTGTAATAATCTAACGTCAGTTTGCTATTTGATATTCATAGTGTGGACATTCAAGTAAACATAATGCATCAAAACATTGAACCATGCTGTACCATGCTTGCAAAACTATAAGCAGTCATACAAATGATTGATGGATTATAGTAAATGGGATAATGTCATGTGTTTTAATTGATTACTTTTTTTTAAGTGTACTTACAGCAAGGACTTATTTTAATGCCTGCACCAAATGCCAAACCAAGCCAGTTTTACTCAAAAAGTGCAATAAAACAATGTGTACGTAAATATAAAAAGCAAGCGTGGCAGGAAGGAGAGCAGCAAAAAGCAAAGGGAAATAAGTGTGTGGTTGAAATCAGTAACAGGTCATAAATTAACGTGTCCTAACAGTGAAAGGCTGGTGTGTAAAGGTGTGTGTTTGTGTTGGGGCTGCAGGAGGACCAGGTGGTGCTGCAGTGCACGGCCTCCGTCATGAAGGATCAGCAGGTGAAGCTGTGTCTGTCCTGCGAGGGCTTCGGGAACCGCCTCTGCTTCCTGGAAACCACGTCCAACGCTCAGGTGAGACGCAGGGACAATTTAGCACAACAGATAACTGAGGCAGATTACACACTGGGTTAGGGTTATCTGAAGCCTCCACCTAGATACTGTTGGAACTCTCAATATTAGAGAGAGTTTAGAGAAGAAAAGATGAATATACAAAAATGAAATGAAATGATGATAGCAAACTAAAAGTCAACATATATCAAAAACAAAAAATAAATAACAAAGAAATGTTAAGAAAGAAAGGAAATGTGATTTTGAAAAGTGTATGAGTACAGTATATGTTCTACGGGGGGGATTTTGGTTTATACACTTGCATTGACTCCTAAGCAATAGTAACGTCATTATAAGTGAAATAAAACAGACAATACAACAACAAAAGTTTTTAATTGATGCTTCAATATGAAATACATAGGACAAATCAGTTTTTTGTAGTTTTTTGAAACATTTTATAGAGAGGCGAAGTCCCTCCCTTTCCGGTGGACCTCCACGGGACCTTATTTCGGAAAAATTATGTATTGAAGTCAAGGGCGAGAGAAAGATTATCTTTCAATCCCGAATTACACATATGATGTTTGTCAATTTAAAAGATCATTTTGCAAGTCAAAAAAATAGAAATGTGTCGTAAAACTGTGAAGTAACACTTTCTTTTGTGTGAAACACTCAATGAACTACATCTCCCGTCTCGCACCACACACCAAGACGGCCGTCACGTTGGAACATTTCACTTCTTTCTTTCAGAATGAGGCGGAAATTATTAAAAGAGGAGAAAATCTCTACAAGCCTGGGCATGTTGAGAGCTGTACATACACACAAGGGGAGTTAGTCGGTTCCGTGAGAGCCAGCATGCAGGACCGGGACTCTGGGATTTGTAGTCTTTCTAGTTGCATATTTTTTTTCATATTTCAACAGTTTTACAACAAACTGTGACTTTTTTGACATGGAAATATTTTTTTAAGATTGACAAACATCATATGTGTAATTCGTGGCACAATTCAAACGGGATCGAAAGATAATCTTTCTCTCCCCATTGACTTCAATACATAACTTTTCCGAAATAAGGTCCCATGGGGCGGAAGTAGATGGGCGGGACTTCGCCTCTCTATAGCGGAACAGTGTTTTGACAGCTGGGAAAAGCCATTCCATAATTTGGTTCCCCTACAAAATTGAGCCCTGGAGATGACACACTTGGGATGAACCAAAGAATGAACCTGTGATTTTCACTCGTCTGTCCTTCATGTATGTACCCTTGTTTGGTCCAGAATGTGCCCCCGGACCTGGCCATCTGCAGCTTCGTCCTGGTGCAGTCCCTGTCGGTGCGCGCTCTGCAGGAGATGCTGGCCAACAGGGTGGAGATGACCGAGGTAACTACAGGAACACGGAAATGAGTAATGGTTAGAGGAGTATACCGGAAAGGAACAGAAACTTGACCTGTTTTTTGAAGGAATGCAAGAAATCGAGCAGGTGCTTTAGAGGAATTCAGCTCATGAATGATAATTAGATATTATTATATTTCTGACAAATGAAAAATGCATCTGTTATTTTTACAATGTATTCTACTGCATATATCTCATGTCCCTCTCACTCTCACAGACTCTTTTGAAATATGTATGTTTTCTGTCTTAGAGTTAGATAGAAAAATGAATTGATTATTTGTGTCCAATAGAGGTGTGTATCTAGCTTTAGCACAACACCTGGAAACTCCATCAAAGGAGCCTTCCTTTATATTTTATTTTCCAAAGGGATTACAGATTCGGCCGTGAAACATCAATGCAAATCTGCTGTTTCTCTCTAAAGTACTGTAGATCCAATGTATATACTGTAGATCAAACGTATATACTGTAGATCCAGATCCTGCAGTCTATGGTTGAATTCAGCTCCTATTGTCTTCTCATAAGCTATTTTCCTTAACCTATGTGAGAGTCGGCACTAGGGTTGGGAACCGAAACTCGGTTCCAGATGAGAACCGATAAGAAAATGCCGGGTACCGGGTACCCATACAAATACACAATTTCGGTTCTGCTTAACGGTTCTGCTTAACGGTTCCTAAACGCGGTAGGCCCTGTATTCCACCGGGGAATCAATAAGAACCGGAATCGATAAGCAGAACCGGAATCGGAATCGATACATTTAAAACTATACCCATCCCTACTCGGCACAGGGTTAAGGAAAGATGATAGGAGAATTCAACAGGAATTAGGAAAACACAACAGCGATGCTTTGAGAATCCGACTGCACTTACACTAGGCGACATATTTGATCCAGTGGTGGATACAGATGAGCCTCTGTTTCAGGCCCGGTTCCAGAACAAAATGACTCAGGGTGCATCTGAGATTAGAGAGGGTGCAGTGGTAAAGTGCTATTTTTTTTTTTTATATTGAAGTTAAAACCATCAATCTGGTGCACTTTGAGAGCAACATTAAGAGATCTATGGATCTATGTGCTCTTTGTTTGATTATGCCTTCCCAGTCCCTTATCACATAGCCTATAAGAGCATGGCGCCAGTTGTTGTAGCTGTAATGTCCCCATGATCTGAACTGTTATTACCTCCAGTAGATGCAGTGTTACTGCTGGCGATAAGGGCTGGTTGTTTTAACCATTTTCTGATGTCATCATTGCCTGCTGTGTAAGCACCTTGCAGATGATGAATGTGCAGCGGCACAGGTCCACGCGCACCTGACATAATGATGTTACTTACCGTTTAAATTGATCAAATAAATGCAGCAGACAATGCTATTCAACCACAATTACAATTTATTTTATTTCAACTATATTCTTCTTCTTCTTCTTCTTATTATTATTATTATTACTACTATTGTTAGTAATAGTAGGCAAAATGTGATATTTTTCACTTTTCATTTTTTTCACTTTCCATTATTTATTTTTTTACTTTTCATTTTTCAAATGAGGGTGCATAACGACTCAACTGAGCGTGCAATGCACCCTTATGCACCCCCGTAGAACCGGGCCTGTCTGTTTAGTTAATGTCCTGTAGAAGGACTACTAAAAGCGCAATAAGATATGTTGCACTCTGTCTTACTTAAGCTATTGATTCCTGCATGCTTTATAAATGCGGAAAACACTTCATTACCAAGGCTTGAACTAGAACCGCCAGAGATTTTGTATACCTAAAACCGCACCGGAGTCAAATTGACTCGGTATTAGAATACATTACTTTTCAAGGTAAAAATATTGCTTTAAAAATAAAAATGGTCCTGTGGTATTGGTATTTTGACAAGCAATTTTGTTAAATTGTTTCGTTTATTAACGCTACAACATAGCGTTTCATTTCATGAGGCGGTTGTCGTTGTTGGGTGAAAAGCAAACAGCTGTTTGCTGCGGAGCGCAGCGCGAGCAGTCTCCCGTGAGCGGGAGCGCGCTCCTTCACTACAGACTGTTGCTATCAATATATCTATATATCTATCTCTCTCTCAATCTATCTCTCAATCTATACGGAACCGCAGTAGACAAAAGGCGTTGCTATAGCAACACGTCATGTTTGTTTACACGCGAAATCAATATCGCGAAAAGGGGTGGGGTCAATATGACCCGCTGGGCGGAAATAGGTATAAATTGCAATTTTTTGGCGATTTCTTCAATCTGACTTCATATTGACCATTTTTAACAACAGAGGGTGCTACATAACACACTTTCAGGAAAAGTCACGGACTGGGAGACTTTAATATGTTATTGAAAAAAAGTTACATACATTAAAAAACAGCTCTGGGTCAAATTGACCCGATTGGCGGTTCTAGTGTTAAAACAAAAAGTAAGTAAAGTCAAACTAAATGGTTTCTCACGCTTACCCCGTCCACTCTTATTAATTGACATTGAATAAAAGGAAATCTCCTTCAGCATATCTCATACTAAATGAGATAATAAAAGAAGAATTGAAGCTCCTTTCCTATCATCTAGAATTCAAACAGATCTTATCATTGATGACACTTCATCATTTCATTCTGTCAGGAACCTTCTTAAGCAAAAAATAATATTCGACCGCAACCCAAGTTATCTTTTGTTTATAATTAGGAATTGTACCTATTATCTGACACCCCTCCAATTACCTTTCCCTTCTTGCCCTCTGCCAATCAGGCAGTCGATTTGGACCAATGGGTATGTCTGTACGCGTCTTTCTTCCTGTAACGTGGTGACCGTCCTCGTTCCCGTCCTGTTGACACACTAGGTGTCCTGTTTACCTCCATAGTGCTGTGTCATCCACTCGTCCTGATTCATATCTGTTAGCCCTCACTCTGAGACGTGATGGCTCTGTACACCTGTCATTCATTCCTAGCTACAGTAACTGATGGGGTCCTAGTAAATACATCCATTGTCTTCTAATGAAAACCTTTAAACCACTTAGTCCTTGAATCATTACTATAGAAGATTTACTGAAACATTTCACTAAAACTGTCTGAATCTGCAGTTTGAAAGGTAGTGTAAAGGCTCTATTGAACATTGTTTGATGTACTTCTTTCTATAAGGTACACCTGTATCAGATCTGTTAAGATATGTTAATTGTCACAATGTACCATTCCTTTTTTCTTAGAATTCTGAGATTTTCTGCAGAAGAAAAAGTTAGATTTTAATCACAGAACTCAAACATTTTTCCCTTTTGCTCAGATCTTTAAACATAATTGACATGAGGCCCTAATCCTCTTCCGAACGTATGTGATATGATATCATTGTAATATTTTGGCAGCCATGCAGAAGTCTAGGTTAGATGTAAGTCCCTTTGAATCAGGAAGCAAGCTTTGTTGCCTCAGCATTCAACAATTATTGGAGAGAAATCCATCAAACTAGGTATCAATTGACCAACTAGTCTGAATGTTAGGTTTTTAGTGTTACTCGCTTAACTCGCTTCAATTGATTGAGTTTTGATGCACAACTCTAATTTAATATAAAAAGTAGATGCCCAGTTTCTGGGGCTTCAACCTTGGAAATCCCAAACACAAAATCTTAATGTGCATTTTGTCATAACAACAAGACAAAATATAAGTTAAAACCAAAATGAAACAACAAACATTTTGTTAACATTTAACCACATCTTCTAGGAGTCTTTGCTATGCGTACTATTGTACATGCTAGCCAGTGTTGTGATGACACATTGAGGAAACCATGCCTAGCTTCGGCTTATAGAACACAACGCAGTCTCTCTGTTTGAAAGTTTTCATTAGTTTCAATATAGTAGGAAGTTTGGTTTAGTTTCTTGGCCTCCCAGGAGCAGGGAGATGTGGATGAGCCAGGATGAGAATAGCATGGCATGCAGCCCAGGGGAGCCCCCCCCACCTCTGTAAGGGGTGGATGTGGAAACCGGACACCCCCAGAGCTCTGGACAGGCCTTTCTCTCTCTCATCACACACACAACACACACATACCAGCACCTGTCCTAACCAAGGCTAATGGTTTAATGCGACCACTTGACATACCTGCCCTGACCTCGCCCTGGTGGATTATGGGTGCTTAACCCTAGCAGGGCTAAGCATTATCGTCCTGTTGGCTGGAGTCAATGGATGTTTTAGCTAATCCATCCGTAACTGTTGCAGTCATTCTGTTTCCTTGTTGCATCTTTGCTGGATGTGACACCTTCTCGCAGAATTATGATTCTTGATACTTTCCTATATATGTGGTTCTTGTGGTAATGGTCTTGTATTTGCATAGAATGGACCCCAACATGTTCTGTATGTGGAGTGATGTTAATCATTATGAATCATTTATCATCCACAAATGACTCACAAGTGTTCTTTTCAGGGATGTTAAAATACATGTGTACATTCAAGTATGTCCTATCTGTCCCATTCCAATCTTTTCTGTGTCTCCATCGCTAAGATAACACAAGAGTATATGTTTTATTGGTCCCCAAAGGGTATACTAAGGAGTGACTCTTAATATCCTGATCCTTTGGCCCTTCTAAAATCTTTGTTTCCTCCCTGTGTGATCAAGGTATATCTAAAGTGTATAGTTAGTAAAACAATACAAATAAACTGTGAAGTCCACTGAGACAAATGTAACATTTGTGATATTGGGCTATATAAATAAACATTGATTGATTGATTAGTGTGGTCTTTAATATATCTCTATCTTCTCCCCTGCAGTCGTCCCAGGGTGGGGGGCATCGCACCTTACTGTACGGCCATGCCATCCTCCTGAGACACTACCACTCAAGCATGGTAAGGCTGCACCAGACATAAGAAACCACTCTTCCCACTTCCTTTGTGGTTGCATATGTTTCTGTCAGTATTTTGGGAAAGTTGTGTTCATGTCCTGAATAAGATCTTCCTCCCCAGTACCTGAGCTGTTTGACTACGTCTCGGTCACTCACGGACAAGCTGGCCTTTGATGTGGGCTTGCAAGAAGATTCCACGGGTAAAACTTCATGTTTGAATGAAATCCTTTATAAAGACCCAACAGAATGCTCTTTCCTTAACCTGCATGTAGCTGATTATTGGAAGTGGTTAACTCTTAAGTAGTCTTGTTAAATTGTTTTATTCACTAGTGTTTGTTATTCTGCTGAGTTTGCAAGGATGACCTACTAGCATAAATTCAGTTAGCAGTGAATATCTTTCCCTTCTTAGTTTGGATCAGAAAGATATACACATTGTAACTGTTACTGTGAGGGAGCAGTATGTTATACAGAAAGTGAACAGGCATGATCTTTCATTTCCGGTCAGATTACAATAGAGAGCCGAAGTCCCTCCCCTTCCGGTGGACTTCCATGGGACCTTATTTCGGAAAAATTATGTATTGAAGTCAATGGAGAGAGAAAGATTATCTTTCGATCGCGTTTGAATTATGCCACGAATTACACATATGATGTTTGTCAATTTAAAAGATCATTTTGCAAGTCAAAAAAATACAAATGTGTCGTAAAACTGTGAAGTAACACTTTATTTTGTGTGAAACCGCTCAATGAACTACATCTCTGGTCTCGCACACGTCACCAACACCAAGATGGCCGTCACGTTGGAACATTTCACCTCTTTCTTTCAGAATGAGGCGAAAAGTATTAAAAGAGGTGAAAATCACTCCAAGTCTGGGCACGTTGAGAGCTGTACATACACACAAGGGGAGTTAGTCGGTTCCGTAAGAGCCAGCATGCGGGACCGGGATTCTGGGATTTGTAGTCTTTCTAGTTGTGTATTTTTCATAGTCTTATATTTCAACAGTTTTATGACAAACTGTGACTTTCTTGACATGGAAATTATTTTTTAAGATTGACAAACATCATGTGTGTAATTCGTGGCACAATTCAAACGCGATCGAAAGATAATCTTTCTCTCCCCATTGACTTCAATACATTATTTTTCCGAAATAAGATCCCATGGATCGGAAGTAGATGGGCGGGACTTCGCCCACTCTATGTACCGGACAAATTATAGAAATTCCGGTCAGATATTATCTGTATTTCTTATTGAGCTTGAAGGATTGATAGGAAGGCTATATAAAGAATGACATCATCAAAGCATGTAGATTTATGTTTTATTGAAGAGTAAGTAAGTCCCGTCAATAGACTTGTGTGAATCATCGCCTCTTTGACACTTTGTTGCTGTACAATCACTGTTGTAAATCTATGTGACCATGTGCAAAAGAAAATACACAATTATTATTCAATAAATAGCACTAGTTAGATATATTGATACTTTTTCACCAAACCATGTTTATTAACTCTTACAATACATGACTTCCTGGTGTTATATTACCCTCCATGTCTTTGTAAAGAAGTTTGTTGTGTCTCCTGCTCAGAGAAATCTGAAAGGTAACACATTTTTACTGGGCACAGTTGTAGTGGACTCACCCTGAACAATAGGAGCGTGAACATTCACAATATTGGATTTGACCTAAAAAAGACACGGCAGGTGTACGGCCCTTTCTGCGAGCTGCAAATTCAAATATTCCTCATATATAAAACTCCAGGAGCGTTTTATGGTGATGGCCTCTCGTTGTGTGCTTGTGGCATTTATAAGAGCAGCTGATCCTGACTCAATTATTCTGCCTATTTTTAATACACTTACAATTGTGCTTAGGAGGATATTTTTCCCCCACATTATGAAGATTAAAATGTGTCTATAGATGTTTTGGTCAAAGTCCGGTAAAAGACTGCTAACAGAAACACTGTTTGATATCCGTAAAGTGAACACATCAGTTGCCTGTCTCCGCCTCTGAGGGGAAACTTAGCTGTTTGCTCTTCTTGCAGGTGAGGCCTGTTGGTGGACAATTCATCCCGCCTCTAAGCAAAGGTCAGAAGGTGAGAAGGTCAGGGTGGGAGACGACCTCATCCTCGTCAGCGTCTCCTCTGAGAGATACCTGGTAAGACTCCTCACATACTTTGCTGTTACACAATGGAAGATTTAGACATTTCATTTGTGCTAATTTAGATCTTGCCCCCTGTCCTCAGCACTTGTCCTACGCCAGTGGAGATCTGATGGTGGATGCCTCCTTCATGCAGACTCTGTGGAACATGAATCCAATTACTTCTGGTTGTGAACTAGCTGAGGGTATGAACCTGCTACACACAGATATCAATGCTGTGCAGCCTATTGTGCATCTTGTACACAAGGCAAAAATCCCTGTGTTCGCTCCAGAGGGAGTTTTCTCTCCCCCACACTCAGCTCCCTGCCTGAAACACCTCCATTTGACTCCATTGTTGACTTTAGGAACATAGTGACATCACTATGCAACACCCACACTTCTATTGGCTACCACTCCAACACATTGTACGTGATAGGCTAAGGGGCGGGACAACTCTAAGCAGTTGACCAATCACAACAGAGCCGGCCAGCTCACCAATCAGAGCAGACTGGGCTCTGGTTTCAGACAGAGGGTGAACAGAGGTGCTGCAGCACAGGCAGTATGAGGAAAATAAAGAGGTGGAGACATGTCACAGTAGAAGCAAACTAATATGAATCTGGAAATTAGCAAAATAGGTTCCCTTCAATGTTATTAATTAACTTGGGAAGTTTCATGGTGAAATGTATTATTTGAAAGTTTGACCCTATTCAGCTGCAGGGTCTTCCTTTAGCGTAACATAAAGAGACCCTCACTGTGTGTGTTCCTGTTCCCAGGGTTCCTGACAGGAGGTCACGTCCTCAGGCTGTTCCACGGTCACATGGACGAGTGTCTGGCCATCGCTACACCAGAGGAAGGAGAAGAGAAGCGCAGGTGAGGAAGAGGATGATCAATGTTTTTAGTCAGCAGTCTCTCTTGTCAGTCTGACTCCTGATCACGTCTCTCTCCTGACCCTGATACAGGATGGCTCATTATGAGGGGGGGGCAGTGTGCAGCCAGGCTCGGTCCCTGTGGAGGTTGGAGCCTCTCAGAATCAGGTAATCTTTCAATGCATTGACATGAGAAGTTAAGGTTTGTTCCACATACACTTGTTGACAGAATTGATCTCAAAGTGATAACTCTAATGTGTAGAGTATTTTATTTTCTATTTATTTAACTAATTCAATATTAATAGAGACTGAATTTATACAGACAGGGTACAGGAAACAAAATCTTATGGTGAAATAAATGCAAACTTTATGAAGTATAGCTTTCAAAAATAAAATCAAGTATAATTAAAAAGAAAAGCAAATATGTATATTTATATATCTATTTATATTGTAATGTATAGGGCTGAAATACTAATACAATACCATAAAATGAAAAGAAAGTCATACAAGTATATATACAGATCACAATATCAGAATCAGTGATTTTCAAAAGTGTGTGTAATCTGTTAGTAAAATAGTCCTAAACTTTGTTAAAGAGAAATAACACCTGAATAATATAGTTATAATATAGTTATTGAAACTCAACTATCATAAATATAAGCATTATTAGCATATCTTCTGACTTAAACGTTTCCTTCCTCTTTTTTTGCATTTTGCCTTAATTTTTTATATTTCATATAAAAAATAAAGGTAGGACATGTATATTATAATATACTTGTTTCAATATTGTAGTACATTGTTCTCATATCTACTTTAACTTCTAATGTTTAAATAGATATTATTTTATTCAATTTAATTAAATATTTTATTGGACATATTCTTTAACTTGTTATGCATAATTTCTTTTTTCTTCCATTGGATATGTTATTTCAAATAGTTTTATTTAAATATTTGTATTCTATTTTCTCGTTTTAGACATTTTGCTTTAAAGGTCCCATGTCATGCTTCTGATATGTCTGGTTATTACCCGTCCCCTTGCGTGTTATGAAGGTTGTTCTGCATGTAAACGCTCTGCAGAGTCACAAACCCTCAAAGTACACCCTGTAGCGAGTAAAACTCTAAGACAGAAAAGACCTGTCTATGCTGCCTCAGAACGCCTCCTTGGAGATTTCTCTTTTCCCATTGTTTACTTCCTGGGTACAGTGACGTGCCCATACCCAAATGGACCAATCCATGGAGCTCCTCACACACTCTCTCAGCGGCGAAACTGTGACGCGCTGGGGGGGTGCTAGTGGAGCCTCGCAGCGGCGAAACTGTGGCGCGCTTACACTGTAGGTGCGCCGCGTTTGGGGGTGCGGGTGCTAGTGGAGCCTCGCAGATGGGGGTGCTGCAGCCCCCTCAGCACCCCCCCCTTCCCGCATCCATTCGCGATGTCTCGCTGTCTCGCAGATCCCACGCAGCAAGCAGGAAATGAACCCAGCTCACACTGTCCGCTCCTCACAGCAGCGAGCCGCGCACCGTCCCGCCAACACGGCACCCAGACCTCACGCAGCATTCTCATCTGTTTGTCATTACTGGTGTCATTTTCTGGTTGCTAACGCCATTGTAACACATAATCACTGATGTTCAGCTGTAACGGTGGTAGACTCATCAGAACAGAGTGGGCGAGCTGACCAATCAGAGCACAGTGGGCTCATAGGGAGGAGGGGGGGGGGGGCAGGAGCTCCAACAAGCCATGTAGGACAGAGAGTGAATACACATACTATACAGATGCTGAATAAGAAACCAATGTGAGTTTGGAACATTGAACAATGTAAATCTATTCTAGTAGACCTCAACAATGGAACTATGATCAGTGGAAATGGCCATGACATGGGACCTTTAACTTCTTATGTCTATATAAATACTTTGATATTTTTATATTATTTATTATTATAGTTTTTATTGCAGTTTCTTTCTTCTTATTCTTACTTATTTGTATTTAAATATTTGTATTCTATTTATATGTTTTATATGTTGTATATTTTATTCATTATTTTAATTTGAAGCTTTTCTAAAATGGAGCAACTATCACTAAACCCAATTCCCCCCAGAGTAAGTCAAGCATTGTGATTGTGGTTGTGATCCAGCTGGAGCGGCAGCCACATGAAGTGGGGGCAGTCTTTCCGTATTCGCCACATCACCACAGGCCGGTACCTGTGTATGGACGAGGAGAAGGTTCTTTTGGTGGTCGACCCAGAGAAGGCCAACACCAAACTATCCGCCTTCTGCTTCAGAGTTTCAAAGGTCAGAACAAACATTCTGAGACTCTCTGGACTCTGGCCTTTGCTTTCTGTCCATCTCTTATTGATTTCGTCTCTCTCTGATTTCCCCCTGAGCAGGACAAGGTGGAGGTGGCTCAGAAGAGAGATGTTGAGGGGATGGGCATTCCTGAGATCAAGTATGGAGAGTCCATGTGCTTCGTCCAGCATGTGTCCACTGGCCTGTGGCTCACCTACGCCGCCCTGGATGCCAAAGCTGCTCGTCTGGGAATGATGAAGAGAAAGGTTAGGATTGTATCTTGGGAGCAAAATTAATAACTAAAGGATCGAAGATTCATAGGCTTCATTTTGATATGCACAATATCTATAGTGTAGTTGTTGGCAATACAAATCTAAAATCCCAGCCTCTACACATTGAAAGATCAAATATAATTTCGACATAAAAAAGGAAAAAAATGCCACAATAGTGCAACATATAAAATATCGGAGTATGTTGTTCACTGTGTTCTAGGGTTAGGGTTAGAAAATCCCAAAAAGGGGAAAAAACATACATATTGTTGCCAATGCTACCAACTTGTTACCATAAGAGTTTGAATTGGATATTTATTTGTGTTTCAGAATGACATAATTGAAAAATGATAAATAACATGTATAATACTGATAGTGGGCCCAAAACCAAAGCTCTAAAACGTTCCTAGTTTCTAAAGGAAAAGATAAACACCTTGTACAGCTGTTAAGTGGCAGCCACCAGAAACAGACCTCATCATAAAAGGACAGAGAGAACTTGGAGATACCACTCAAAATATAACTATGTGTTCCATGTCTCCAGGTCATTCTGCACCAGGAGGGTCATATGGACGACGCCCTGACTGTGTCCCGCTCCCAAACTGAAGAGTCTCAGGCTGCTCGCATGATTTTCAGCACTGTGGGCCTCTTCAGGCAGTTCAACAAGTACGTGTGTACCTGTTCAAATGTAAAGGAGTTGAAAGGGTATTTTTTAGGAGAGGATGCAGTGAAAACAGACACTGACATCTTTAATATACTATCATTTATTTGTTGTATGTTTGTAGCATTGTCATTTGACTTGAAACTTGCAAAATAAATATTGAAATCTGTTGCTGATTTGTTTTTCCAGGGGTTTGGACGCTCTAGGTGGGAAGAACAAGTCACCAGGGGCCGTGTCTCTGCCTCTGGAGGGGGTCATCCTCTCTCTTCAGGATCTCATCTTCTACTTCTGCCCCCCCGAGGAGGAGCTGGAGCACGAGGAGAAGCAGACCAAACTTCGCTCCCTCCGCAACAGACAGAACCTCTTCCAAGAGGAGGTAATCTGCATGCTGCCTGCGAAGCTCCCTCAGACATTCCATATCTATTGATTTGTACTGTCTGATTCTGTAACAGAAAATGTATTGTATATGCAAAGAGGAGCATGCACTTTTGACACCATTGAGGACTGTTATGCCCTCATGCAGTTTTTCAGGCGATAAACTTGTCTATTTCGATTACCAATATGGGTTTACTTTATCCCAAAAACATATATTTAAACACTATTTTTATAATAACTCTCATTCCCTAAACTGTAGCCACAGGTTTTTACTGCAAGTCTAACAAAATGGTAAATAATAATTCCAGTTTGAATTACGAGAGCCACGAATTTGGTGAGTGCTAGCTAGATAACTAACATTCGCTAGCTGTTGGGTAGCTAAGGTAAGCTAGCTAACTCGGTAGATAGAAATAGCAAACGTTAGCTAGCTTTACTTACACATAGATATATAGATTGATTTGACCTGCAACCCTTTCTTTTAAACCGAAATACCAAGTCTTTACCCAAGTGGACAAGCTTAAACTCATTTGCTTTATCGGTACATTTTGTAGGTCCCCTAATTAACATAATGCCAAGTGAAGGGTCTTTTCTAACCCCAACCTTTTTTATTAACCTCGATAATAACTCCAATTGTATCCCTTACCCTAAATCAACAATGCTGCCAACGACAACATCAGCTACAAAATACATATATAAACAAACATGCTTTCTGTTCCTTTTCTTAGGGAATGATCACCATCGTGCTGGAGTGCATCGACCGCCTCAACGTGTACAACACTGCTGCCCACTTTTCTGAGTTTGCCGGGGAGGAAGCTGCAGAGTCCTGGAAGGAGATCGTCAATCTCCTTTATGAGCTGCTGGGTAGGATAATTACAATATGTTTTAACAACAAATGAAATGCTTTTTATGCTGAATGAAGTAAACTCATTCCCTCCACTGCACAGCTTCTCTGATCAGGGGGAACCGCTCTAACTGCGCCCTGTTCTGTGACAACCTGGACTGGCTGGTCAGCAAGTTGGACCGACTGGAGGCCTCTTCAGGTATCACTTCATTCGTTCACTGATACATCTCACAAATTACAATTTTAGATTGTTAGACTAAACAAATTGGTAGGTCCTAACAACTGAAATGACGCAGCATTTTAGCACTTACCCTTGAATTTAAGTCAATGTTTTTTTTGTAGGAGTTTTTGGTTGGATGCCTGAAATAAGGTCTGTGGTGAACACAAGCTGAAGAGAATTTCAAGTTTTATTCGATGATGTAAAATATATAATAGCTTCCGTATGTCAAAAAATGTTTGCCGCCTTAAGCTTAGCGGTTGTGATGTTAGCTTTTTACTTCTGTCGAAGAACTTTTACAAAAGTGGTGTTAATATGTGGAGATTATCTTGCCGCATGCGAGTATCATAAACCTGAGTTTACCAAAAAGCAATATTTAAAAATCCAATTAAAAATCCCATTTACTTTTGTTGAGGGAGTCCTGGTGGAGCTAACTTCCAGGTCGGTCTCCAAAGATATATCCTCACTGCACCAGTCTATGTCTATGACATCACTTTGTTGCCCTGGTTCTCAAAGGAGCATCTTTTGACTCTTCCTGTTTCGATTGCCAGTCTGTGGTCACTGAGCCTGTACTTGGTTAGGATCTGCCTCTGCTTTCTGTCTCTGACAGTAGAGAGATATTCTGCCAGCTCATACTCTCTGTTTAGAGCCAGGTAACATTCTAATCTACTTTGGCTTCTAGTTTCTTCTTTCCAATGTTGTAAATAGTTGTCTTTACATTGTGTTATAATGCGTCTGACTGTGATTGGTGTTTGGAGAGCAGTGTTGTTGAGAGACTGGTCAGAGTGGCTCTGAGAGGGGGCAGCTAGCCTCAGCACCAGCTGACATAGGGGACTCTTCTCTGGGGTTAGCTCTTGGCTTTGGAGGGCTTGGAGTGGAGGGTGTCTCGGGGGCTGGACCTAAGGTGGTTAAAGAATGTTAGTGCTCTCTTTTGAGTGTTAATGATCAGTGGGTATCTGCCTAATTCTGCTCTACATGCATTTGTTGGTGTTTTTCTCTGAACACATAAAATGTATCTGCAGAATTCTGCATGTAAAGACTCTGTTGGATGTTTGTCCCAGCGGGTATAGCTCTGGTGACTGAGTGGACCCCATACTTCACTACCGTACAGCGCAATGGGCTGGATCACACTATCAAATATTTTGAGCCAGATTTTAATTGGAATTTGGACATTATAAAATGTTCTCTTAATTGCATTTAGAGCTCTTCTGGCTCTTTCTTTGAGAGCATTCACTGCCATGTTGAAACGTCCTGATGCTGTTATGGTTAAACCGAGGTAGGTGTAACTCATGCTATGTTCAATGACATGATTATCTATGGTAAACTGGTATTTGTTCTCCTGACATCTGGGGCGTTTTTGGAAAACTCTCTCTCTCTCTCTCTCTCTCAATGTTGGTGCGCAAATGCATCTTTTTTCAAATGATCCGGTGCTCCTTTTTTGGCGGGGGGTGCGCATGCACACCAGTTATGTGCAGCCCTGTCTATGACCCCCTCTAATTTCAATACAACTATATCCTCCAAATATTTATTTATGTTTTGCTTTGATAGGAAGTATTGTTATAAATAATTGTAATACATTGTATTTCTTTGGAACCATATTCTCATGAACACTGTCTTATATTACAACTACATTATGACTGTGTCTGCTGATTAGTAATCTTATTTCTCCTCTTTATGCATTTAGGTATTCTTGAGGTGCTGTATTGTGTGCTGATTGAAAGCCCTGAGGTTCTGAACATCATCCAGGAGAACCATATTAAATCCATCATCTCTCTCCTGGACAAGCATGGACGGAACCACAAGGTTTGTCTTCTCTTACTGCCAGCAAATTTACAAATGCTGGCAGCAAATAAATAGGCTCTAACTGCCTACCTAACAACAAATGATTGCAGATGGTGAAAGTTACAGCACCCTGAAAGCGTATTTGGCTCATAAAAGACTTCTTGGTTTTGGATTCCTTTAGCCATTGGAAATTGCATAATTTAAACGTAGAGGTGATGGTAGTGTCTCGCTCCTGCCTTTAGGTCCTGGATGTCCTGCGCTCTCTTTGTGTGTGTAACGGTGTAGCTGTGAGGTCCAACCAGAACCTCATCACTGAGAACCTGCTCCCGGGGCGGGACCTGTTGCTGCAGACCAACATTGTAAACTATGTCACCAGGTACTAAATCTACCGTTATTTGTCTGGGTGTTTCCATTTTTTAAACTGTATTTTTAGAGTCAAAAAAGTCATGAACCTCCTCAAAAGTCTTAAATGTTGACTAATTTTCTCTTCCATGCTCAGTGTGAGGCCCAACATCTTCCTGGGTACGTGCGAGGGGTCCACGCAGTTTAAGAAATGGTACTTTGAGATGATGGTGGACTATGTGGAACAGTTTGTGACGGCGCAGGCCAGCCACCTGCGTGTGGGCTGGGCTATGACCGAGGGCTACAGCCCCTACCCTGGAGGAGGAGAGGCCTGGGGGGGGCAACGGTGTGGGAGATGACCTCTACTCCTATGGCTATGATGGGCTGGACCTATGGTCAGGTAGGTTGATTCCACTAATTCACCTACAGGGTGTCCGCGGGGTCTTAAAAAGTATTAAAAGTTGATGAATCAATTTAGCGAAAATGAAGGCTATTAAAAAGTATTAAACGGCATTTTCCAAGGTATTACATTTTGTAGCTTGTTTTCAATAAGTATATAAATGGTCCAAAGAGGTTGTGTTCTACAGTCTGCCTGAATGTAATCATTGCGTAGGTGTGTAGTGTGATTCTGTGTAGTTTATTGATGGCATCCCGTTGGGTGTGACGTCATCTGAACAGGACATCGCACGCTCACTGCTTGATAGCGCGGAGGTCCGTTTGCGCCGGTTGTTAAACAACATCGTTATGGGGAAATGCAAGTTTGCGTCCAAATGGTTGGAAGATAAGGACGAAGGACAATCAATACTGTACATAATAATAATAATACATTTAATTTCTATAGCGCTTTTCTTGAACCCAAAGATGCTTAAATATAAATATAAATAAATATAGTAAATGTGAGGTAAAGTGTGTCGCCAAGGTAACCGGTTAAAACTCAAAGTGGCGATGAGGTCTTAAAATGTATGGAAAGGGTCTTAAAAAGGTCTTAAAAGGTATTAAATTTGACTTCAGGATTCCTGCATATACCCTGACCTAGGATTACTCTACTCCATATGCTGTGTTCTTCTTATATAACCTCCTCCCTCTCTGCTCTGATGCTCAGGTACCGTGGCCCGCCAGGTGGCCGCGCCCAACGCTCACTGCCTGTCTGCAGACGACGTAGTCAGCTGCTGTCTGGATCTGAGCGTGCCCAGTATCTCCTTCCGTATTAACGGCCACCCAGTTCAGGGCATGTTTGAGAACTTCAACGTGGACGGCCTCTTCTTCCCCGTCATCAGTTTCTCTGCTGGAGTCAAGTAAGAACAAATTAAAAAACAATGGGGTTTTATCAGGCTCGGGGGATTAATGGGCTGATCAACCAATATGAGGGTTGGTGGTTTGATCCCAGCCCCTGCAGCCAACTTGTCATAGTGTCTTTGGGCAAGATACTGAACCTGCTCATATTGAAGTGTGAGTAAGTTTCTTTGAAAAATAAGTGTCAGCTAAATAACATAATGTATATATCAAGTAAAAATAATAATTAAACCAAATATGTATTGATGATTCATAACCCTTAAAATTATGTATGAAACACATATTAATCTATATTAAAAAATGAGACTCAACTTCAACTTTCAGTAACAAGTTTTATATTGAGAACAGACAACCTTTTGGAACGCCACCCATCAAACGAATAAATTGATAGCCATAAATAATGACGTCTGATAGGCTGCTACATCTTGCCAAGAAGGTGTGAGGGTCATTAACGAGGGTAAGGGTCATACAATTCAGCAGCAAAGAGTTTAGAATGATTCTTTCAGTTATTGCTGGGCAAGCCTAGAGAATGTCATAATATTCTTTGTATTTATTATTGTAATATTGTATATTGTATGTCTATCTAATCCAATGCAACTTTGTGCTGTAAAAGCAGTCTTTATTTTCCCGTTAACCCTTTCCCGTTGGCCACGTAGATGCTACATGTTGTATAGCCATTAGATTAAGTCTCAGCATGTATTCATAACATAAGTCAAAGACAGAAAATTCTCTATCGTGATTTAAGAATAAAAGCCTCAAACACTCATTTTGTTTGACTTTAACTTTCTAAATGTAAACTCTATAAATGTGAAATAGCATTACCAAAATCAGATTAGAAACACCAACCAACTCAGTAAATACTGTGAAATATTGACTTTAGTACCATAAGTCATCTTTCAAATTAAAAACTCTAAAAACCTACAATGTGGTGTGTAATGACCCCTCACAGTGCTGAGAAGGGGGTAATGGTAAATTGACTGATGAGAGCGCAGGGAGGGAATCACAGGCTCAGGCGTTGGCACGGAGATGAAATCAATCTTTTCTTTATTATGAGTCTTACAGGATCAAGGCACTGTTGCCATAAAGGATTTAGGTATTAGATAAAGAAAGCTGTCAATACGAGTCTTTCTGTCATCTCAGGGCTCGCTTCCTGCTTGGCGGTCGTCACGGAGACTTCAAGTTCATGCCCCCTCCTGGCTACGCCCCGTGCTACGAGGCCCTGTTGCCGCGGGACAGGATGCGTATCGAACCCATCAAGGAGTACAAGCACGACTTCCAGGGCGTCCGCAACCTGCTGGGGCCCTCGCAGTCCCTCACACACACCTCGTTCACCCCCTGCCCCGTGGACACGGTTCAGGTGAAAGCCCCGAAACAAAAATCAGACTTTGATCAGGTCGCTACCGAATGAGCGTCTTTGCGTCTACTGACTTCTCTTTTGCCGTATAGATCGTGTTGCCACCCCACTTGGAGCGTATCCGAGAGAAGCTGGCAGAGAATATTCACGAGCTCTGGGCGGTCACCCGTATCGAGCAGGGCTGGACCTATGGGAGTGTGAGTATACAGTCAGCACTGCAATGCACACGCCACAGTATTCCTATTGATTTGATTTCGAGCACTCAAGCTATGCGAGAGAAATAATTAAAAACATTACTGTATGCAAACATTTTATAATAGTAATTGAGACTGTAGTGCATTGTAAACATAGAGGCCATGTATGTGTTATTCATAATTAAAATAACAACAATCTTTTGTTTATTTTTGTATTGTTTTTATTTTAATATTGTTTTTACAATTTAAATACACAAACATAACAGATAAAACAATATATACATAGCAGCAAGAGGCAGAAAACCCACTTTTCTTATTTGGTAAATGGTCTTTTAGGTGTTTATTGTAACAATTTATAGAGGAACAGTGGCTTTTCCCACCTGACAGAACAGTCAGGTGGGAAAAGCCATTCCATCATTTGGTACCCCTCAATCTGATGTAAAATTGACCTCTGCAGGTGATACACTTTGAGGCATTAAGATATGAAGATTGACGATTTGTGTAAAAATGTACCTGTGATTTCCTTTTAAAGTAAGTTTTTAACTGATCAGGAATAGTAAACAGTCTTGTAAACAAAAACACAAATTTGATAAAATGTTGTTGTCATCAGTAGGGGTGTAACGGTTCACAGAATTCACGGTTCGGTATGTACCTCGGTTTTGGGGGTTCACGGTTCAGTACGGGTTCGGTACAACAAGAAAAAGCAAAAAAAAGTCCCAAATGCACAATTCCAGTTTTGTTTTTAATTTACAGTAGTGCAAGTTTCAGTTTAAAAATAAGGAACTCTAACATTTTGAATAATTAACTTTATTACACAGTTAAAAACAAACCGAAAGTGCCGATGCTCCATGGCGGAGGCTCCGGTAGAAATTGCCAGGATTTGCGTTTTTATCCCCTTAATGTCTGACCAATGGTTGAACAGCATTTCCGAGCACATGACTTGTGTTTAAAGTTTATAGTCCGTTTGAGTTTTGCTGTGAACACAAACCGAACCTTCTGAAAAATGAAACAATGTAACAAACTGTGGTCTGGTGCACACCAGAGAGCGGACTATTAGGTGTGATAGTGTAAAGCAAAATGAGTTAACAGTCACATCTTATCTGGATGAGTGCTGCAGACGAAGCCAGACGCATTACTTTAGTAAAGTAGGTTTTCACTATGTTGCTGATATATGCAGTCACAGTTCAAATACACACATACACCAATAGTCAATATCATGCAATACTAATTAGACGTAGAGGTGCAAGGCAAAGGGGCTGCCAGGGATCAGTTGGGGGTTCTGTGCCATACTCAATGACTCCACGGCAGTGCCCTGGAGTTGAACCGGCACCTATCTAGATACCAGTCCCCATCAAGTATATATATATTTTTGATCTGTGCGGAGACTTGAACCGGCGACCATCTGGTCCAAAGCCAAGCCTCTATGGACTGTGCTATTGCCTGTCTCTAAATCAAAAAAGTGAAGTCGATGTAAGTAACCTAAAGTCTTCTTCCTCCACAGTTCAGGGACGACAACAAGAAGCTCCACCCCTGTCTGGTGGACTTTCAGAGCCTCCCTGAACCAGAGAGGAACTACAACCTGCAGATGTCAGGAGAGACCCTCAAGTGAGTTAACAACAGAGTTTCTTTAGATGTGTCAGAGAAGGAATTTAATCCACGATAACATAGTTGATGCCTGTATTGTTATTACCTTATAGGACTCTCCTGGCGCTGGGTTGCCACGTTGGAATGGGTGACGAGAAAGCAGAGGAGAATCTCAAGAAGATCAAGCTGCCTAAGACGTATGGCAACAAACACATTTCTGTTTAACGTTAGACATTATCTTTTATGTATAATTGAATATGAACTTGCATTTGTCCTCCAGCTACGTGATGACTAACGCATACAAGCCTGCCCCCCTTGACCTGAACCATGTCAAACTGACACCCAACCAGAACCAGCTCGTAGAGAAACTGGCAGAAAACGGACATAATGTTTGGGCAAGGGACCGGGTACGACAAGGATGGACCTACAGTATTGTGCAGGTATGTAATTCCAATCCTTAATACGTTTTTTTATTATTACTTTTTAGGCCAATTCATTTTGAGCAACCAAATGATGCATGTTCACAGGTATCAACCACTTTAGGCTAAGCCCTGGTGCCATTCTAATAATGTCCTTGTTTATAAGATATACAATAAGTCACATATTTTTTGTATTATATCAAGTCGTAATCTGTTTCACTTCTCAGGACATCATGAATAAGCGAAACCCTCGTCTGGTACCTTACAACCTTCTGGACGAGAAAACTAAGAAAACGAACCGAGACAGTGTGAACAACGCTGTCCGCACCCTCATTGGCTATGGCTACAACATTGAGCCTCCAGATCAGGAGAGCTGTGAGTGGGATAATTTCACCCAGAATATCATCCACATCTCCAAAATCTCAATGTTTCTTAATCCCTCATGCTTTCCATGCAGCGGGCCATGGCCTTGAGAACACCCGCGGGGACAAGGTACGGATCTTCAGGGCGGAGAAGTCGTACGCGATCACCCAGGGGAAGTGGTACTTTGAGTTTGAGGCGGTCACCACGGGGGAGATGAGAGTGGGCTGGGCCCGTCCCAGTGTCCGCTCTGACAACGAGCTGGGAGCTGACGAGCTGGCCTACGTTTTCAACGGAAATAAGGTCAGTCCCAAATCAATGTCAGGCCAATATATCAGGTTTCGACTGTCGTGTAGTTAGACTTTCAAATTTGAACAGACAAATATTAGTTATTTTCAGTAAATCCACTCTTTGCCCATCAAACAAAAAAAATGGTAGAATTTTGAAGACATTTTGAGATTGTGACATCCCTTAAGATGTATGCTGGACTTGATAATAACCACATTTCAGTGATATAATGCCTTTCTTTACAATTTTCCGAGGCACTTTTTTGTGTGTCTTGACCTTTTCTTAGCAAATCTGTACGAGTACATTACGGCCTGACATTGATGTCTCTGTTTCTTTCGAATGGAATTTGGAGGCAGTGTCTTATGGATAAATGATTGATGTAACCCTCTCCAGGCTCAACGATGGCATGTTGGCAATGATCCCTTCGGTCGCCAGTGGCTGTCGGGCGATGTCGTCGGTTGTATGATCGACCTGACTGATAATAACATCATGTTCACGCTCAACGGAGAAATGTTGATCAGTGACTCGGGCTCAGATATGGCGTTCAAAGACATCGAGATTGGTGAAGGTAAGAGCCATAGTACCGTATGTGATCAGAATAAGTAGCAGTAACGGAAAGTAGCTGGACGATTTTGGCTGATATCGCAACTACAATGTGATTTTTCAATATCAGAGTGAAGGACCATTTTGTGTGTGATCTGTACAAAACGAGTCTTTAGATTAATGTTTATATGCTGGGACTTCTCTCCACAGCTCCACAGTACCCCTTTCTAGTATTTTTTTACATATTTTGCCTTTAGCAAATATTGTACTTACTGCGCATAAGATAAAACCATGATTAATTGTGCAACACTAACAGGAAAACAATATTTCTCAAAAACGTATTTGGGTTTATTCTGTATACATTTGTATGAGATATCAGCACAAATATATAGCAATCTGAAATTAACTTTCCCTATAATTAATTCCTGTGGTTTCACTCCTCAGGTTTTATCCCAGTGTGTGCGCTGGGCCTGGGTCAGGTTGGCAGAATTAATCTCGGGCAGAATGTCAGCAGCCTGCGCTACTTTGCCATCTGTGGCCTGCAGGAAGGTTTTGAACCTTTCGCCATCAACATGAAGCGAGAAATCACCATGTGGTTCAGTAAAAGTCTGCCCCAGTTCGTGCCTGTACCCCACGATCACAATCATATTGAGGTAATAACTCAGTCACACTTTTAATGATATAAGAAGCTTGACATGTGAAAACTGAACATCTTTTTACCTTTAAACCTATTGTCTCCCAGATCTCCCGTGTGGATGGGACGGTGGACAGCGCCCCCTGTCTGAAGCTGACCCACAGAACCTTTGGCTCGCAGAACGCCAACACCGACATGATGTTCCTCAGACTCAGCATGCCGATCCAGTTCCACGAGACCTTCAAGATCACAGCAGGCACAACCCCTCTCACCCGGGCCCTCACCATACCTGAAGAGGAGGTGATAGTGGTGGAACCCGACTCAGAGTTTGAGATTCTGAAGAGGTCTGCTGGCCGCAAGGAGCAGGAGGACGACAAGAAGGAGCCGTCGGTGGCGAAGGAGCTCTCCATGGAGAATGAGAAGGACTCAGTGTCGGAAAAGGGAAAGAAAAAAGGGTAAGTGTGGCAGGCTGTTTCTTTGAGAGAAGAGGAACAAGCCTGCAGAGTATTTAAGGTGGGAAGCATTCATCCAGTGGGTGTATAATGAGAACTGGATACAGCATCAAAGGGTTGGCCTAATTCATTGTTATGAGAGTTGGTCAGTGGTGCCGAAAGCAACGAGGGCCTGACTTCCAAGAACATAAATGCCATCTTCCTTATCAATGGGGCCCAGAGAGCAGGAGTCCTGCCTCTGGCTTTTAGCATATTTTATCTTAAAGGGGACCTATCATGCAAAATGCACTTTTTTATGTCTTTTATACATAAATATGTGTCCCCGGTGTGTCGGGGAACTCACGCAGCGTCAAAAAAACTCAGGCGGACAGCCCGGGGGAAAAGCAACAGAGCAGGGAAGTCCGCGGCGGGAAAACTCAGGGGGCCGAAGACAGGGGTGAAGGCCTCGTTGGGGTAAATTAGGGGGCCGGACTCGAGGGAGAAGGCACCGGCTGGGAAAGTCAGGGGGCCGGGCTCGAGGGCGAAGGCCGCAGCTGGGGAACTCAGGGGGCCGGGCTCGAGGGCAAAGGCTGGGGACAGGGGCGCCGCCAGGGATTTTGGGCCCCATGAAAAGATATCACATTGGGCCCCACCACCAGGCCCAGGCCACGCCAACCAAGCACAATGCTGTAACCACACCTCCAGAACCCAACCCACTCATTTATGCTTTAAATAACTCTACCTGTACAGGCTTGCATCTATCTTGTAGTCCAATACTAACCGCTAACCAGGGGAACCCCCACTGACAGGACGTGGAGATTTTTCCAGTAGGTCAGATCTAAACCCACCGAAGGAGGAATGTACACCATGCGTCTATTCTGACGCACGGGGTCGATGCGCAGGCGAATAAACCACCTCTGGAGTCTCCTCATGTGAAGGAGTCCCAGGGGGATCACCACACGACCAGCTGACATCATGCCTAACAGCTGCATCACGGAGAGGGCTGTCACCACCCTGCGAGGTGTGACGCGCCGGAGGAGAGCTGTCACTTTCTCCACTCTCCGCTGTGAGAGTCGTGCTCTCATGCGGGCTGAGTTAAATTCCACTCCCAGATAAACGATAACCTGGGATGGAAGAGGACAGCTCTTCTTCCAGTTGATAATGAAACCCAGGCTTGACAGATGCGATACGAGTTGTATCGTCTGTAAAGCAGCCTCCTCCTTGGAGCGAGCCAGCAACAGCAGGTCGTCCAGATAAAATAACACTCTCATCCCTCCTCTGTGTAGCGGCTCCAGAGCCGTCTCCACACACTTGGAAAAAAGTGCGTGGAGCCAGGGAATATCCGAACGGCAGTCGATTGAACTGGTACGATATTCCCTGGAATGAAAAACACAGGAATTTCCTGTGTTTCGGGATGATGGTTATGTGGAAGTATGCATCCTTCAGGTCTATTGAAGTAAACCAGTCTCCCTGGTGAACATACTCCAGCACCTGTTTGATTGTCAGCATATGAAAAGGTCTTTTCATTATTACCCTGTTGAATGCTGACAGATCGAGGATGGGTCTCATTCCCCTGGTCTTTTTCGGGATAAGAAAATAACGGGAGTAAAACCCCTGATTCTTTTCCCCTTGAGGAACCCTGGAAATTGTACTTTTTACCAGGAGTTCCTGCAGCTCCGCCTGGAGCGCAATACACTGTTCTTGGGATGACAGGAGTGTTTCCTGAATCCCATTGAACTGCGGGGGGGGGAGAAGAATTGCAGAGAGTACCCTCTGCTGATCAGCCTGCTCATCCATCTGTCCATCAAACATATTCGCCGCCACTCTGAGCAATGCTCCGAGAGCGGGCAAACTTGTTCTTGCTCTGCTGTGGTAGTCATGGTGACGAGCCATGCCAGAGCCCTTGCCGCTGTTGCTCGTGAAGCAACCCGAGGGGGGCCCCGTCCGAAAAGGGCTGCGAAGGGGTCTCCACACGCTGCATCACACACCGCGGAAGTGTGTGCAGTGCTATTCAAAAATACTAAAATACTAAATACGAGTCTGTCAGTGCTGCACATGCGCAGTGGGATTACCCAATAGCGATAGCCTTAGAGGGCGAAGCCTTATACGATATAGAACGGGGGTAAAACGAGCGGATACAGATGTGTTTAAAAAGCAGGAAACAAAAAAAGAAACTCACCTTGTGATAAACCTGCAAAAAAAAGCATTTGAGCTCCATACTGTTTCAGAAATAATCCTTGATGTGGTTTAGAACAGGATGGCGTTTTATCACAGCAGAATTTAACTTTATCTCCGGTAGAATTCTGATCAGGCATTAGCTCCGCCTCCTCTTTTTCCTTTTCAAGCTAAGGACCCAAAATCCGAGTTTCTCTAACAGGGCTGCAAAAGAGGGGTATGAGCAGTATGAGGCATGGCTACAATGGGTGATCTGTTTGGTATTTTAAGCAAAAAACTTCACAGACATGTTTTGTATAGGTATGGCCCTACAATATATTTTTCCAATATAGCATAATAGGTCCACTTTAACAACTTGACCATAATGATTTAAAAGAAATAGCAATTAAAGTGGTTATCCTGGCAAGTTAATTTACATAAAATTAGCCTAAATTACTTCACGGACTGACACGGATGGTTTAACTGCACCATTTGGCCACTAAGAACATTTGCATCAACCCCCTGCACACTTTTTGGGAGCTTTATTTAACCATGTTCTAAGGACTAAACATGGGTCAAAAAGATCTACCCATCCCCCAGTATTCAGATCTAAGTGTCCAAAGCATTTGTTTTCTCTCTTTTTCCACATAAAGATTCTTCTCCAAGGCCAAGAAGGTTGCCATGATTCCTCTCTCTCCTGGTCCTGCCCCTCCAACAGTGCCACGTTTGGTGGAAGATGTGGTCCCGGACGACAGAGATGACCCTGAGTTCATCCTGAATACCACCACTGTAAGCTAAACTCTATACGCTACTATTCTAGGATAGGCACATGTTAAAAGTATCCCTCCAATGTCCATGGATCAGGCTATTATAGCATTTTTAGACAATCCAATATTACTGTCTTCTATGTTTTCTGTTATCTTACCTGTTTCATTTTTTCAGTATTACTATTCTGTGAGGATCTTCGCTGGGCAGGAGCCTTCTGGTGTGTGGATTGGCTGGGTCACTCCGGACTACCACCAGTATGATCCAGGCTTTGACCTTTCCAAAGTGCGCAGTGTCACTGTTACTGTTGGAGATGACAAAGGCAACATACATGACAGGTAAGTCTTTCCCATATTTGAATATGCTATTTACAATAGCAATGCCAGAACATGTACAGACCATGTATTTATTATCTATTCAATCTTTATTTAATATGTAATGTGATTAAGGACTGATCCTCTATGTGCACGCTAGTGGGATAAAGGACATAGATCAGTAATACATGTATATATATATATATATATATAAATACACTGTTCTTATACTTGTAAATAACTATTATTGTTGGGTTTCGGTTTCTACTTAAAATGATGTTCAGTAATATTATCCTCTTTGGGTTTCCCCTTTCCTGGAGGGTGTTACTGTATATAGGTTTTTTTTCTGTAAATGTTCTGTAAAGGCTAATTTCCCTGTGACCCCTCAAGAGGGAGTTTTCTCTCCGACAAAAAGGTGCTGCAGCACAGGCAGTATGAGAAAAATAAAGACCTTTTTGAACATTAAAGCATAGAGACAGTATAGGCACAAAATACAAAAATGATCTGTAATAATTAGCAAAATATGGCTCTTTAAAACGATAGTTACGGCTGTAACTACGGTTCTATGAGTCCCGGATGACCGCCAGAGGCGGTGCTTTGAGCACTGGATATGTCCATCGCGCGCATGCGCAGCTCGAGTACCTGTGACCCACGTGACGTGTCGTCAGAGGATCTGTTCCCAGAATCTTCTCGCGAGCACACAAGAATTCTGAGTGACAGGGAACTCTGGCGGTCATCCGGGACTCATAGAACCGTAGTTACAGCCGTAACTATCGTTCTATTTCGTCCCTACTGACCGCCAGAGGCGGTGCTTTAAGCACTGGATGACTTATACCAACAATGTCATGAAGAATCCAAGCCCTTGCTCACCACTGGAAACAGCGGAGCTCGGCAAAAGGACCACGCCCAAAGAATGGGGAGTGGCGACATTGACCTGATGACAACTGGAGAATGTGCCAGAAGACGCCCACGACGCCGCGGCGTAGATGGTCTCCAGGGGCACCACCCTCAGGGCAGCCCAAGATGTTGAGATGCTCCTTGTAGAGTGGCATCTCAGCCTGATGGCAGGGGGCGGCCACTGGCCCCGTAAGCCTGTGAGATGGTATCGACAACCCAGTGGGGCAGCCACTGGTTAGAGGGCATAACCTCCTTTAGTGCCGCAAGGGCAAAATCAAGAGTTGCTCCTACTACCGTATACAGGCAGTAGCCTTGATATACGCCCTTTGGGCACCCCCAGGGCACAGCAACTTCGACGTGCCGTACTCCTGAATGTCAAAGCGTGCCAGCTGGGCAGGCTGATTGAAGTGGGTTTGTGGAAGGACCCCGGGCCGGAATGCCACATTTGCCCAAAGGGCAATGCCTGAGAGTCCCACCTCGGGCATGTATTGTTTATGGAGAGGACATGCAACTCCCCGACTCGCTTCCCTGAGGCTATGGCAAGCAGAAATGCTGCCTTCGTGGGCAGCCACCTAAGCTCCACTTGGGCCAGGGGCTCGTAGGGAGGAGATAATAGGGCATCCGGCAGCAGAGGCAGGTCCCAAGCCGGAGCCCTCGGGGTGCTAGGGGGACGCTGCCGTAAAGCCCCTCTCATAAAGAGGGACACCGACCTGTGGCACCCCGCCGTGGCGCCGTCGGCCCGAACATGTCGGGCAGAAATCGCAGCCACATAAATTCAGAGTGGAGTGAGAACGTCCACTATCTAGAAGGGACTGTTGTCTAAGCAACAACGTACATGCTGTCCCCAAGGAACACGCACATTCTTGCCCCCCAGTTGGGGTAGTGAGTGCAAGCTGCACAGCCCGAAGCTCTAGCACGTTGACCTGGCGCGCACTCTCCTGGGCAAACCGCTGACCCTGAACGGTCCTGCCCTGCCGCACTGCACCCCACCCTGAGAGACATGCACCTATGGTGATGGTCTCCTGGCGGGATGGGATGGCGCCCATGGGCACGCCCACTAGGAGATAGGCCCCTCCAGCGTGACTGAGAGTTGAGGCAATGCTGCGACACCCTGACTTCCCTGTGCCTGTGCCACTTGGCGTCCAAGTGAAGGCTGTTCAGCCACATCTGCATGGGGTGCAACGACAGCGGGCCTAAGGGCCCAGCGGCCGAGGCAGCTGCCAGTCTGCCCAAGGGCCGGAGGAACTGAATATAAGGCACCATCTTGCCCGGCCCACGTGGAAGTAGGCATCCCTCAAGTCCACGGTTGAGAACCACTCCACCTGTGCATATGCAGTGGTCAGCATATAGAATGGCAGCACCTTCGGGAATCTGTTGATTCCTCTGAGGTCCAAGATCGGGCGAAATCCGCCGACTTTCTTGCTCACGAGAAAGTACGCCGAGTAGAACCCCCTGGGCTAATCAGAGGGTCTTACTGGCTTGATTGCGTCCTTGGACAGAAGGACGGACAACTCTTGGGCCAGAGCTAGGGCCCCTGCCGGATCGCTGACGACTGTCAATTAGACCCAGCCGAAGGCTAGGGGCCGGAGCTGCGGTCCGTACCCCTGGGTTAAGGTGAAAACTACCCAAGGGACGGAAGTACAGACCGCCCAGTAACTGAGCTGCTGCTGGGAAAGCAGCCGACGACCGGGGGGGCACTGGGGCACGAGGCCGTCTGGAAGGCGGGCGACCTGGGGCACGAAAGTCATTGGGTCGCGCCGCTAAGACCTCTGCAGACCACCCCTGTAATCCGGCGGCTGAGTGCGGCTGCTAGAGCGGCCCCTGGGCCTGCTTGGAGTGGGCACAGGTCTGCGAAGACCCGAGAGCTGCTGCCTGGTCTGCCTAGCTTGGGCGGCACGCTCCAGTACCTCCAGGGCAGCTGACCTAAACAGCTCCCCTGGCTCGACTGGTACGCTACGGAGGACTCTCCTACGTGCCTCCGTTAGTGGTGACTGACTGGGCCAGCGAAACCTGGCGACGAGTCTGTACCAGCGACAAGGCCTCCTCATACAGAGGTGCATCAACCGAAGGAGGTGCGTCAGCCGAAGGAGGTGCGCCAACCGAAGGGGACGGGGGGGGGGGGACGGGGGTGCTAGCCCAGCTGAAGGGCCAAGAGGCGACTTCATCATGCCCCTATCGGCAGCTAGCCGATCCACTCTAAAGGACAGCTTGTTTCTAGTCCTATTGGGGGGAGCACACATAGCCATCGCTCCCTCAAGTCGCCGGGAACGGCCGAATTGATATGGAGGAGGATGTGACAAGGAGAGGTGTCTGTTGGCTGCTGCCAGACGTTCCACCTCAGTGATTCTAGCCACTCTGAGCGCCCGAGGCATGCAGCTACAGCTCATGCAGGCGTTTACCGTGAGAACCTCCCTCAGATAATAATAATAATAATAATAATAATAGCTTCGATTTCTATAGCGCCTTTCAGGGGACCCAAGGTCGCTTCACAAGTAATAGTGCAAAGACAAACATAACAAAACAAAAGACAGACAAACAGAACAACAGATCGATTTAGAGGCCGAAAGCCTTGGCAAACAGATGAGACTTGAGGGCCCTTTTGAAGGCTTCAAGTGTGGGGATGTTGCGTATCTCCGCAGGGAGAGCGTTCCAGAGGGTGGGGGCTGCTCACATTTCGTCCCCACTGACCGCCAGAGGCGGCCGAGGCAGGAGGGGCAGCGGTCGTGGCCGTCCTCGGGCTCAAAAGAAGCCATACAGGCGCTACATGAATGAGCCATTCTGTAGGTAGCCAGATGCAGCGTAGCCGGGAGCGGGTGCGGGAACACAGCCTTCACCAGCTACCTGCTTAATGGAAAGAGTAGAGCGTTGCTGCTACTCGCCGAACAGAAAGAGGGATGTAATTACACCCACGTTACCGGCAGAGGGAGCGGGAGCGAGAGCACTGCCTTCACCTGGCTGGATTAATAAACACGGCAGTTCAGCGTCTACCAGGAGCGGGGGCGAGAACACTGCCGGCTGAGTTAGAGACGAATGCCAGATGCAGCATAACCGGGAGCGGGTGCGGGAACACAACCTTCACCAGCTACCTGCTTAACTGAAAAACAGGGCAGTTCCGCGTCTACCAGGAGCGGGGGCGAGAACACTACCTTCACTGGTTGAGTTAGAGACGAATGCCAGATGCAGCGTAACCGGGAGCGGGTGCGGGAACACAGCCTTCACCAGCTACCTGCTTAACGGAAAGACAAGGCAGTTCAGCGCCTACCAGGAGTGGGGGCGAGAACACTGCCTTCACTGGTTGAGTTAGAGACGAATGCCAGATGCAGCGTAACCGGGAGCGGGTGCGGGAACACAGCCTTCACCAGCTACCTGCTTAACGGAAAAACGAGGCAGTTTGGCGTCTACCAGGAGCGGGGGCGAGAACACTGCCTTCACTGGTTGAGTTAGAGACGAATGCCAGATGCAGCGTAACCGGGAGCGGGTGCGGGAACACAGCCTTCACCGACTACCTGCTTAACGGAAAAGCGAGGCAGTTCAGCGTCTACCAGGAGCGGGGGCGAGAACACTGCCTTCACTGGTTGAGTTAGAGACGAATGCCAGATGCAGCGTAACCGGGAGCGGGTGCGGGAACACAGCCTTCACCAGCTACCTGCTTAACGGAAAGACGAGGCAGTTCAGCGCCTACCAGGAGTGGGGGGCGAGAACACTGCCTTCACTGGTTGAGTTAGAGACGAATGCCAGATGCAGCGTAACCGGGAGCGGGTGCGGGAACACAGCCTTCACCGGCTACCTGCTTAACGGAAAAACGAGGCAGTTTGGCGTCTACCAGGAGCGGGGGCGAGAACACTGCCTTCACTGGTTGAGTTAGAGACGAATGCCAGATGCAGCGTAACCGGGAGCGGGTGCGGGAACACAGCCTTCACCAGCTACCTGCTTAACGGAAAAACGAGGCAGTTCAGCGTCTACCAGGAGCGGGGGCGAGAACACTGCCTTCACTGGTTGAGTTAGAGACGAATGCCAGATGCAGCGTAACCGGGAGCGGGTGCGGGAACACAGCCTTCACCGACTACCTGCTTAACTGAAAAACAGGGCAGTTCAGCGTCTACCAGGAGCGGGGGCGAGAACACTACCTTCACTGGTTGAGTTAGAGACGAATGCCAGATGCAGCGTAACCGGGAGCGGGTGCGGGAACACAGCCTTCACCAGCTACCTGCTTAACGGAAAGACAAGGCAGTTCAGCGCCTACCAGGAGTGGGGGCGAGAACACTGCCTTCACTGGTTGAGTTAGAGACGAATGCCAGATGCAGCGTAACCGGGAGCGGATGCGGGAACACAGCCTTCACCAGCTACCTGCTTAACGGAGAAACAAGGCAGTTCTGCGTCTACCAGGAGCGGGGGCGAGAACACTGCCTTCACTGGTTGAGTTAGAGACGAATGCCAGATGCAGCGTAACCGGGAGCGGGTGCGGGAACACAGCCTTCACCAGCTACCTGCTTAACAGAAAAACAAGGCAGTTCAGCGTCTACCAGGAGCGGGGGCGTAAACACTGCCTTCACTGGTTGAGTTAGAGACGAATGCCAGATGCAGCGTAACCGGGAGCGGGTGCGGGAACACAGCCTTCACCGGCTACCTGCTTAACGGAAAAACGAGGCAGTTTGGCGTCTACCAGGAGCGGGGGCGAGAACTGCCTTCACTGGTTGAGTTAGAGACGAATGCCAGATGCAGCGTAACCGGGAGCGGGTGCGGGAACACAGCCTTCACCAGCTACCTGCTTAACGGAAAAACGAGGCAGTTTGGCGTCTACCAGGAGCGGGGGCGAGAACACTGCCTTCACTGGTTGAGTTAGAGACGAATGCCAGATGCAGCGTAACCGGGAGCGGGTGCGGGAACACAGCTTTCACCGACTACCTGCTTAACGGAAAAGCGAGGCAGTTCAGCGTCTACCAGGAGCGGGGGCGAGAACACTGCCTTCACTGGTTGAGTTAGAGACGAATGCCAGATGCAGCGTAACCGGGAGCGGGTGCGGGAACACAGCCTTCACCAGCTACCTGCTTAACGGAAAGACAAGGCAGTTCAGCGCCTACCAGGAGTGGGGGCGAGAACACTGCCTTCACTGGTTGAGTTAGAGACGAATGCCAGATGCAGCGGGAGCGGATGCGGGAACACAGCCTTCACCAGCTACCTGCTTAACGGAGAAACAAGGCAGTTCTGCGTCTACCAGGAGCGGGGGCGAGAACACTGCCTTCACTGGTTGAGTTAGAGACGAATGCCAGATGCAGCGTAACCGGGAGCGGGTGCGGGAACACAGCCTTCACCAGCTACCTGCTTAACAGAAAAACAAGGCAGTTCAGCGTCTACCAGGAGCGGGGGCGTAAACACTGCCTTCACTGGTTGAGTTAGAGACGAATGCCAGATGCAGCGTAACCGGGAGCGGGTGCGGGAACACAGCCTTCACCGGCTACCTGCTTAACGGAAGAACGAGGCAGTTCAGCGTCTACCAGGAGCGGGGGCGAGAACACTGCCTTCACTGGTTGAGTTAGAGACGAATGCCAGATGCAGCGTAACCGGGAGCGGGTGCGGGAACACAGCCTTCACCGACTACCTGCTTAACGGAAAAGCGAGGCAGTTCAGCGTCTACCAGGAGCGGGGGCGAGAACACTGCCTTCACTGGTTGAGTTAGAGACGAATGCCAGATGCAGCGTAACCGGGAGCGGGTGCGGGAACACAGCCTTCACCAGCTACCTGCTGAACGGGAAGAGTAGAGCGGTGCTACTACTCACCGAACAGAAAAAGGGATGTAGCTACATCCGCATTACCGGTAGAGGGAGCGGGAGCGAGAGCACTGCCTTCACCTAGCTGGGTAAAATAAAGAAGCTTAACAGTACACGCAAGACGTTAGCCGAGCAGCTGCTGCTAACGATCAAGCGATATCAAGTCAAATAACACACATGTTTAATACCAGATAACTAGCTTCGAAAGAAGAGAACAGCACAGAGCCGTAGTTACAGCAGTAACCATGGCCAGTGCTCACACGGCATCAGAACTTACACAGCATAGAGCTGTAGTTACAGTAGTAACTCTGGCCAGTACTTGCACGGCTTGGAACCGTAGTTACAGTAGTAACTATGGCCAGTACTTACATGGCTTGGAACCGTAGTTACAGTAGTAACTATGGCCAGTACTTACATGGCTTGGAACCGTAGTTACAGTAGTAACTATGACCAGTACTTACACAGCATAGAGCCGTTTACGGTATTGACTATGGCCAGTACTTGCACGGCTTGGAACCGTAGTTACAGTAGTAACTATGGCTAGTACTTACGGCTTAAAACCGTAGTTACAGTAGTAACTATGGCCAGTACTTACACAGCATAGAGCCGTAGTTACGGTATTGACTACGGCCAGTACTTACACGGCTTGGAACCGTAGTTACAGTAGTAATTATGGCCAGTACTTATGGCTTAGAACCTTAGTTACAGTAGTAACTGTGGCCGGTGCCTAAAAGTGTCAGCCAAACGGCTGCCCACTAGATAATATAATATTGGGAGGATGAAATCCTCCTTAATGGCCACACATGCAGAGCACACAGTGAAGATTGTTCTCTGCATATCGTCCTAGTGCTAGGAGTCTAGTACTAGGAGTCTAGTACTAGGAGCAGTAAATACAACGATATAGCGCTACTGCAACCATACCATGCGTTTACCGCGGAGTTAAATAATGAAGCTTAACAGTACATGCAAGGTGTTAGCCAAGCGGCTGCTGCTAACAATCAAGCAACCAAGTCAGAACACAATGTTAAGACCAGATAATTAGCTTCTAAGAAAGAGAACAGCCCGCATAGAACCGTAGGCCATGGTTACAGTAGTAACCGCACATGCGGAGCACACAGCACCCGCAGTGAAGATGTTCTCTGCATATCATCCTAGTGCTAGGAGTCTAGTACTAGGAGCAGTAATACAACGATCTAGCGCTACTGCAATCAAACCCTATGTTACCGGGAGCGGGAGCACTGCCCTCACCGGCTGAGTTAATAGTTAAGCTTAACAGCAAGGTGTTAGCCAAGCGGCTGCTGCTAACAATCAAGCGACCAAGTCAGAACACAAATGTTAAGACAAGATAATAGCTTCTAAGAAATAGAAAGTACTTACCTTACTCTCGGCATCTAAACGTAAAACAGGTTAGATTGAATGAGGGACACAGCCAAAGCTGGGACTCAAATGCTAATGATAGCTCGGGCACAACGCCACAAGCAGACATAAGGGCAACTTTATGGGAGATGAAGCGGGAACACTGTCGTCACCAGAAAATCTAAGCCAAACAAAAACTAAGACAGCAATCAGGACAACTTGGCTGGGAGAGGGTGCGGGGACACAGCCATCACCATCACAAGCTGACACCAACCTGTCTGTCGAGGCTCTGCACAGCGCACAGCCGGCCACAGCTCCTGGAGGACGCGTTAACGACCCGTAGCTCCGACTGTCAGTCACGAAGCTGCACGCGGCCAGCTGCTTGCAGAGAAATCCCTCAGATCAAACGTTCAAACCTGAATGCTGTAGGCTACAAAAATGTAGCCACGGTACCCTCGCGTAGCGAGAAGATGAAAGGAACAGATCCTCTGACGACACCGGTTGATATAGCCGGTGTCACGTGGGTCACAGGTGACTTTGTTGTTATTGGTACTCGAGCTGCGCATGCGCGCGATGGACATATCCAGTGCTTAAAGCACCGCCTCTGGCGGTCAGTAGGGACGAAATAGAACTACTTAAACCTCCTATCGGACTAACTAACATTAGTATTGAAGCAATAAGGAACTTGTTATTGTCTTTTATATTTTGTGGGGTCCCTCAAGGTTCTACACTCGGTCCCTTTCTTTTCTTCAGTTATATTTTCCCCATATGCCACATTAAAAAAAATATTTCTCCCTCTTTCCATGTACTCACCACACTTAACTTTAGAGTTGAGATGAGTTTTGCTTTTTCTCTGCAGCATGAAGCACAGTAACTGTTATATGGTGTGGGGAGGGGACCTGGTCAGCAATCAGCAGACCCGCTTCAGCCAGGAGGACATGGTTGTTGGCTGCTTGGTTGATCTGGCAACCGGTCTCATGACCTTTACAGCCAATGGAAAGGAGATAAACACCTTTTACCAGGTAAGGAAAGGCTATTTGTATCTGCTTAAATGTAGTGATGTTACAGTGTGGAGCATTGAAACCAGAGGTGTTTCCTTTCAGGTGGAGCCAAACACCAAGCTGTTCCCCGCTGTCTTCGTTCAGCCATCCAACCAGAACTTGGTGCAGCTGGAGCTGGGCAAACTCAAGGTCAGAAACCACTGTTGCTTACACACTGCAGAACAATTTAACTTTTCGAAAGTTATTGTTTTTTCCTCTGATTTAACTTCTTGGGCTATATTGCTTTATTTATTTGTAATGCCTACATTGTCTCATATCCCTTTCACATTGAAATCATAACATCAAACTTGTGTGGGTGATTTCAATAAATGGGTCAAATCGGGTCATCCTACCCTTGACCTTTGTTAAAAGACGAGGGATCATGAATCTCTGTTGGGATAAAATAAATGTTATTGTATTAATTTTAGACATATGGAAAAGTATTTGGAAAGATAGAGAAAAATAATGGAAAAATCAAAGTGATATTTGGGAAAGGCAGAGAAAAAATGTGAATGTGAACTCTTATTTAGTAATTATTTAATGTTGAAATGTATCAGAAAAGTGTATGGAACTGCATTGCTGATTGGAGTCTGTGCCAACCAGAGATTAGCCAGTGACAGCTACAGTATGTCAAAGTAAAGGGTAGAGTCTACATCTCATGCACATCTGCATTCTTTCATTTTTTGTGCTTGTCTTGTCTCATCTTTTCTTGTAATGACTTAAACAAGGACCATGCACACAGTACAATAATATCAAAAATAGAACACATGATTTATGCCAGATTAGGCAATTAGATCATTTCCATCTGCAGTCCCTGGGCAGCAAGATGTATCAATCACACTTAGAATTATTAAACAGTTAAAAGCAGTGATTAACATACAAATACCAACACATTTATCAACTTAACATTACATTACCATTCATTTTAAATGAAGACTCAAATGATGGTCTGGTTAATGGTGACAACTGACTGGTTGCCCCATATTGTTTTTTTACAAGGATGTGAAAAAAAGCTTAGCTGGAAAGAACAATTGTCCTTCTAATGTGTTTTTTCTTTGTTTTTCAATGACATACTGTAAATATAACACGTTCACTTCATTTAGTTTACTGAGGGCCTGTTTAATCTTCAATATTTTTCTTCTTGGGGGCCTAAAGGTAGTCAAAATTAAGACTTGGGTCACTGCAGCTCTTACTAACAGGGCTGAAGCAAACCACAGAGAAACAAATACAAATATAACAGAAAGTGTATCAAATGTGACCTATTTTCGGTCAGCTCAACTTCATTATTTTCTCTTGCTTATTACTGTTTCTATACATTCCCCCCTTGCCCCCTTAGAATATCATGCCCATCTCAGCAGCCATGTTCCGCAGCGAGCGCAACAACCCGGTCCCGCAGTGCCCGCCCAGGCTGGACGTCCAGATGCTGACCCCGGTTATCTGGAGTCGTATGCCCAACCACTTCCTCAAACCGGTGGTGGGCAAAGTGAGCGAGAGGCTGGGCTGGAGCGTGGAGTGCACGGAACCTCTCATCATGATGGCTCTGCACATCCCAGAGGAGAACAGGTCAGAATCTGCAAGTCAGGAATCTATGAAAAAAAAAGTTTTTAAGGTTTTTCTAAGCAATTGTCAAAAGATAGTATAAGGGAATTAAACAATCATGTGGCAAAAGCACAAATCTGTGTCTGAACAATACAGCATCAAAGTTTCTTATACACACACACATCAAAGCAGGAGGGGTTGAGAATTAAGTCTAAGTGGCAGACACACTCTTCTCCCACTTAAACTTCTCATGGCATATCTTATCTAAAGTTCAAGTAGAAGCGCCTCACAGGCATAAATCAAAACTAAAGAGGTTACATTTTATTCATGGGAATTCATGCAAGGCCCCATGGTGAAAGTTCATTGTAGGGTCACATTTTGTATTCTGTTCTGCTATATAGTATTCTGTTCTATTATTTTCTGTTCTAGTTTATTATTTTCTATTTTATTCTATTCTAATCTAACCTGTTCTGTTCTATTTTGTTCTATAGTATTCTGTTCTTTCCTATTGTATTCTATTCTGTTCCATTCTGTTCCATTCTCCTCTCTGTATGTTTATCTGATCAGTTTCCTGTCTTTGTCCCCCAGGTGTATCGACATCCTGGAGCTGTCGGAGCGTAAGGATCTGATGAAGTTCCACTACCACACCCTGATGCTGTACTGTGCCGTGTGTGCGCTCGGCAACAACCGTGTGGCTCACGCCCTCTGCAGCCACGTGGACGAATCACAGCTGTTCTACGCCACGGAGAACACCTACCTGCCAGGACCCCTCCGCAGCGGCTACTACGACCTGCTCATCAGCATCCACCTGGAGTCGGCCAAACGCGCCCGCCTGGGCACCAACCGGGAGTTCATCGTGCCCATGTCCCAGGAGACGCTCAGCATCCACCTGTACCCCGACGCCAAGAAGGCCCACTCCCTCCCCGGGGTGGGCCTCACCACCTGCCTACGGCCCAAGCTGCATTTCTCCTCCATCAACTTTGTCGGCACCGACCCCGACCTCTACACCCTCAGCCCCGTTTTCCCTCTCCAGGTACGAGGCAGGACTCATCGGAACCTTTTTATTACGTTTAAATTGTCCCTTGCTTATTTATCATTTAACTATATTTTATTCAACTGTAAAATGACCTGCTGTCACTCATGGGTTAGTGAGTTTCTTTCAATCCGAGTTGTCTGAGTGCAGTTGCAGTGGGGCAACTGTTACTAAATGCCATCAGATTTATTTTTTATTCTGGTAGCATTGTGTTTTAATTTCCTTTCATTTTCCTGTAAAATGGAGCAACCGTTACGAAAAGCAACTGTTCCCCCGTCGTTAAACAAAGCATATTGATTCTGATCTGATTATCTTTCATCTTCCCGCCTCAGGAGCTGAAGACCCGGGCCATCAGCATGCTGACGGAGGCCGTGCTGGATGGCAGCCAGGCCATGAGGGACCCCGTCGGAGGCAGCGTGGAGTTCCACTTCGTCCCCATCCTGAAGCTCATCAGCACTCTGCTCATCATGGGCATCTTCAACGACGAGGACACCAAGCACATCCTCAAGATGATCGACCCACACGTGTTCAGTGGGAAAGAGGAAGTGGAGGAGAAGGAGGGAAAGAGAGCTGAGGAGGGTGGAGCTGCTGAGGTCGAGGAAGAGAAGGATGAGGATGACGAAGACGAAGAGGAGGAGGAGCTGAAAGAGTTGGAAGAAGGAAAGCCGAAGGAGGAAGGAGCCGAGCCTAAGGAGGAAGGAGAAGAGGAGAAGGAGGCGGCGGAAGGAGAAAAGCTGGAGGTAGAGAAGGCAGAGGAGGAGAAGAAGGAGGAGGCAGTGGAGGCAGAAGCCAAAGAGGAAGAGGAGGGTCTGGAGGAGGGGTTACTGCAGATGAAGCTACCAGAGTCTGTCAAGCTGCAGGTCAATAGATTTTATTACCAATATCCTAAATCCTTTAAATATCTGTCGAATGTGATCCTACTGAGGATTTGAAACTCTTCTCCCCCCCTCAGATGTGCACTCTCCTGCAGTACTTCTGCGACTGCGAGCTGCGCCACAGAGTGGAAGCCATCGTTGCATATTCAGATGAGTTCGTCAACGATATCCAAAAGAACCAACGCGTCCGCTACAACCTGCTGATGAGAGCCTTCAGCATGTCGGCTGCTGAGACCGCCCGCCAGACCCGGGAGTTCCGCTCTCCGCCTCAGGACCAGGTACATTCATTTTGAAATGAAGAATAACCAAATATGTGCTTTAAAAATTGGATGTCTATAATTGACCTCCCACGAGTTAACACTTAGAAAGCGCCACAGAACAACCACACTGTTTATTGATAATGGGTGTTGAAATATGGAATGGACTGAGCCCAAAAGTATCATTCTGATGAACAATTCAAATCAAAGTTTAGGAATCATTTAGTAAAAGATTATACACATTTATTTTAATCACTAATTATAATATGGTCTTTCTTCAGTTCCCTTAACAAATCATATGTATTTGGACAGACTACAATGTACAATAAAAGCAACATGATAAAATAAAACTAGAGCAAAAAGATGAAGTTAAATTCTTCGCATGAGACGTGACATTTTTTATTTTATACTGTACATTTGGAACTTAATTTATAATAAAGTTTGTAATTATTTTGCCATAAGATTTGATCGTAAAACATTGAATTAGATAACTCATAACCATAAACTGGACCCTCCTGCTTCACCTAACTTTGATGTAACTTGACTTTACATATTAACAAATGAATAATGATATAGTAAAAGAAAAAAAGAAAATAACCTGTGCCCCATTGATATGTAAACATTATTGGGGTTGGTTTGTAAAGATCTGATGAAAAGATTTGCATATAATGTGACCCGCTCTATCGAAATCAGTCGGCAGTCGCAACGGCTCATTTCAAAATAAACGTGGATTTGTGTAAATTTCAAATAAACAAAGTCTTGGCTTTCAGAATATTAAACTTGTTTCGGCAAATTCAGATGATAAATACAACGTTGAAGCTTCGGCATAATTACAAGCGGAGAACGGAGTAACTTAACGTCACAGCAGGCATAACAACAGCCGGTGTTTCTCGTGAGGGTTTTCCCCGGGAAACAAACACAATACACACAAATGCAAAATTACACAAACACACACACACACACTCGCGAGCTTCCCCCAGACCAGTAATCCAAACTAAAATATCTTCCCTCCGTACAGAGATGTTCACAAGTCTTTTTTTGCAAGTCTAAGTCAAGTCTCAAGTCTTTGGTCACGAGTCCAAGTCAAGTCTCAAGTCTTTGTGGGGTGAGACTTGATCAAGTCTCAAGTCTTTGGTCACGAGTCCAAGTCAAGTTTCAAGTCTTTGTGGGGTGAGACTTGATCGAGTCTCAAGTCTTTGGTCACGAGTCCAAGTCAAGTCTCAAGTCTTTGTGGGGTGAGACTTGATCAAGTCTCAAGTCTTTGGTCACGAGTCCAAGTCAAGTCTCAAGTCTTTGTGGGGTGAGACTTGATCAAGTCTCAAGTATTTGGTCACGAGTCCAAGTCAAGTCTCAAGTCTTTGTGGGGTGAGACTTGATCAAGTCTCAAGTCTTTGGTCACGAGTCCAAGTCAAGTCTCAGGTCTCTAAAAAATAAAAGTCTCATGTCTCTTCTGTTTGTAATAAGCCTTCTATTGTCTGCTGCTATCCAGTCTGTTAAGAATACTGCACAGCTATATCTAAGAAATTCAAAGCATGTACTGTATTATTATCACTCCTATATCTATTAGCATACAGTATCAGTACTGATTAGTTGTTTGTTATATGATCACTTTAAACAGGCTATTGCAATGCAATATGAGGAAAAACATCACACTTTAGCTAAATGCAAACAACTTATAAGCAAAACACTTCAGAATCAGAATCACAAATACTTTATTAATCCCCCACAGGGAAACTGTGTTAAAAGTACTTAAAAGTAAACATTTGTTCTGTGCCATTTGCAACTAAAAAACTATTGCTGCAATATTATCTGAAATATACTGAACTGGTGATATTAAAACATGACCTGTTCCAAAAGAGATATCTACCATTAACACCATTTACCAGCCAAATGCTGGTAAATCATGCAAGTGGCTGGTACTGTATGTTGCACGCACCAGCCACAAATAACAATGGCAATCTATTGAGTAGCTGGTAACATTTCAACATTCACTAGGCTAGCCATTTGGCCAGTGGACAAAAATGTTAAAATGTGACCTCTGCAACCGTATTGTTTAATTACACTGGGTCTCTAATGACATCTTTTAAGTCTACTATAAATAAACCTGGTCGTGGAACGACGGATCAGATTTTTACTCTCGCAAGGATCCTGGAGGGGGCCTGGGAGTACGCTTATCCGGTCTACATGTGTTTTGTAGACTTGGAGAAGGCGTATGACCGAGTTCCCAGGGAGTTACTGTGGGAGGTGCTGCGGGAGTATGGGGTGAGGGGGTCTCTACTCAGGGCCATCCAATCTCTGTACTCCCAAAGCGAGAGCTGTGTCCGGGTCCTCGGCAGTAAGTCGGACACATTTCCGGTGAGGGTTGGCCTCCGCCAGGGCTGCGCTTTGTCACCAATCCTGTTTGTAATATACATGGATCGGATTTCGAGGCGTAGTCGTGGGGGAGGGGGTCTGCAGTTCGGTGGACTAAGGATTGCACCACTGCTTTTTGCAGATGATGTGGTTCTAATGGCTTCATCGGTCTGCGACCTTCAGCACTCACTGGATCGGTTCGCAACCGAGTGTGAAGCGGCTGGGATGAGGATCAGCACCTCCAAATCTGAGGCCATGGTTCTCAGCAGGAAACCGATGGACTGTCCACTTCAAGTAGGGAATGAGTCCTTACCCCAAGTGAAGGAGTTCAAGTATCTCGGGGTCTTGTTCTCGAGTGAGGGAACAATGGAGCATGAGATGGGCCGGAGAATCGGAGCAGCGGGGAGCGGTACTGCAGTCGCTTTACCGCACCGTTGTGACGAAAAGGGAGCTGAGCCAGAAGGCAAAGCTCTCTGTCTACCGGGCCATTTTCGTTCCTACCCTCACCTATGGTCATGAAGGATGGGTCATGACCGAAAGAACGAGATCGCGGATACAAGCGGCCGAGATGGGTTTTCTCCGCAGGGTGGCTGGTGTCTCCCTTAGGGATAAGGTGAGAAGTTCGGTCATCAGGGAGGGACTCGGAGTTGAGCCGCTCCTCCTTCGCGTCGAAAGGAGCCAGTTGAGGTGGTTCGGGCACCTAGTTAGGATGCCACCTGGGCGCCTCCCTAGGGAGGTGTTCCAGGCACGTCCAGCTGGGAAGAGACCAAGGGGTAGACCTAGGACCAGGTGGAGGGATTATATCTCTTCGCTGGCCTGGGAGCGCCTTGGGATCCCCCAGTCAGAGCTGGTTGATGTCGCCAGGGAAAATAAAGTTTGGGGCTCTCTGCTGGAACTGCTACCCCCGCGACCCGACCACGGATAAGCGGGAGAAGATGGATGGATGGATGGATAAATAAACATATTCCTCTATCCTCTCACTCAAACCCAGTGTAATGGTAACCTGATAAACCTGTAACATTAACGTTACGTGGTCAACAATAAACCTGTAACCTGCCTATAAACCGACAGATGTATTTATGTATGTAACTATGTATTTTTCTACGTTTAACGTTAGCCAGTAGATGGTAGCATCGGAACGTAATGATTAACGTTACCGACCTTTTTTATGTCATGTCAAGAGTTGGATGTCAACGCCACTCAACGCAAACAAGTGTGACAAGCAAACATTCACTCATCTTTTCAAATATTCAGTTACAAAGCTAGTAGCAAGCTAAGTTAACATTACATAGCTAATGCTGAGCTAAACATGTTTGCTAACCGTCCATATGCGTTAATGTGACTGACCTCTCCGGGTGAGTTTTCAAGTGCCTGATGACATTTGACGTTGTTGCACCAGCATCCTTGATTTTAATATTGCAGACTTTGCAGTGTGCGCTCCTTTTGTTGGTGCCGCCGGCGTTTTGTTCGAAGTTTTTATAGTTGAACCTGCAAGCGGTCGCCATGGTGTTACCATGATGTTAATGTTAAAGGTGGGGTAGGTAAGTTTGAGAAACCGGCTCGAGATACACTTTTTGTTATATTCCATGGAATGCTCTTAACATCCCGATAGCCGGCCCGGCTAAAGTAACTGGATGGCCTACCCCAGAGCCATATAATACCCGCCTGTCAGCCTACCATCGGGGCACAAACGTATCTCGTGCCCTCATTGGTCATGTGCGCGTTCGTGTGTGTTGGAGGAGGGGCTCTGTAAGGAAGTGGCAGATTTTCTCCGGTTGTGTATTTTCAAATTCTAGCGATCTCGAGCTGGTTTCTCAAACTTACCTACCCCACCTTTAATACGCCAAAAATAGAAAACACAATGATTGTTCACGAGTCCCAAAACACGAGTCCAAGTCGAGTCCGAAGTCTTTTGAGCAGGAGTCCAAGTCAAGTCTGAAGTCTCTGTTTGTGCGACTTAAGTGCGACTCGAGTCCGAGTCACAGACTCGAGTCCCCATCTCTGCCTCCGTACTACTTTGATCATTTGCTAATAACCAATCAGATCGATGGATTCCAGAGAAGAGAAAACTTTGAAGGCCTTTTTCTCAAAATGATGACTCGGTGACAGTCATTATATAATGTGACATATCTTGCTTAATATTTGGAGTACAAAAACAATCCTGATATCATTAGAAAGCTAGGAATATCCTCTTTCCAACAATGTATACAACTCAAAATGTGTCTTCGGGTCAATGTGACTGATTTCGATAGAGCAGGTCACTTATGTCATGAAAAACAACAAGAAACCCCTGAAATGTAATGGAATAAAAAGTCTTGTGCAAAGGAGAGAAAAAGCAAAGCAGACAAAATATGTTCTTGTTTGTCTCCTCTCAAGGTTCTTTTGCTGACCAAGTTCAAGCACAGTCCAGAGGACGAGTTCAGCCCGGTGCCTGAGGAGACGCGGGACACTCTGGTGGAGTTCCACATCGACCTGCTGCTGCACTGCGGTGAGGCGCTCTTTAGAGATGCTGTGGGTTTTATTGGCTCCATTGTTTTTCCAATGCTGGTACATGTTGAGAGTTAGGGTTATTTAGATTCTATATCATGGCTTCTTTAAGACCAGCGCAAAGTAAACATCCACACTACACATTTATGGGTTTATTTGAATAACTTTGTTCATTTGAGTCTTTTTTCAAAATTCACCGAAAGGTAGCAAAAGTGAATGCGTCATATGGATCGTTAATAAAAATCAGAAAGCTAATGTGAAAAATACTGTCTTATATCAATGTATGAAATATAATATTATTAGTTCAATATTCTACCCTATTCACCTTTAGCGTCTTGCAAACTAAATTAGAATATATACCTTTAAACGCTCTTTTCTCAAAATAACTTTTTATTATACAACATTGTAAAATGTCATTCATTTCTAAATATTCAAGGTTAATAATATAGCATTTAATTCCTTAAAGAAAAAAGTGATTTCATAAAGTGATTTGCATATTTATACTTACAAATGTAAGTAAAAACTGAGTTATGAAGAATGTCGAATACAAAACAAATTGTCATTGTGTTTGTAATCGACTGAGGAAGTTGTTTGGCCCATTTCTTTCCCAATGATCTAGCGTCTCCTCTTAATGCTGAATTCCTATTTTCAACAGGTATTCATGTGGAGGAGGAGGCGGAGGAAAAGGAGGTGGACTCCTCACTGAGGGGCAGACTCATCAGTATGGTGGATATAATCAAGAGCCTGCGCAAGAAGGAGGAGAAGGAAGAGCCGGAGGTGGAGGAGGAGCAGAAGCCCAGTAAGAACCGGCCTGTTCCATAAGACTTGATTAAATGGCTGTGTAACCCATAACAACCTTTCCCTCTCTGTGTCCACCTCTCCTAAGACTCGCTCCAGGAGCTGATCTCCCACACCATGATCCACTGGGCCCAGGAGTCGTTCATCCAGAACCCGGAGCTGGTGCGCCTGATGTTCAGCCTGCTGCACCGGCAGTACGACGGCCTGGGGGAGCTGATCCGAGTGCTGCCCAAAGCCTACGCCATCAACGCCATCTCCGTGCAGGACACCATGGACCTTCTGGAGTGTCTGGGGCAGATCCGCTCGCTGCTCATCGTCCAGATGGGCCCCGAGGAGGAGCGCCTCATGATCCAGAGCATCGGGTCAGTGTGGGGGGGTTAGGGTTAGTCCCTTGAGTTATATGTGTTTTTTTCCCACTACTCAGTTCTTTCAGACAATAAACAGCAAAAACACAATAAACAAGCAACATCAGCACAGTACAATACAAAAACAAGTTATTGCTTTTCTAACTGAGTAATATGTTTTTGTTAAATGCTTTCGGCTCACCCTGCCCTAATATCTCCATCTATTGTTTTGTTGTGTCATCCGAACCCAAGCAGTGGGTCTGACTGGTGTTTTTGTTGTTGTATTCTTTCAGGAACATCATGAACAACAAGGTGTTCTACCAGCACCCCAACCTGATGCGAGCCCTGGGTATGCATGAGACTGTGATGGAGGTGATGGTTAATGTGCTGGGCGGAGGAGGAGACTCCAAGGTAATTGTAATGCTTTGTTTTATTTGTCTGAAATGTTACATTTACAGTCTAGTAGTTCTTTTAGATTTTGATTCCCCGAAATAAAATGAGTGAATCAGCTTTTATTCTCTAGTCAGTCTACTCAGTCAACATTTTTAAACGACACCTGAAAACTGGCAACATCCCCCTTCTATTAGTCGTTTTGTTTGACTGTTTTATTCATTGTATTGTATTTAATGATTTTCTTGTATTTGTTAATTGTGTCTTTTTTTATCTTTTGAGTGGATTATTTGTTGTTAAACAGCTTTTTTGTAACTTATTATTAATATATTTTCTCTTTCTCTCTCCAGGAGATCCGGTTCCCCCAGATGGTGACCAACTGCTGTCGTTTCCTGTGTTACTTCTGTCGTATCAGCCGACAGAACCAGCGCTCCATGTTTGACCACCTGAGCTACCTGCTGCAGAACAGCGGCATCGGCCTGGGTCAGTACCAGGCTCTCTGCTTCACTGCTCATAGGGCATTGGATTCAAAACAGGTGTTCTTGTAAAGATTACATTCTTAACTTTCCCTATCATTGGAGGTTCTGTTTAAGGTGACCTGCTGTGAATCTCCTCTGAAAACAAACAAAATATTTGACCACAGGAAAAATCATCCACTTCTTTTGACAAATATTTACATTACGTTCATCATTCTACCATTGAGTAGCCAGGATAGCAAACAGGCATGTTTTTGCAGAGGAGAACAAAGGTCTCACTCGCAATGAGGGGGTAGCGAGCTGATTGGCCGTCACAGAGGGAAGTGCACTTGCTGGAGTTTAGTGTTTAATAGAGAATACAGAATGACAAAGTAAGGCAAAGAACACACAGAGAAAGACTTACCTTATTTACCTCTGCAGGCATGCGAGGATCCACCCCTCTGGACGTGGCTGCAGCTTCCTGCATCGACAACAACGAGCTGGCGCTGGCTCTTCAAGAGCAGGACCTGGAAATGGTTTGAGAAAACACAAACATGACAAAAGAAAACAACACATTGAAGTGTCCAGTTCTCTCATACTCTCTCCTGGTGTCTCCTCCATGGTTCTGTAGGTAGTGACATACCTGGCGGGCTGCGGTCTGCAGATGTGTCCCATGCTCCTCTCTAAGGGTTACCCTGACATCGGCTGGAACCCCTGCGGAGGGGGGAGATACCTGGACTTCCTGCGCTTCGCTGTCTTTGTGAACGGTCAGCACCCTCCGCTCTAATGATTACTTTTATGTTTTGGGTTAGGGTTACTTTCAGGTTTAAGCAGGACCCAAACGCATACAAAAAGGGAAGCAGGTATGAGGAACTTGAGGAAGTGAGCTTTATTTAACAAAAGCTGATAAACACAAAAAAACAGAGGGTCAGGCAAGGTCATACAACACAAGGGAAAACAGCCAAATAAAACCCAATGCAGGAACACGAGGAATAATCCTGATCGAATCATTGAGCATAAACCCACAGAGTAAAACTGGGAAATAGATAAGCTGGAGAGGGCAGGCAAAACACAAGGGCAGGTCAGTACACACAGTTGGATAGAATCAGAGCAGGGCAGAGGCGGGGAAGGAAGTGTAGACAAAGAAAGTGATCTCACAAAATAAAACTGGAAACACAAAAGCCCAGATCCTAACAGCCACTAACGTTTGTTCCCTACAGGAGAGAGCGTGGAGGAGAACGCCAACGTGGTGGTGCGTCTGCTCATCCGTCGGCCCGAGTGCTTCGGCCCTGCCCTGAGAGGGGAGGGGGGGAACGGTCTGCTGGCTGCCATGGAGGAGGCCATCAAGATCTCAGAGGACCCGGCCAGGGACGGACCCACGGTGAAAAAGGACCGACGCTTCATGTGAGTGATGGCGGGATAGAGGGATGTTTACCTCTCAGTGTGTGACAACACAATACAAATAACCAGGGTTCCACAATTCATTCACATGTGAGTGAAATTGCAATATGGACTAGTGCTGAATTGGAACTGCAGTAAGCAGAATATTCCCTAAATAAGTGTTCAAATACAATTTTGAAAGAAGTATTGTGGAGCTGTAGTGAGATCCCGGCCTAAAAAGCAGAGTCTTGCAGACATGTCTTTAGAAATCACACCACATATTTTCAATGTTAATGAGAATTATGATGCAAAAATTATAAATACCCCCAATATCGTGAATCACGACTAGGGTTGCAAAGGGGCGGAACATTTCCGAAAGTTTCCATGGGAAGTTAAGCTGGGGAATTTTGGAAATATTCGATGCAAAATTAAACAAAAAACATGACATTTCAACAGATTTTTCAGATTTTTCAGTTTTAATTATTTTATTGAACAATTATTTGTTTAATTGAAGAACGAAAACAGGAATGTTGAGTTAAACATTACTCATCTGTGCATGTGATGGAGGAATGCACAGTGCCTGTAGGGGGTGCGGTCTCAATAGCCATGCAGTAAGCAGTGTGCTATGGCATGGATATTCAAGTGTACTTGAACGGCATCTCTTTGTTTTAGTCAAGATTATGCTAAAACATACTTTCCCCAACTATATTTAAGTTCCCTGTGAAGAGCCAGCCTTCAATTTAGAAAATTCCCAGTTTATTCCCGTGGAAAGTTTCCATCTTTGAAAATTCCCGGAATTTTGCAACCCTACTCCTGACACAATTGCAATATCAGTCGAAATAATAGCAATTACAAATGTTTTCTCAATCTTGCAGCCCTACATATAACAGTCTAAAAGAAAAGAATGATCAGTGTGTAGTGCCTGTTTTGTTTTCAAGGATGGAGCTACGACGGCCAGACACACTTCCATTAGGAGAGACAAATGAGCTGTGCTTCAGAAACGATGCAAATATCAAATCACAAATGTGCCAAAACAGATGAAGAAACGTCTTCACCAACTTGACAACACATGCCCAGTGTTTATTCAAAGCGCTATAAAAACAAAACGCTGCAAGAAGCTCAAAAGACACTGGAAACCAGGGGACACTAAAAAGTGACGCACACAGCTGGGAACGGAGCGCTTGTTGCCGTTCGGGCATTATGAAGTGTTACTCATTGTGCCCAGAGCTAGAACAAAAAACATAGAAGAAGATTTTGGTTTTATCTGGAATAAACGTTAAAACATCTGACGTTGGCCCCAACCTTACATTTTTTTCTGAATTGAGGCTAAAAACCTTGTTACAACTACTTTTCCAGAGGTTGTTCAACAACATTTTATTATTATACTTCTGTACCCCTTTCAGCATAAAATGATTTTTAACAACCTTCTCTATTATGAATGTTTTTTTTGTATTTCTATTTAGAGCATTTGCCTTGTGTGTATGAAATGTGCTATATGAATAAACTGACCTAAATGTAACGTTCAAGCTTTCCTGATCAAAATGATATGAAAGCCTGTTTTTTGTTATTGGCAGGTTTGGTGGTGAGGAGCAGCAGGAGGAGAACCGCGTCCACCTGGGGAACGCCATCATGTCCTTCTACTCCGCCCTCATCGATCTGCTGGGTCGCTGCGCCCCTGAGATGCATGTTAGTTTAGCGGCTTTGTCTCTGGGCACATTTGTTCTGTACAGTATGTGGTTGCTGCACTTTAGTCTCATACAGTGTGTGTGGAATCTTCTTTTCTACAGCTGATCCAAGCAGGAAAGGGTGAAGCTCTGAGGATCCGGGCCATCCTGAGGTCTCTGGTGCCCATAGAGGACCTGGTGGGGGTCATCAGCCTCTCTGTGCAGATCCCTGCCTACGGCAAAGGTGAGACACTCAAGTTGGAATTGTGGAGAACTATTTCTTGAATAGTATCAGCAATATATGAATGATTAGGTCAATGAATTGCTGAGAACTGTGCACTTCTGTAGTGTCCACATGGTGCCTTTTTCTGAGCACCAACATCTGTTTTCAGTTGTTTCAAATGAATAGAATAAATACATTATTATTAAGATAAACAGGGGAAATACCAATATCACAATTATAATTATCGTATAACTACAATTCAATTATATATGATTGAAATATGTATATCCATAGAGTATCTAGAGCAGGGCTCGGCAACCCCTGGCACTGCCACCATTGGCACGCGGCACCGTAACCAGTGGCACACTAGGAATAAGTGTGCAAAATATTAACATTTTATTTTCGGATCCTGAACGAGACCGCCGCCAGAGCGCGTCTCCCCGTTCCCTGCAGAAGGAAGCCATGCACGCAACGCAGCCCCGCTCTCTTTGACTCCAGGCGACTTTCTGCCGCTTTCCTCCGTGGTGCAGATCGTTTCACCACAGAGGAAAGCACTTGCAGTACCCATAAGGACCTGTACACATGCCGCAGTTTTTGCGTGGCTGTGTCTTTAGTTGAAAGCCCAGAGGCGATCTGCTCATCTCTCATCGAAATAATATGCTACAAAGGGGCGGACTGGCCATCTGTGTGTTCTGGAGAATCACAGAACGGACGATCGTCCTTATTATTATGCCGTTTAAACCAATTATTTTAATTTGTGTGAGCGGCATCATGTAAATTGCGCTGACAGATGAAAGAGGTCACTGCTTCCCCGCAGCGAGGCTCCCCCTGTAGACAGTTCACGAGCGTCGAGCTCTTCACCCCCTCACCCCCCCCCCCCCCCCCCCCCCCCCCGTTGACAATTCTTTACATTTCTGATGGCACTTAATATCAAACAGGTTGCCGACCCCTGATCTAGAGAATGCCCAATATGAAATATTTACAGAATAAGTTTGAATACGCTAACATTTAGAAATCTACTACTAAACAAAAATAATAAACATAGGCTACTATATATTTTATAAAATATACAAAGTAATTTTAATTTACAAACATTTACAATTTAAATGCAGTGAGGTAGGATATTGCTCTTTTATTTTAGTATTCTATTCTATTTTTTTATTTTGTTAATTTAGTTAATTTCCCAATATGGGATCAATAAAGTATGTCTAATCTAATATAACCAATATTTGTAATCTTCTAGACCAACAGTAAACCTTTTTCACGTCACATTTTGATGTTAAATCTGTTTCATATCTGTATATTGGACAGAATCTTGTAAGCGTATACTGTTTGAATATATTTTGGCCTTATATGATTGATTTGTTTCCAAACCTCAGATACTCAGATCCTTGAGCCGAAGATGTCAGCCAGCTTCGTCCCGGACCACAAAGCCTCCATGGTGCTGTTCCTGGACAGAGTGTACGGGATCGACAACCAGGACTTCCTGCTGCACGTGCTGGAGGTCGGCTTCCTGCCCGACATGAGGGCTGCAGCCTCTCTGGACACGGTGAGCACACACACACACACACACACACCCACACACACACACCCACACACACACACACACACACACACACACACACACACACACACACACACACACACACACACACACACACACACACACACACACACACACACACACACACACACCCACACACACACACACACACACACACACACACACACACACCACACACACACACACACACACACACGCACACGCACGCACACACACACACACACACCACGAGCTAAACCACAGGGGTCACTGCTTACTCATCTGTGAGCTGAGAGGGAGGAAGTACTCACCTCCTACTCAAATCAAGTAGAAATACTCTGGTCTTTAAATACTCCATTACAAGCAAAAGTCCTGAATTCAGGTGAATGTACTGGGTATCAAAAAGTACTCAATTTGCAGAGCAGAATGTATTATCATATTATCCTGTTTGTATTACCAACACATACATATTTTGTATTGAAGTTTGTCAATGTGGAGCCAGTTTGATATACTTTAAAATACTGGGTCTATTAGTAGTGCAGCATTATATCATATATCATGGGTTTCTATCTGTAAAGCGTGACTATGAGTGGTAATGGAGAGTTTAAAAAGGCCCTATTATGCTTGTTGTGGTGTTCCCTCTTCTGTAGTGTGTTATATAGGTTTTTGTAATGATGTAAATGATAGGATGATGGGAGTTTCTCTCTCACACACACTCTCCTAAAGAGCATTACCTCTTAAATGTAGTGGGGTTGAAGTATAAATTACTATTAAATGGAAATATTCAAGTAAAGTACAATTATCTCAACATTTGACTTAAGTATGGTACTTGAGTAATCAGAATCAGAAATCCTTTATTTGTTCCACTAGGCGGGATTTCAGTAGAACAGCAAAGCCACAGTGCAGACACAATGCAAACATAAAGAGTAGACTAACATTTAAATAAAAGTAAGAAAGGCAAACAAACATGAATACAACATTAACACATTCTAAATGTGTTAATGTTGTCCATATAACAAGGATAATTCCACACTGTTGTCCCAGTCTGAATTAAAGTAGCAGCCCATAAAAACAATATTAAAACCCAAAAAGAGTGTATATTCAGTAAATTCACAAAACCCGGGACCATACGCGTTCCAAAGTAACGCCTAGGCACCCCTAGAGTGCATACACATCACCATATAAGGCCACATACGTCACTGTCATCAGAGGGAATCCCGACACGTGACGTAACATTCACATGGGCGATACGTGCTCCCTTGCACCCGCTTCCAGCTAGCCACCAACACAGGCTAATTCAGGTACAGACAACGCCAAAACAACCCAACTAACTCCCGGTTCATACTCACGATAGACGAGTCCCAGTTGTTATGACCGGCTCGTGGCCACAACGGAAAGAGAGAGAGAGACGTTCAAGGGTTTCCAAAAACCACGGCACATTTATTGTGGCAACACCAAAAACAACACAAATAATGAGAGGCTGGGCGAGGGGAAAGGATCCCGGCGAGAGTCTCCCCACAGGAGTCTTGGAGAGAGTGGCGAAGGCCCCGTGACTCCGGGCAGCTGGGCTTAAGTAGAACCTGGGTTTCGGATCTGGGTACTTATTTACTCGCACCACTGTCTGTAAGTATTGCATTCATATGAATACATGTCCTGTCTTCCTCTGTGACTATAGCTGGCCTTCAGCACCACTGAGATGGCCTTGGCCCTGAACCGCTACCTCTGCTCGGCTGTCCTGCCTCTGCTCACCAAGTGTGCCCCGCTGTATGCTGGGACGGACCACCGCGCCATCATGATCGACTCCATGCTGCACACCATCTACCGGCTGTCCCGCGGCCGAGCCCTCACCAAGGCTCAGAGGGACGTCATCGAGGAGTGCCTCGTGTCGCTCTGCAAGTCAGTGCCAGACCCAGGCTATCTGTGTAGAGAACATGCTTCTGCTAGTTAGACATCTAAAGGATTGTATTCACACAGTCTTTGACCCCAACCATGGCCAGGAGAGCAAATATGATTGTTACCATGAATCGACCACCATATTGTATCAAACGACCCCGAAAGGGAATAATCACATCCCATGTGAAACATTGGTAATAACATTCCTCATAAAGCCTTTTTATGACATCACAGGTACCTCCGGCCCTCCATGCTGCAGCACCTGCTCAGACGGCTGGTGTTTGATGTTCCCATCCTCAACGAATACGCCAAGATGCCTCTTAAGGTCTGTCTGCTATTTCATTGTATTGAATGTATAACATTGCATCACATGTTAAAATTGCAATCGAACAGTAAAATAAATAATGCAACATGGACAATCTAACCAACCTGTGTTTAAAGTGCAGAAGAAATGCATTACCGACACGTGGACTATGTTACAGTGGTTATTGCAGTACAGTTGTTGTATACAGATATTACGAATAATTAGCTTTCTTGCAAATACCAATTATTAAAAAGTGTGCTCATTGTGTTTCCATCTATGATTTCAGCTGTTGACCAATCACTATGAGCGCTGTTGGAGGTACTACTGCCTGCCTAACGGATGGGCTAACTTCGGGGTGACCTCAGAGGAGGAGCTGCATCTTACTCGTAAACTCTTCTGGGGAATCTTTGAGTCTTTGGCACACAAGGTGAGATGGACGCTCTGGTTGTCCACACATGTTGGCATGTTGATATTCTGTAATTGCACAGGTTTAAGCGTGTGTCATCATCAACGTGACTCCTCTGATGTCGTCCCGGCTCTAGAAATATGACGCAGAGCTCTTCAAGATCGCCATGCCGTGCCTCTGTGCCATAGCTGGAGCCATCCCTCCGGACTACGTGGACGCCACCTTCTCCTCCGCCACTGAGAAGAAGGCCTCTGTGGACGCTGAGGGAAACTTTGATCCAAAGCCAGTGGAGACCACCAAGTGAGCACAAAGACACAATATACATATAACAATAGCAAAACATCAATTCGAACTTGTAACTAAAAATGATGTTGTTATGCCCTTTTTAGATTTAGATTTGATTTTTAGGAAATTATTTTGAGCTGTAAATGTAAGTTTGTAAAGCTTTAAAAAACAAATACTAAAAATATGAAGTAGTTAAGGAAAATAAAATGACGATGTCAAACACAACAAATGGAGAAACCACATGTTCCAAATGATAAAGAATTCAAACTAAGGAAATGTCTCCTACAATAATAAAAATATTTGAAATGTACAGTCAATTCATAACCTCACACTTAATATGAGTTCATTTCTTCACAGCACCATCATCCCCGAGAGGCTGGACGCCTTCATCAACAAGTACGCAGAGCACACTCATGACAGATGGGCCTTTGAAAAGGTCAGTTGGGGAAGATCATCAGATACGAATGAAGTCCCTGTTTGTTTTTTAATGGTTAGTAATCTGTAATAATGATCTCAATGGTTGTGTCGACTCTCAGATTCAGAACAACTGGACCTATGGAGAGGTGTTGGATGAGAATTCTAAGACCCACCCGATGCTCCGACCTTACAAAACGTTCTCTGAAAAGGTACGTATCCTTCAATCTTAATCCTAATAATGTGCTGTGGCGTCAGCGGGCATGAGTTAATGTCTGTTTAATAATCAGACCTGCTGATTGACCTAACTAGCTATTGAGTCGATACAAGTTTACAGCCAGGCTCAGATTCCTTCTGGATCGCCATATTACTCTACTAACTTAACTGCTGTTTTAAGGCAGAGAATGTACCTCTGCTGTTTAAGTATCTGTAATGAGGCGTGGCACTAGCTAAGTATATGTGGCAGTTTACCTTTAAGCAGGAGAGTACGGCACTGAGTTCTTTTCATTTCTACCTATCCAAATGAGTAGGATGGTTTCTTTTAGAGAAACGGCTCCCAGATTCTACAGGGTTGTATGCTTGTCCTGTTACAATGTGACAAGTATTTCTTCCAACCCGACTTCCAGGGGTTGTCTCTAGAGTATTGGCTTATGTATTCAGCTTTCAACTACCTCTTCAGTTGTATTATATGTGTTTGAGAGTGAGCTTCCAGCTAATTTCCTTTTACAAAAAAACCATGGGTGCGTCTCACTTCGGTTATTTTTCATTTCCTCGCTCCTCGGGCTCGGCATCACCGGAAGTTGATTTGTCTGCGCCATCTTGAGTAGCGTCCCAGTGGCCTTATTTTTGTCGGAGGACCGAGGATCGAGGAGCGATAATCGAGCAACTACCATCCTCCGGTGAAATCCTCAGATATTCGCCCCGCCCCCTTACTGTGTATCACTCACTGATTGGACGATGCAGCGCATGCACTGATCTGGCTGCTGTCAGACGATCAGCTGTGCGGCGTCATCACAAACGGACGTCGCTTCACGTGACGCTCCGGAGGAAAGGACGTCCCATTGCTCTTAAAACTCATTTCCCTGCTTCTCGTGGTTCCCTTGCGTCTCTCCATGCTTCCCTGGTGGGAGGGACTAGTCGCAGGGAAACGACGCAAGTGAGGGACGCAAGGAATCCATTTAACCGAAGTGAGATGCAGCCCATGTCTATTCAAAGAGAATTTTCAAAAAATGAGCCCTGAGCAGTATCGATGCTGAGTTGATATGTCTCAGGCAGAAGCAGATTCACACTCTGTTAAACCTGTACATAGTGTATGTAGCCTTAATCTTCATGTTAGTTAAAGGTTTGGGGCTTCCAACATTATTTTGACAATTTCAGCACCGTACACAGGTACTAAACTTTAAATAAGTGAATACATACGTGTATCTATTACAGATACCTAAATGTGCTTTCTGATTAGATGAAACCAGTGTTGCAGAACATTTCATCTCTAATTCTAATGTGTTTAGGATCTTTTGACAATAAAATATATTGTTTAAATGCTCCATTTTCAATAAAATCCTCTTTGTTTCTCAGGACAAGGAGATTTATCGTTGGCCCATCAAGGAATCCATGAAAGCCATGTTGGCCTGGGAGTGGACTCTAGATAAAGCCAGGGATGGGGAGGGGGAAGTGGAGAAGAAGGCCGTCACACGCAAGATCTCCCAAACTGCTCAGGTACAGGAGAGAGGGGGGAAAAGATGGGTATTTGTGTTTGATGCTGTGTGTCCTTTTTGGCGTCTAGAAAAGGATGGTTATTACGAAAGAGAACAACAAAACAATGAGAGATCTATTACGGTCTTATTTCTTTATAAGGATTCCCATTAGCACTAGCATTAGCACTGGCTATTCTTGGTGCGGTCAAACACACATGTATACATCAAGGCACATTAACACAACAAACAAAACAACTGATCTTGACAAGATCAAGAATGGTAGTGAAACAAAAACAATCACCATAAATGACAATTCAAACATTTCATACAAATTGATATCACACTTTTACTACAAATACAATAAGTAGTAATTCATGACAAAAATACAAAATAACTTATCTGATGAGACCTTATTTATCCTTTGCTTAGAGACATTTATTTGAAAGATTCAAAGAAAATAAAGAATGAAAATAAATAATAATAGAACAATTAAAGTGACTCATATTTATTGTTTAAAGTTGTTTAAATCCAATGGAATCTAATATGATAATGTGACACTTAGTTTTCACTCCAGGGCTATAAAAAGTTGAAGGAAATGAATAATCATACCTACTTGTACTAATACATTTTGATATCGGTGTTTCTTAAACATTCTGCACTTGTATGTACTGAAATGGAAGAAGTTCAAGCTTTTTTACGGGAACCCTCTGGTGTCCTCTAGTCAATAAACCTCCCATGGATAATAATCTGTCTGTATGGTGTGTTTTTGTCTGCAGGCCACGTATGACCCCAGTCAGGGCTACAACCCTCAGCCAATAGACATCGCAGGAATGGCTCTGTCCAGAGAGCTGCAGGTACGAATCTCTCTGTCACAGCACTGATAGATCTCATATGAAAGGAGCCTGACCATTTTCATTTTCTCCCTCTCTCCGTCCAGTCTATGGCCGAGCAGCTGGCAGAGAACTATCACAACACCTGGGGCAGGAAGAAGAAGCTGGAGCTGCAGGCCAAAGGTAAGATGGCTGAGAAGTTCATTTGAAGCATTGGTTGCTAGTTTGTGGTGTGTTGAGTAACTAGATTATTGCTTTTAGGCAGTGGCACCCATCCTTTGCTCGTGCCTTATGACACCCTGACGGCTAAGGAGAAGGCCCGGGACAGGGAGAAGGCCCAGGACATGCTCAAGTTCCTCCAGCTTAACGGATACTCTGTGACAAGGTACGCAGGAAGTACTCAACATTTACATGAAGATATTTGGATTATACCTGTTTCGCAGCAACACTTTGGCATGTGTGATTGACAGTGACAGGAAAATGATGTATTATGCATATTGTAAAGAAAGAAAAGTGAATCATGGACAGGATTGTTGGTGAATAACAGGAATGGCCCAGTTGTATCTATGTTTCTCTGTCTATCTATTTCATGTTTACTCCCTCTTCTCTCCACCCTCAGGGGACTGAAGGACATGGAACAGGACATTTCCTCCATCGAGAAGCGTTTTGCCTACGGCTTCCTCCAGAAACTCCTGAAATGGATGGACATCGCCCAGGAGTTCATCGCCCATCTTGGTAATTCAACATCAATACTTGAATTGTGTAACGTTAACTCCATCATGCACCTTTTGACTAGGAACTGACTTTGCTTCATTCTTGTTTGTTTTTTGAACAGAGGCTGTGGTTAGCAGTGGTAGAGTGGAGAAGTCACCTCATGAACAAGAGATCAAATTCTTTGCCAAGGTGAGATGTTCAATGCTGCATTAAAGCTGTACAGAACCTCCACTTTCTAGGGATTGAACCCACTTAAAGGGGCCCTATGCTGCTTTTAGGGGTTTCCCTTCCCTTTAGTGTGTTTTAGAGGTTGTTGTGCATGTACATGGTCTGCAAAGGCTAAAATCCCAAAGTTCCCTCCATACCATAGTGTCATCACTATGTTACACTGGCGCTGATTGGTCAACTGCTTAGAGATGTCCTCTCACAACAGAGCCGGCCAGCTAACCAATCAGATATGACTGTTTAAATGTCCCAGTAGAGGCACAACATTCAAAATATTATCCAGCAAAACTGTGATTATCTAACAGGGTTCTTACGGTCATTGAAAACCTGGAAAAGTCATGGAAATTCAAAATGCTAATTCCAGGCCCTGGAAAACAATATTTTTCCCAAAGTTTTGGAAAAGTCATGGAAATGTAACTAAAGTTGCATCAAATATAATTTATATTTTATCTAATTGCCGAAATAGTAATACTATAATGATAATACATACTCTATCGTATAGTCATGAAACGTAAAAAGGCATTTAACTGTCGAGGTATTTTGCTGGTGAGAGATTTGAGTTGAGCTAGTAAGCCTATTGGATTTGTTTTAGATAGGCACAACATGTTTCAGACCTTATTTTCCTGTTCCATGTTAAAATAAACCATTTTCAGTGGTAGCGCTGAGAAAGAGTCATTGTTTTGGTCATGGAAAATGAGGTAAAGGTCATGGAGAAGTCATTGAAAATCATTGGTGAAAAAGTGTATGAATCCTGATCTAAGTATTTTTTAGTATTGCTCCAATTTTGAATCCCTGGTTGTTGTTTTTGTATAGATCCTCTTGCCATTGGTGAATCAGTACTTCAAGAACCACTGCCTGTACTTCCTCTCCACTCCTGCAAAGTTGTTGGGCAGTGGAGGGCATTCCTCCAACAAGGAGAAGGAGATGATTGCAAGGTATTTACTGAGCTTAAACGCTTTCATTTATATTCCAAAGGTTGTGATTGGAACTCATCCCCATCTACCCCTCCTTTAGTACAGTCTTTTGTTCTCCCGTCACTCTCCCTCTTCCATGTGTCTCCATCCCTCTCTTCTTATGTGCAATATCCAGTCAATTACCTTGATCTCCCTTTTGCTTTCTCAAACCTTTCCTGCCCTGTTTTGCTGTCCCCTCCTTTTCCCTTTTCCTCTTTTCTCCTCCTACCTCAGTATCTTCTGTAAATTGGCTGCTTTGGTGAGACACAGAGTATCTCTCTTTGGTAAGGAATCTGCATGCTGGTGTTATGCCCTATCTCCATCTCCGTTTCTGTCTTATTTATTTAGTTTTTTTGCTCTGTCTTTCTTCAATGTTATATACTTATGACCACTGATTCTACCCTCCCACACTCTCATTCTCTCTTGACTTCTCACTGGATCCCTTCGTTTAATGCTTCTCTGTCTTAAGCTCATCTTCTGCTTGGCTTTGATGTTTTCTGTAACCTGGTTCGGACGCACAATCTCTTTGTGGATTCACAACTGAAACTCTGTGTACACATAAAGACAGAAACAAGCATTCTTTATTGATTTTTAAACTTACATCGTTGCATGACTATCAATCATAATGGAGCTATAATGGTTGCACGTGCAATGGCCCCATTTTCACTCTTTTGTTTGCGCATTCATATTTGATTACATTACATTTCAATTAACTGACGCTTTTTCTCCAAAGCGACTCACAATAATAATGTTCTTGTACCACTTATAAGACCTGTTAATGGGAGGAATAGGAAACAAGTATTTGAACCAAATCTTCCCAACATCATCAGAACAGATGTGGCTATTTATATCACCAATACAATTCATTTATGACATGTGTCTCAAACCGTAGTCACGTTGATTTATTATTCATCATTAAAGGCTTGGGTGCTTAGATGAACGTTTTACACTGAGCTCTGTAGACTGAAACACTAGCTAAGGTTACATCATCTTATATTCCACGTCCACCATATCACTTGTAGCTATTTTTAGAAACGTGTGTATGCCTGGTGTGAAGTACAAGTGAAGTGTGCACATTCTCCCACCCGTTCTCTTCTTTTATAAATACCAGTGTGGAGAGATGCAGTATGCATGGTTTTATCAGCCTTGTTATAATAAAGCAGTATCTTCTGTATCCTCATTCTCATCTGCCTTTACCACCATGTGTCTCTAATAGTTTGTAACACATTATGTTGAACATTTGTCTCTGTAACTGATCCTCTACAAGAGTCAAACTGCAAATTAAATCACAGTATAGCAATGTACCGTTATACATGTTTAAAGGGGACTCATGATGCACATTTTCAGATTCAAACTTTCATTTGGGGTTTCTACCAGAATATGTTACAGTGATTTCATTTTTAAATAATCACATTACTTTTCTCACACTGTCAGTCTGAATGTACCTTCTTTGACCTTTTATCAGAAACAATCTGTTTTACCACCTGTCTCTGTAAGCTACCATCCCGAAAACCCAGTCTGCTTTGATTGGCTTGCATGTCAATTTGCAAAGTAGATCTCAAGTCTTTGTTTGAAGAAAGTGAGCAGGGTGTTAAAGCAAATGTTCATAGTGGCCAACGGTGGTACTACAGCAGCCTGTGACATCATTCGGGACAAATAAGACTGTTTCCCATTGACTTACATTGGGAAAGAGACGTCTGTCAATCAGTGGATCGTTTAGTTTTTTTGTAAATTGGAATGAATGAGGCCCTGTCTCCAACACTCTATCCAGTTCTCTTTATACATCCATGGTTGAAATACATAGAAAGGGAAGCCAAATCTCAAAGGCTTGTTGAATCCTATGTTTTTCTGAACTGGATAACCATCATAAACACAGACTGGGTTGTCTTATTTCACAGTTGTGGGTTGGTAGTCACTTCAGATACTCAAATGTATGTGCACAAACACAACAAAGTGAGTTTTCATGATATATCCCCTTTAATTTTGGTCAGTTATGAAAAATCTGTTTTGAGTAAAAATTCATGATCTCAATGTAATTTGGAGCTTTATCAACACACATGTGTGTCCTGTTTTCAGTTTGTAATGTTTTGAGGGTTAATGTCCTTTACAACAATTACAACGTATAGAAAGCTGATTTGATAACTAGGACAGTTTTGACAACACTTCTTTATTGTGCTGTTTCCAGGCACAGACGCAGGTGCAGTTGTAAACTGTCTGCACATCCTCTCACGGTCACTGGATGCCAGGTAACTCATGCTGTATTCATATCACACCCTCAGCACAACCCCAGGCATACCTACACATATCTTGTTTTTTTACCTTTGTGTCCTTCTTTTCAAGGACCGTTATGAAATCTGGTCCTGAAATTGTTAAGGCCGTCCTGAGGCAGTTCTTTGAGAGTGCTGCGGATGACATTGAGAAGATGGTGGAGAATCTGAAACTGGGCAAGGTGTCCAGTCGGAACCAGGTCAGAGCAACACCACACTGAGTTGTTTTTACATTTCACCTGTAATTTATTTGGAATGCTGATACAGCATTCCAACTACTTGTTCTTCTACGCACAAAATTCTTTATTATTATTCCGCCGGGTTATTTTGGCCCTCTTCTTCTCCCGCATTGAACATCGCAGAAACTCCGTTCAAACATCAAAACGTTCAGCTCCATCGGGAATCGATTGCTTCTACTTTTCTCATTCATAACTTTCATAATTCCCGAGATATATCCCATAATTCATCACATTTTTAACATGGAAGTCAATGGAGAAACTCTTCAGACTTGAAAAATCTTCATGCAACTTCAACTGCTAACTGTTCCTTCATACTTTCACTCAGAAACCTCATTCCAACTTTAAAATGTTACACATCTTTCTGACATTATTCGTGTTACAAAACGTTTAAATCTGATTCATACGTATGTACGTGATGTCACCGCTAGAGTGGAGGAGAGCTTGAAATTCGCCTTCATATATATATTTTTTAAACCTGCCATAATTCCCAAACCCTACACTCCTTGGACATCATTTTTCATGAGAAACGTAGGAAAACATCTCATAGCTTGAAAAATGTAAAATAAATTAAGCAAAATGCCTCTTGAGGGCATGAAGTGACAAAAACGTTCAACATGTCTCCATTAAACCCCATTGTAAGTTCAGCCTCATCTTTCCCCACCACAGCAGCCGCACACCTTTAGTTAATCTGCCTAAAAGGCCACATTATTGACCCCAAAGTACACAAAAGCATCCCTCACCATAAAACACAATGTCGCTGTAACTCCAATGGACACGGTCCGATCGTTTCCCAAACTTTACTTGTATATCACCGGTCCATGCCTCAACAGCTGTACGCCAAATCTGAGATCTCACCATAGGCTGTTGCCATGGAAACGCATCCCTCACCATAAAACACGATGTCGCTGTAACTCCAATGGACACGGTCCGATCGTCCCCCAATCTTCACCTGTATATCACCTCTCCATGCCTCAACAGCTCTAAGTCAAATTTGACATCTCACCATATGCCGTTTCCATGGAGGGATGCGTATCCCTCGCTATAAAACACGATGTTGTCGTAACGCCTATGAAAAGGGTCAAAACAGCACCAGACTTCAGATAATGGTTAATGGTCCAGCCCTCAACATGTCTAATTAAATCAAATCAAATCAAGTTTTATTTATATAGCACATTTATAAACGATTTTTGGTCGAGCCAAAGTGCTGTACATATAATAAAATTAGCCTACAGTAGAGACACTTTACAGCAAATACCACAACACAGATTGTTCAGAATATCAGTATGAGAAAAACGACACCCTCTGTCCTTAGACCCTCACATCGTACAAGGAAAAACTTCCAGAGAAAACCCACAGTTTAAGGGAAAAAAATGGGAGAAACCTCAGGGAGAGCAACAGAGGAGGGATCCCTCTCCCAGGACGGACAGACGTGCAATAGATGCCGTGTGTAAATCGAAGAGATAATACATTTGACAGCATATAGACCGAATGTTAGGAAATGCATGTGTCTGTAATAAGAAGATGAATCCACGAGGATGTCAGCTACAATCCTGAGGAAGCCATCAGGGAAGCAGCATGGCGAGACCCAAGGCAGGACCGCAGAGACAAGTTCAGCCACGACCCGAAACGTCCACGACTTAATCCAGAACTCGGGATAGAGGATCCAAGACACAGGACTACAGCAAGAGGATCAGCCTCGACTCCGGATCCCGGCGTAGATATAGATACAAAACAAGAAAAAAGATTTGGCTGGGTTAATCGGAACAAGAGAATACACAGACACAGACAGAGAGGGAAAAGGTCATTGGATAAAAGTTATTCTTGATAACCCTCTAGAAAGATCTCATGAACTTCCCCACTCAATCTATCAAGACCCGAGCAGTTCTATTAGAAGTCCAAGGTAAAGGCACAGGCCGGCGCATATCGCTCATGGAATCCCTCACCATATGAACTCTGACCCCTCAAGTGTACAAGTGAAGAGACACCATGTGTCAGCTCCTTTTAGAATATAATTTCTTCTCTTCTCAGAGAAAGAAGGGTATGAAAAGAATAGCCAGAAACAGAGGAAGAGAGAAAACAACGTGACTACGTAAATGCACTCTCCTAAATATTAAACGAGTAAGAGGTGAAGAAACACAAAGCAAGAAATTGAAAAGAAAAGGCACCATCATGCTTCCCCTTAGAATAGGGTGGAAATTATGAAGACCCAAATTATAAAGAGGGGACATGGGATACTAGTGAAGAGGGACAACAGTGAAAAAGTATCCAACGTACTAGCACTCTCCAAAGAGACAGAAAGTCAAAGTATACGCCGAGAGGCACAACGTGACTAGGTAAATGCACTCTCCCGTGTAAATTAGTTCAAGGGAAAGGGGGTGAAAAACTAAACTAATCAAAATAAGGAAGTAGAGAGGCCTAAATGCCCTCTCCTAGATTCAGTTAAAGGAAAGAACTGGGGAACAAACAAGTACAGGAGGAAAGGCCCAACGAGTCAACGTCAACACACTCTCCTAGAATAGTTCAAGGTAAACGAGGTAGGAAGAATATAGTAAGAAACAGCTGAAAAGGCGTCCAAGAAAGCTTTCCCTCTTGTCCAGGGTGAACAATGTAGGATAAGAAAACAGAGATAGAGAGCACAACAACCTATCTCTTCGTCAGATGCACTCCTCCGTCTATGTGCCAATAGTGAGTTTTCCTCAAAAGCTGTTGCCATGGCAATGCATCCCTCGCAATAAAACACGATATTGCTATAAGCTCAAACTTCACACGTGTGCTAACAGTCCAGCCGTGAAAACATCTACGGGACAGTTTTTAGATTTCTTCAAATGCCGTTGCCATGGCAACACAATGCTCACCATGAAACACGGTTTTCTCATAACTCCAGTGAAAATGCTCCAAACAACCCAAAACTTCACAGGTTTGGTAACGATGCAGCCATCAACGCATCTAAGCATATTAAGGGATGCCATCAAATGCCGTTGCCATGGCAACAGATCATTCGCCATCAAGTTAGTTCAAACGTTTGCAGTTCAAATATTCTGTTGCTTTTCCAAGCTTTTTTACTTTATTTTCTTCTCTCATCACACATTCAAGCCCCCAGTGTTCATGTATCATTTCAATCTCAATTCTTCACTTTCTTCTTACACATTACATTTCAGCATAGCAGTTTAGCGTCAGCTTCTCAGCATAAAGCATTCCCACTAGCAATTTCTTCAGGAATTGCATTCTCTAGTTGTGAGCTGATGTCTGTATTTGTGTGTGTGTTCCTGTACTTTAGGTTAAGGGTGTGTCCCAGAACATCAACTACACCACCAACGCTCTGCTGCCAGTCCTCACCTCGCTGTTCGACCACATCGCCCAGTTCCAGTTTGGAGACGACGTCATGTGTGAGTGAAAGGCTTTTCTCTATTAAATAAATGGTTAATCACTTCACTGACAGAAACTTAATGCAATGCCTTTTTTCTCTGCATCCTCAGTGGACGACTTGCAAATATCCTGCTATCGTTTAATGTGCAGCATCTACTCTTTGGGCACGGTGAAGACTCCACATGTAGAGAAGTGAGTAAAGACCTCTGGATCTATGGAAGTCTTCAACAATTTGCATTTAAATGGGATTTGTATCAAGTTAATTTAATTTATATAGCCTAAAGCAGGGGTGCCCAACCAGTCGATCGCGATCGACCGGGAGATTCCCAGTCGATCGCGAGATGTGTCTACAAATAGAACAACAACATTCTGTTTTATCGTTAATGTCCTGTAACATAATCTTCCTGTGCCAGAATAATGCATTTGAACGCATCAAAGCTTTGTGATTGGCCGGCGTGACCCCATGTGTCGGGGCGTGGCTGGTGGGCAGTGGGCACTATTTCGCTGACGTTGTCCGTGTCAACAGTAGGGGTGGGCGATACCACAAAATCTGGATTCGATCCGATACCAAGTATTTCAGGGCCAGTATCGCCGATACCGATATCGATACCGATACTTTTTTAATGAAAAGCGTCTTATGTACTTTCATATAGGGGAGAGCTGCATGACATGATTTTTGAGCTGAAATCATCATAAATAGACTAAATCTGAATTCATTTTCATGAATAAAGACAGGACAGTTTTTATAGACAAATACACGTTTTACTTTTGCAAATTTAAAGTGCAAACATGAAAAATAACAATACAAAGTGGCCAAAGTAGCGAACTGTCTTCTTGCACACATCACAGTTCGCTAAGTTTTAATGGCCAGTTGTGAAATTGCTCCACACAACGCTGCTCTTTCTCTCAGCCATCATGCGCGTGTGTGTGTTGCACTCGCGAGTCGCTGGCTGCTGCTGTCCTGCCCTGCTGGCTGCTGTCAGTCCGCTTGATAATCGGCGTTCAGGCAGGGAGCCTCGAGGAGAAGAGGACAGCAGTGGAGAGAGAAGAAAAGAGCATATACTTGTGTTCGTCTGCACATAGTTTTTTGAAGAAATTGACTAGTAGAGGAGACGAGAAAAAAAGTATAACAGTATCGATCCTATTGGCTCTAGTATCGATATTTTGAAACGTAACGTAATATCGGAGGTATCGATATTTTGGGATCGATCCGCCCACCCCTAGTCAACAGGAGTGACAGTCCGCACACACACAAGACCGCAATTATGGCAGAAGCAAAAAAGCCCAAAATATATAATTTTCACTCCGAGTGGGAGGATGATTATTTTTGTATCTATTCCAATTCAAAGTCCATCTGTCTCATCTGCAATGCGAGCGTGGCTTTATCGAAGAAGGGTAATTTAGGAGCTGCATTTCAAAACAGTGCACAAACGCTACGAGACGGAATTCCCTCCTAATTCTGCCCTACGCTCCAAAAGGGGAGGGGCCTGAAAGGACAGCTAAATGCACAGCAGTCCATTTCCACCAGGCCCAACAACAAGAGCAAGGCTGCTACCATAGCATCTTATCGTGTCAGTCACGTTCTTGCGAAACACATGAAGTCTTTCAAAGACGGCGAAGTTGTGAAAGAAGCTTTCCTGGAGGCTGCCGACACGCTTTTTGGGGACACTAAAAATAACAGCAGCATTTCAACAGGTTTTTGATATAATAAAAACTCAAGTTAGATACCGTTATTAATCAGATGTAAGTTTTAGTTTGTTTGAACTTATTCATTATAATTATTGTACAAAATGGTATAAGAATGCAAACATTAAGATCTGTTCTGTTTTAATTGATTATAGTCTATTATCAATTCAGGTTAAGAAACTAGTGTTGCTTGCATCCTATTTTAAAGGCATTTCTTTTTATATTCAACAAAACATTTTTTGATTCTATTAATTTTGTCTTTTTTATTGCACTTTGGCAGCAGATTCCTGTGTAGCTTCAGATCTGAGTTGTCTTATTAGTAAGCCTAATTTATACTTTTGTAGCAACACTATTTTTATATAATGGCAAAGAAAGGGTTCAGAGTCTTTCTTTTTTCCCTGTGTCATATGTGGCAGCACTGTTCAATGTTTCTTGAAAACATTACCCACTGTAGTGACGTCTGAATAAACTCCAACTCTGTATCAACAACACTGTTGTGTAACTTCAGTTAAATACTTGTATGTGTGTAGATTAGAAAGAGGTAAGTTAAAGGATCTGCAGTATTTTATGAAGTATTAATCGTGCAAAGGTCAGTTTTATACAAGTAGAAGTGTGTATTTACCTGGTAGTAGGCTGTCAGTAATGGCTACGCCTCTCTATTTGGACTGGTAGATCTCGGCAGACTGGCAACTTTAAAAGTAGCTCTCGGTTCAAAAAAGGTTGGGCACCCCTGGCCTAAAGTATAACTCTTTCCCTTGATTAACATGAAATACTGCACAACCTTTAACCCCAAATGTTAATGTGTGCTTTTATGGGTTGATTATGCATTGATTTATACTTGGTTTAATGTAGACATTTCATAAAGGGTTTTATATTTTTCTCTTGTGCAGACAGCGACCGGCTCTTGGCGAGTGTTTGGCCCACTTAGCAGCTGCCATGCCAGTGGCCTTCCTGGAGCCATCCCTGAATGAGTACAACATGTTCTCTGTTTACACCACCAAGACTCCCAGAGAGAGAACCAGTGGGTTTTTCTCTTACAACAATTATAAGAATCAGTTCATAATCAAATGTTGCCACCTCATATTCCACCTGTCTTACACCCTCCGTTCTCAGTTCTGGGTCTCCCGAGCCAAGTGGAGGAGCTGTGCCCGGACATCCCCGAGCTGGAGGTCCTGATGAAGGAAATCCACGACCTGGCCGAGTCAGGGGCTCGCTACACAGAAATGCCCCATGTGATTGAGATCACCCTGCCCATGTTGTGTAACTACCTGCCCCGCTGGTGGGAGAGGGGCCCGGAGAATCTCCCCGAGCAGGAGGGCCAGGTCTGCACCTCCGTCACTTCGGAGCAGCTCAACCAGCTGCTGGGGAGCATCATGAAGATCGTGGTTAACAACCTGGGTATAGATGAGGCCTCCTGGATGAAGAGATTGGCAGGTCAGTCATCAGAAGTTTCACAATAAGTCACAAGGCTGTTGGTCTGTAGTCATAAGTAGTGTTGTGCTAGTTACCGAAAACCAGTAACTAGTTACCATTACTAGTTACTTCATTTCAAAAGTAACTCAGTTACTTTACTAGTTACTTACACCAAAAAGTATTGCGTTACTGTGAAAAGTAACTTTTGGGTTACTTACAAAAGGGCTCCCATTAATGCCCTTATAGCCTTCATTTCAGTACTGTTATTGCATTGGAGAATAATACAATCTGTTGATCAACTTGACATGCATTATATGCAATCTGGATTGCATCGATATTAGCTGGCTTTCCATTTTTGTATATTCTTTCTCCAGGTAGTTGGAAAAAGTTTTCCGTTCCATATACCGTGTGCCGCCCAGACATGGTATCATGCTAACTAGCTCCCTGAAAGCGGGTGACTCCACTGTAGCAATAGCCTGCATGTGTTCTACAACATACCGTGCAATGGCTTTATCGACTTTTCCCTGGCTAGCAGTCCCTTGGTTAAAATCCAGCCGCTGTTGCTTAGGTGGAGGTGGAGTGGCGTCGGCAGAGTCTCTGTGGTCTTAGCTACTAGCTTCGTCCCAGCATGTTGTTTTTGCAGATGTTTTAAGAGATTTGAATGACTGGTTTGGGCAGTAGATAGGATATTTGACCCGCCAAGACACAACTTACATTTAACTAAAACGTTCTTTTCTTTGTGCTCGACAAAAGTGAAATAGTGAGAATATCTCCAGGTGGAGAAACTAGACTTGAGCTCCGCCGCCGCCATGATAGTCTTGTTAGTAAACAACACAAACACGCCCACAGCGCGTCTCCGCATGTGACACAGGAAGTATCTAAGTACATTTACTCAAGTACTGTACTTAAGTACAGTTCTCATCTATGTTCGCCTGGCTGTTGACTATATAAAAAAAATTAACGGAGTAACGCACCATGTAGTAACGGTATGAATTTAAAAAGTAATGCGTTAGAGTACTAGTTACTGCCAGAAATAACGGCGTAACAGTAACGCGTTACTTTGTAACGCGTTAGTCCCAACACTGGTCATAAGGAGCTTTCACACCAAGTACTTTGCCGTACTTAGTTAATCAGAACTTAGTTCATCAGAACTAAAGAGTTCATCAGAACTAAAGAGCAGATCGCGTTCACACCGGAATAAGTCCCTGAGGGAGGGTTAGGCAAATGAAGCCGCTGACGTCACTTCTTCTTCTGCTTTGGGTTTACTGGCAGGCCGCGAAAACAACTTCACGGCATATACTGCTATCCGAAGTCCCCGGCCGGAAGTCCCCGGAGTTGGGGACTGGCTTCAGTAGAAGCTGCTGGGACTCACAGCAGCTTCTACTGAAGCCTTCCGAGTAAATCGCCAGAATGCCGACACCTCCTCATCTCCACCGCTCCCATGTTTTATTTTGTGTTGCCATAAGTTAGTCTCTCTGCATTTGTGCGCTGGGCTAATGCTAATAATGCTAATGGAAAATGAAATGGCGGCTTCACAAAACTTTTTGGGAGTTTTACGGGACGTGGTTTGCAATCTACCCAGCCAATCAGTAATGGGAACCTTTTTCTCCCATGAGAAAGTACCTGCTCTCTAGCAGGGACTGAGAAGGGGGTGAAAAGATTCCCATGAACTAAGTTCTAGTTCCGGATACGCACATTTTCGGAACTATATCGGACCTATACTAGAACTATACTGGGAAAAGTACTCCGGTGTGAAAGCGCCTCTAGTGTGGTGCAGGAATGAGTCCTAAAACCCATAAATGAGTTAGCATTTTTCCACTTCCTGTCCCCTCACCTTGAGGTTAACTGTTTTGTATCGTGTTTTTGGTTAGATGCCTGAAAGAAGGTCTGTGTTTAGCTCAAGCTTGAGAGAGTATCACTTGTTGTTCTACGACAAAATTCGTCAGTAAATACCCCACTGGTAAATGACTAAATGAGACCACTAAACTTCATCAGGACCAACATTAGCTAAGCGATTGTGATGGGTAGTGCTTGTTGTTGAGGGACCCCTTACAATTCTTACTTATGGGTCGGCATACACAAATACATCATCACTTTACTACTCCATTGCCTTGTTTGTTTGATTGATTAGGCATGAAGAGTAATATTGGTTAGGATAAGTGTAAGATTATCAGGGTAAGCCAATAAGAAGCAGTGTAGGGCGTGTCATGGCATTGCCTTTATAGGAAGTTCTCTAGATGACCTTTCTGATTGTACCCCCCATGGCTGTTTCTGGTCAGGCACTATTCAAAGTATCAGTGTGAGGCAACTTTTCATAGCTAACCTTCTTTTTTTTTAGGGTTAGTTTTTTTTTTAGATAACTATACTGACTCTTACTGCTGCTGGTCTCAGCTAATTCCTGTTTACCTCTTGTCCAGTGTTCTCCCAGCCTATTGTCAGCAGGGCTAAGCCAGAGATGCTTAAGTCCCACTTCATCCCCACCATGGAGAAGCTGAAGAAGCGTTCAGGGAAGGTGGTGGCCGAGGAGGATCAGCTGCGCATGGAGGGCAAGCAGGAGATGGACAGTGAGAACGGGACCATCCGAGATGAGTTCGCTGTGCTGTGCCGGGACCTGTATGCTCTCTACCCCCTGCTCATCCGCTACGTGGACAACAACAGGTAGCTGATCTTAGCGATGACGTGATACATGAGGGATAATATGCAGAGAGCCGGTCATCCTAGCATAAGGAACCCTGACAGAGTAATCAGGGGGTATTCAATCTAGCCGTAGGGGTTCCTTTAAAGGTCTCCTATCATGCAAAATTCACTTTTTTATGTCTTTTATACATAAATATGTGTCCCCGGTGTGTAAGGAGACTCACAAAGTGTCAGAAAACAAAACCCTCTCTCTTTTCCTCCGTACCCAAATCTATCTCCGATACAGCGGAGCTGATCCAGACTTGCTGCCGATATGACATAATATCTGAAATGTGGGCTGGCTTCACTCCCACGGCCCTATCAGAAACGTTGCTATCAGAAACAATGGCCGACGTGTTTTGGAAGTAAATGGTCTTTGTTTACATTAGCAAGCATCGCTAACACTGGAGAGAGTATGAGTAAAAAATCAGGAAATAAAAAAAGGAATTCATCTTGTGGTAAACCCGCAAGAGAGAAAAAGCATTTGAGCTCCATACTGTTTCAGAAATAATCTTTGATGTAGTTCTGAACATAATATTGCGTAATAATCACGGCAGCATGTAGCTGTATCTAGGTAGAATTCTCCCGCATGAGCAGGCATAAGCTCCGCCGTCTCTTTTTAAAAAAATGTTTAAAGCTTATTACCAGGGGTGGAGAACCTCCGGCTTCCGGGCCGTATACGGACCGCGAGGCCATTTGGTACGGCCCTCGAGGTAATTTATAAACACACGCAAAAAAGAAAAAAATGTAAGAAATGTAGACCGCAAAAAAATTAAACAAGCGAGTGCCTGTTTTTCCTGGCCAAGGTCAGGGTCCTTGAACACAACACGAGCCAAACGTGTCATCACGTGGTATATGTCTCGTCTGACAGGGGTGTAGTTCTGACGGAGAGCACCAGAACGCAACTCCGGCACTTCACAAATTGCAGTACCGATAAGGAGCCGTGCACATGCCGCAGTTTGTGTGCACGTGCATGCATGCGCGAGTCATGGTGAGATATCTGGATTTAGAGGTTGCTCTTTGCACAGCATGAAAGAAAGGCCAAATGAATGGGCTGTGATGTTAGTATTTTTAAGCAGAGGTCAATCATTTGTACGGCCCTCGGAGGATGTTGAAAAAATTGAAATGGCCCTTGAGAGGAAAAAGGTTCCCCACCCCTGCTTTATACCCAGAATCAGCATGATGGTAACAGGGCTGCAATAGAGGGGTATGAGGCATGGCTAGAATGGGTGCTCTGTTTGGTATTTTGAGCAAAACACTTCATAGACATATTTTTTATATTTTTGTATATATCTGAGACCTAGAATATATGCCTAAAAATAGCATGATAGGAGACCTTTCATTCCTATAATTATCGGCTTGCTGCATGTTGTCCAGGTTATTAAACAACTATTTACTAACTAAATAAACAATTTGACACAAGATAACATGCCTCATAAATGTCCTAGTCCGTTCACAGTTTCTTTCAAATGTACCAGTTTGTAAACACTGCCAGGGTTTACTTCCTGTCTGTCTTCTGCTGATTTCTCTATCCTGCTGCTCTCTGTGTCTTTATCCTCTTTCCCTCTTTTGCTCTGTTTGCTTGTTCTCTTTGGCATTTCTTTACGGGGGACAGTTTAGCCATGGGTATAAATATATTGCTTGCCAGATATATGCAAAATAATATTCCTTAGTGTTTTCTGATGAGGAAAAACAGATGTGTTCCCTTGATCAGAGCATCTTTAGCAACGGTCTGCAAACTACTGAATTTACTAATTGACCAATCAGAATCATTTAATCAACTAAAGAGTGTAATACATATGCATAACACATTATTGCTTTCAATTGTTAGTATAACACTTTATAACTTAGTTATAAAGTTTGAGCTTATAGCAACACTATTCTCCAGAGTAACTCACAATCAATGAGCATTGTTTTGATTTAAGAAGACTGACACACTATTATGGCATTTCATTTGATATAACCACACTTCACTGTTAGATATCAGTATTCAGTGCTTTCCTGGCATGGCCAGTTTGTATTACATTTTCAAGGGGAAAAGCTTCAGACTTAAAGAAATTCAAGTTAAAGATAGTAAAACCAAAAAGGGAAAATGGATCTACCAAAGCAGATGGGTTTCAATTTCAAAGTACAATGTCATCAGTTTGTATAAAGTGATATAAAATGTTTCTGGTATATTAACAGAAAAGCCTTTCCCCTGCTCTTCACTAGGATTTACAGAATGTATTTAAGAGTTTAAGTTAATCCATGCAATTTTCTGTGTGTAGGGCGAGATGGTTGACCTGTCCTGACCCGGATGCAGAGGAACTCTTCAGGATGGTGGGGGAAGTCTTCATTTTCTGGTCCAAATCCCACGTGAGTCTTTGTGTCTTTTATGAGTTAGCTTTTTCGGTTTGGCAATGGTTGTCTTTCCTTTCCCATGTGACATTTGTTTTCTGTGTTATTCCTCACAGAACTTTAAGAGAGAGGAACAGAACTTTGTGGTGATGAATGAGATCAACAACATGTCCTTCCTGACCGCAGACAGTAAGAGCAAGATGAGCAAGGTGAGAGCGGAAAAGCAGACAAAAGGCCAAGAAAAACATAGCCTTTCACTAAATGAGATGTTTATTCACTTACATGCATATCTTGAGCTGTAATACATTACGTAACTAAACTCTAATAATGTAATATTTCACTAACACCACCCATTCTAAGCGTTTTTATATCAAACCCCCATCTGAACTTTTATCATCTGTTATTTCCTGTCTTCTGTCTTCCTGTTCCTTTAAGTTGATATTGATATCAGGTGAAAAATAATAATAATATTCTAAAAATTGAAAGCGTAATAGAGTGGTGCAGGAATTAGTCGAAAACCCGTAAAATGAGTTAGCATTTTTAGCACTTTTTGGCTCCATCAGCTCAAAATCAATGGTTTTTTCAAATTCGTTTTTTTTTTAGATACCAAAAATAAGATCTGTGTTGAATTTTTTTGTTCAACAACATAAAATATGTTAGGCAAATGTATGAAGCTTTTCCGTGTCTCGTTAGCAACCGCAGCTAGCGCAGCTGCTAACAAGTGTCTAAATGAGACATGTGAAAGTAGTACTAAACTCGATCATGCCAAACACTAGCCACCTTTAGCTTAGCTGTGTTGTTATGGAGTAATGTGAGTGTGATGTAGGTTGTTAATAACCAGTTACTTCTGGCGAGTGCGTTTTCACTTCAAACATTCTAAAAGTGATGATTATAAGTGGAGATTATTCTGCTGAACCAAACATGTAGGTATCATAAATGTTTGTTTGCCCCATTCCGAAATCCAATGCAAAAATTCCTTTAGCTTTTAGACAAGGGAGCCCTAACAATGCTAACTTCATTGCACCACTCTATAGTAGTTAAGGGCCTGAGAGGCAAGAGAGAAACAATGATGATGATCCATCCTAAGAGTGATCTTAGTTGATGTATGTCCTCAATGTATTGCTTAAGAACCAGTGCGAAGAAACTTTTTGATTTCAAGAAAAAATGTATTCCCTTTGACTACAGGGGAGGATTAGCGCCACATACATGTATTTTTTTACGTCTGTCTAAAAGTGATATTTATTTTAGTTGTGAAAATTAAATCAGAATTTAAAGTCACTTTTGGTCAGATCTCCACAAAGATGTCACATGTGGCCCTAATCCCATTCCGTAGTATTCCCCCTCCTACTTCACAAATATTCTTAGTCTTGGCAAGTCTTTCACTGTTCACCAGTTCTTAAGTGGTACACCCTAGATAGAAAACCATTAAGATCAGACCTAGAAAATGGATCACCAAAATAGTTGTCTTATTATACTAGGCTATAATGACTCACCATTTTTTTCTCCCAGGACAATATATACGCGGTGGTCCATAGTGTTTAGGCAGTAGTAGGAGTGTCGCTAACTGTGTTTTCTCCTTATATCCTGTGTCGCGGGTTGGACGCTGGGCCACTAGGCCGGAGATGGAGAGGTTAGACTGTGTTTGTGCACGAGCGCTGTGCTGATCGCATGGCACCCTGAGTTTTGGGAGGCATTTCATCAAGCTCTCCCATGGACACCGCATTTCTTACACATAGACCCCACAATTCACACACATACAGGGAAATCATAACTTACTCTATCTTAGTTTGTTCACTGATATTGCAAATGCAATATGAATTGCAATATTAAGGGAATTCACATTTTACTTATTCACATTATAATCGAGAAAAATATTGAAATGATCATTTCTTTCAAAGGATCTGTAACACTAAATACTTTTTTTCAAGTTTGTAAACCGGGACCTCTCTGCATCACACAGTACTTCATTTAGATATTTTCACATACTTTACCTATCAAATATTGAATGCGATTTGGATATTGCACTAGTCCATATTTATTCTGATTTAGATTGAATTTGATTAGCTGTGCAGCCCTAATTAACACACAGTTACTATCAGTAAAATCCATTCCTCAGTATAAGCTATGTTACAATAATGATTGATATCCATAGGTAAGATGATACTGTTTAATGGAGACTTAGTTGAAACTGCTTTTTGTGAGTGGGACCCTTTCACGATATTATTTGAAGTAATATTGAGTTTGAATCTGAGCGTGTAAGCGATGTGCGTCCTGTCTTTGTGTGTATGTGTATGTGTATGTGTATGTGTGAGTAGGGGTCTGGAGCGGCTTGATGAAAGCTCTTTGCTGTAGATGGAAGTGGCCTGAGAGGTGTCATGGCGCTCGGCTGAGCAGATGTGTATTTCATTTCCAATGTGAAATTCTGCGGCCGAGCACCATCACCCTATTGTTCTTTGATGAATAAAGAGTTTGCCTTCTGATGGTCCCTGACGGATACAGTTGAGGACACCGTGCTGCTGTGCCATCTGTGACGCTGAAGTGTTTTTAAGGACACTTGGGATTTCTTTCAGCTTTTATGGTAAAAGATTCCTGCGCTGGGGGACTCTTCTCTTTTCAGTCTTATCATCAGCTTTGTTTTCACTATCTCTTTTCACCAAAATACCATACCATAAGATTCACTTGGTCATTCAGCAGCATATGGCGGAGAACTGAAGACCACCATATTTACTAACTGGACATGTCCCTCCATGTCTAATTCATTGACTCCATCAACTAGTTAAATCATTGAATAATCTCTGTTTTGATGTTTTCTTCTGTGGTTGCTGTAAGATAAATAAGAAAACCTCCTCTCCTTGGCTTTCATATGGGCATTACTGCAGTAAGCTCCTGTTGCCTGACCATCACAACGCCTCTCTCTGCTCAAAGAGCGGTTCTGACCCAGGTCCACACGCTGCACTGAGGGCAGAGGGCCTGCTGTGAGGCCAGGCAACAGTCAGCAATGAGCATTGGCAGCTTCAGGACAGGAGTGTGTGAGAAGAGCTCCAGGGCGATGGAGCTGACCCCACAGACTGCTCTGTGTGCTGTCCAGTGGACAGAAAGTGCCCTGTCATTGCTCTACTAACAGCCAGGCTGCATTGTGCATAATGTCTGTAGCTGATGCAGCAGCGAGCAACTGAACCCATACCATTTTTGGATGAAAATGTATTTGTGGGTCTGTCTTAGTTTCTCAGATTAAACTTTCTCTAAGTTGTTGATTCACTTTATTGGCATGTTGTGGTATAGCAAATGGGAACTGCGAAGCATTTTGTGGGAACGCGGCCATCTTTGAAGGATAGCAACTATAGCAACATCATGTGCTGTCAACATCCATCAGCTTTCAGCTGTTTTGGATTCAAAACGAATAAGTACGGGCACAAAAATCTATTCCCTTACAGAGAGAAGAGCGTTCCTTTGCAAAATTCAGTTAATTAACGGTACCTATACTTACGAATGAAGAGAAGAGTGCTCTGATCACTGTTACTGATCTTGGCGCCCATCTGGTGTTTGGAGTAAGTGCCCACACCTGTTGGCAATCTGAAAATGTTAAATATTTAGAGGCCATTGGCAAGTTTACAAACAGGGAATACAGGACCTTCAGATGTAGAGGCCACAATCATCCAGACAAAAGTAGGATAGCTAATGTTGTGATAGCTGAATGCTAACAAAACGTTGGCTTATCATGCATTTATCTACCTATATTTATATATACTGAGATATTTCATGTATTAACTTTTTATTATTTGTAGTGGTTTGTATTACTGTAGTTCAGCAATTCTTTTCAGCACTTGCAGTAAACTATCAGCAGACCATGTGGCATATCTTGCAAATGTTTGCTATGACTCATGACCATCCATGTAGGAACATAATTACCCAAGAATCTCATAGTCCTCTTTTGTTTTATTTCTTGGTCGTGGTTTCAACTAAAAAGTGACGTGAAAAGGTTCGCTGCTTAGGTCGCCATACAGGTAAAGTCAATAGGTTCAGTTGCATTCGCTGGTATCCTCAAAGATGGCTGACGTGCTGGTAAAGACATCACATTCCCATTCCCTAAGATGTTACCTCAGCAGTTGGTTCCTGTTGTGTTTTGTGTTAGAAGCAGCTCTTACTTTATTTGTTAAATATTGTCAAAAGCCTCTGATATTATATAAAACATATAATATATTATATTTTCTGAAAAGGAAATGTTTTGATGTGTGAGGCGCAGGGGCTTTTAAATGGATCACTGATGAATCGGTTTCAACGTGTCCTCTTTTCTTTAGTCTGGAGGCTCAGAGCAGGAGCGTACCAAGAAGAAGCGGCGCGGGGACCGCTACTCTGTGCAGACCTCCCTCATCGTCGCTGCTTTAAAGAAGATGCTTCCTATCGGCCTCAACATGTGCTCTCCTGCAGACCAGGAGCTCATCAACCTCGCCAAGATCAGATACTCACTGGTACTTTGATGTGTTTGAAACCAACTCGCTGACTGTATTTTGCCCCAACATGACATCACTGGAACTGTGTCTTAGGGTCATTTGTTTGACTTTTTGATGTATGGATATTGAGTGAATGAATAAGTGATGAATTTCCCCCCAATCCTGGTCTCTTCCCTTGTAGAAAGACACGGATGAAGAGGTTAGGGAGTTCTTGACCAACAATCTGCATCTGCAAGGGAAGGTAGGTTCATCTTTATTATCGTTTTACATATTAAAGATATTACTTGTAAATATTTCTTCACACAATATGCATATTTGGCTTCAGGTGGAGGACCCCGCTATGCGCTGGCAGATGTCTCTTTATAAGGAGAATTCCGGGAAGGCAGAAGATGCAGAGGACCCTGAGAAAGTGGTAAAAAGAGTACAAGAGGTGTCGGCTGTCCTTTACCACATCGAGGTGGTGAGTAAAGACACAAGTTTCATTATTTGGAGCGCTTTCATGAAACATGAGGACTTATTCAAAGGAAGGATTGTTTCAGTAAACATATATATCTTGCTTTAGACGGAGCATCCCTACAAGTCGAAGAAAATGGTGTGGCATAAGCTGCTGTCAAAGCAGCGGCGCAGAGCTGTGGTGGCCTGTTTCAGGATGACCCCCCTGTACAACATCCCTGCGTAAGGATTCTCTTTCCTACTCCATTCTTTCTTTATATTGGCTGATTAAGAGATTACAGGACAGGTGAAGACAAACACAGGATCACATGCAGACAACATTTCTTTACAAAGTATGACAAATGACAGAAAAACTCTTGCTAACTTCACTGCACCACTCTATAGTAGTAAAGGGGCTGAAGGGCAAGTGATACATATTCTGGTGATCCATCCTAAGTGTGATCCAAGTTGTTTTGTCTCCTGTATTTTATGACTTAAGAACCAGAGAGATGAGAGGTTTTGATTATAAAAGCACATATATATATATATATGTGCCTTTATACTGATTCTATTGTATATGGAGATTAGAATTTACAACCATGTTTTTAATATTCTAAATAAAGAATGTTTTTTTTTGTTGAAACTTTGATACAGCAAGTGTGTGGTTGTCAGTTGGTGTAAATGGGTGAGGGAGAGGGGACTGGAGTGAGATACAATATAAGTAGGGCACATTTTTTTAAAAGAAAGAAAAATAACACTTGACATTAGCATTTACAAACGTGTTGAATTGCATGTCCCCCCCCACAGGCACAGGGCGACCAACATGTTCTTAGATGCCTACAAACGCAACTGGTTGGAGACTGAAGGTTACTTGTTTGAGGACAAGATGATTGACGACTTATCAGTAAGTCATCCTCCATTTTATTCTGAGATCTACAATTTGTGTTTAAGGATATCGTCCATTGTGTACGCTAGGACTTCTTATGATTCATGTTATATCCAATGACTAGAAAGCCTTGGAGGAAGAGGAGGAAGAGGAAGAGGAGACCGAGACGAAGCCTGACCCCCTTCATCAGCTGATTCTTCATTTCAGCCGCACAGCTCTCACAGAGAAGACGTAAGAGTCGTTTGCTTTTCCTGCGGCTAACCTTCCACCTGTTCCTCAGTGATGATTCCTGTTCTGTCTTTTTCTCATTGCAGTAAACTTGACGTTGACCACCTCTATATGTCTTATGCTGATATTATGGCAAAGGTAAGACAGTCAGTGAGCAGAAACTTACATTTGATCCACAAGAACAATGTTCTCATATGTTAATTGTGTGCTTTGCACTAAGGCTGGGCAATATATCCATATTATATATATCCTGATAAAAGACTACATATCCTCTTATACATGAAAACAATATCGTAATTTCCTAATATAACATAAGGGTTGTCTTATCTAGGCTGCATTTCCGTAAGGTGATACATTTTGGGGGATTTACCAATCTAGCTGTTGTAATATTTCATTGTAACACTTAAAAATATATATTGTGGAAGAACCAAAAGTCAATGCTTCAATATAGTTGCTACATCATGATATCAAGTTTTTCTCCACATCTATCAGCCCTTCTTTGCGCATGAAAGATTATAGAAGAAATAACATAACTGGAAATAGAATGACATTTCAAAGCAGAAAGCATGCTGGTATGCTGATTTTCTTTTCTTTTACCAAATGTAACTCAATGGAAAAAAGTATTTTTTGACAGACATGGATGTTGTAGTACCACCATTTGGCCACTATTTGATGCCTGGTTTAACAACATTTTAATTGTTATTATTTTTCATATACATGTTGTGCTTTGTGGAGTAAAGTGAGTGATCCTGCACTCCTTCCTGACCTGCCTTATTCATCCTTTCAGAGCTGTCACATTGGTGAGGAGGACGAAGGGGGAGATCAGGAGGGGGAGGAGCCAGCCTTTGAGGTGCAACAGACAGAATTGGTATGGGGGGACCAGGGGAAGGGAGACAGGGGGAGTCAGCGGAGAAGCAACTCCCCATCGCCACACCATGACATCACACTCGGCACAAACCCCCCACCACCACAACGTTTCTCTTTTTTCTCTTCCTGTCTTTTCTCTGTCCACTCACACCACGTGTCTACTTCCTGCTGTGGTGGACTGACCAGTGCATGCCTTTGCTGGACTCTGCCCACCAGTCGGATCAATGTCCATTTCCTAAATTGCATGACTTGAGTCCAGAGAGTCGGTGCAGCTAAAGACAACAAAATGAAACCAAGGTTGATGCTCTGCTAGGTGTTACATTTCAGAATCACAAATTCCAAGCCTGAATTTTAGGGGTCTAAACAGAAGATTACTGCAATCCTTTATGGCCTAGCGTGTGAGCTCAATGCTTAATATCTTAATACATTTAGCAGTAGGTACATTTTAAATTCAACATACTTGAGAAAAATGAAGTGTGAAAGAAAGTATAATTCCTGTGATACAGAGCTTAAAACCTAAGAATAATGCATCGCTGATGGAATTTAAAATGGGGCTTTGGAAATATGAAATATCAATCTCAATTTGAAATAAATGACAGCTTAATGTCTGTCATAAACAGATTTATTAGGTTTGAACATCAACAGAAATCTTAACAGTGCTTCACAAAACTTAAGTTAAACTGTATAGTTAACATTGACAAATTCCCCAGCTAATTGCAATGATCAAATCAATATTTAGTTTTGCTTCAAAGATCAGGCTTGGACCCTGTGATGTTGTAAATATATAGATCCATTGCTTTTCCTGGAGGACAGCATTACACCCATATGCAATCCAAATCCTTTAATTTACTTTAAAGGAATACTTAACCCCAAAATGATTAATTTGTGTACCTTGAATTTGTGAAGAAAACTTGCATTTCTTATCCTCTGTGAGGAAAGACTCCAAAAACTGTGAACATATTTGAATTGAAGTAAATGGTGCAGTTTGTTAACTTCAAAGCTATACCAAAACATCTGTGTACATATTTTAAATGTTCTCTGTTTTTGGATTCTCATGCAATTCATGGTAACACGGGTAAATCATTGATGCTCAAATGATCATTTTGGGGTAAAGTATTCCTGCAAGAACCCCTTTAATTAGTTCAATGTTCTCATTTAAGGTTACTTATTTAACTGAACATCATTATCTGGTACCTGATCTGTGCTCAGAAATGTAATGTTGTCTTCCAAGACTAAATCAAGCAGCTATTTTTGGAAACTGATGACAGTTATCAGGGCAAGCCATGCAGCAGGTGTCAGTAGAGGCAGCTCTCTGGTGCTGATGTGTTGTGACTGTGGTCTTGAATCCCCCTTCCCTGACTCACACCCTCTTGTACTCACCCGCTTATTAGGACAGACTCACCTGTTAACTCTAGTTTGAAATCTAACAACTGGCAAGTAACGGATTTTGTTTGTCTTTACTTTGATTTGGACCATGTTTCCCTCTCAGTGCTCACCAAGCACTACAGTAAAAGCCTGCACAGTCAGCCGTTCATACACGGTCCCAAACACAAGCACACTCTCTTAATAAGACACACAATCTCTTCTCAATCATCACAAACACACATACTCAACTCGAAATATGAGGACAACCTCTGTACGAAGAGAAAAGCTGCTCCACATTTTTTAAATCACAGTCAGGCTTATAAGGGAGGGGGGGGGTCTCCTCTTTTTGGTGCTATGGGTGGGGCTTCACGCATGGTGTGCGTTGGGGGCTTAAAACCTAACCTTTTTTGTAAAGACGATAGTTGTTAATAGCAGATAAACTGTATCATAAGTTTTAAATTTTTTTTTAGAATTGTGCTTTGCTGTAAAATAGTGCATAATCATTAAGAGGTATTAAGTTCTAAAAAGCCCAAAAATATAGAAGTATTCATTTTTTTTCAATGAAAACGTACAAAATAAAAGAATATATATATATATATTGACAAGAAGATAAATATACTAAAATCTTCGTACAATAATGACAAATTACATTATAAAAGAAATGTGTGCAGTATCTCAGTGGAATACATATCGTTTTTAAAATGGCAGCATTGTGCAGTTAAGTATAACAAAATACCGAGTAATTCGAGTGGAGAAGTGTTTCTTTAGTAGTAGCAACAAAATAAGTATGCTGTAAAACCACTATACTAGTCTAGTATTGTACAGTGTTTCCAACTTTTCAAAACAACTACAATTTGTTTAATTTTAAGTTTATTAAAACCTCAATATCCAAAACTTATGATGCATTAAATAAGTACCTCTGCCTTTTTTTGAGGTTGAGGTTTAGAGATTTGTTAGAGCTAATGTCCCGTGACAGAAGCATGATGTAGCAGCAGGTTAACCTGCTGTTGAAAGCAGGGTATGCATGCTGTGTGACTCAAACGACTGCTGTTGGATCCTCGTAAGAATGTGTGAAATGTGTGGTATGCCATTGGAAGGAATGTTCACTGCCTTTGGAAGAGCTGGAATAACTGTGTCCATCACTAATACTCAACGTGATCCATTGGAAGAGAATGTGTATGTGTGTTTGTGTGTTCAGGTATCCCTATTTTGCGATAAGAGATTTCATATTTTAGATTTGTCTTTTGTATAATAAAAATTGCCACGAGTGCAGCAAGAACAAATATTTGTATAATTTAAAATTAGGTTTATTCAGGACCGTGATGAGAATCGTCTAACATTTTATATCGTAGTGCCAAATTTGACAACCACACCATTAGAACAGGCTTGAAGAGATACCGTCTGTAATGTGTATAAATTCTATTAATATCGTTGTCAATTAAAAGCAGAAAGCTTAAACCCTAGATATCTTGCTAGGGCTGCACAAATAATTTTAATTTCATTTAAATTGCAATATGGACTACCAATATCCAGTAAGCTAAATCTTTGGTAAAAGCTAAATAAGTGAAAAATATCTAAAATAAGTATTGTGAAGCTGTAGAGAATTCCTGGCCTACAAATGGTTTTCTAGAGACTTACAGTAATCCATATTACATACAGATCCCTATTTAATACATTTTTCATTGATTATGTTACTGATGTTTCAAAAGTGTTAATTTCCTCTAATATCACAGATCTTATCGCAATTACAATATCATTAAAAAAGTTATTGACAATTTGTAAATGTTTCCAAATCGAGCAGCAAATATATCGTTTCATAATTCATCAGCTCTATCTTCATTGGGAACGTCTCTCTGTGCAGTCCATGGATGGCCATTTCTAGAATTAAATTGTGAGGTTGTATGCGTGTTTGTGTGCGAGTGAGTGCGGGGGGCAGTGCAGTCCCGGTTGGCAGGGTTACAGCGGTGTTCCTCTTGCTCTGCTCCACAGGATAAGGAGATGGAGAAACAGAGACTTCTGTATCAGCAGTCCCGTCTGCACAACCGCGGGGCCGCAGAGATGGTTCTGCAGATGATCAGTGCCTGTAAAGGTAAATGGGGCTAGAATCTGATCAAAAATGTCTTATTTGAGCTGTGTAACTATTACATGAGGAAGCCCTGATCTGCCTTGAGATTATGGTGATATAGTAGTTACGGTAACATTCAGCACAGACAATTGAAAGCTAGGATGATGGTGTCAACTTCAGATACTAAACAACAAATGATGTTGTGGTCTTATCTGGCTCTAGGAGTGTTATTATTACATTGCGGAGTCGAGACATCATTCTCCCAGTTTATGTTCTTATGTCGTAAAATCCCATCAAAGAGCAATATGACGCAGTCCTGTATAAACAAGATGAAGTTTGATTCTTATTTTGGTTTCCAAGTTGTTGCGCCTAACTGATGTCTTGTCTTACTTCAGGCGAACCTGGAGCCATGGTTTCTTCTACTCTTAAAATGGGAATCTCCATCCTCAACGGAGGCAATTGTGATGTACAGCAGGTACATGACATAAATCTAAGACAATCATATTTCAATTAGAAACTGTAACAAATAGGTTTTTTTCACTACTCACCATATTAAGATTTGATGTTCTATGTTTCTGTGTGTGTGTGCAGCGGATGTTGGACTATCTGAAGGATAAAAAGGAAGTGGGATTCTTCCTTAGCATTCAGGCTCTCATGCAGACCTGCAGGTCTGTAACGCGTTTCTGTTGTTAACCTTTCTTTTTTTGACAATGGAAGTTATACTTCACTCACAGCATATGGTCCCTAGAAAAGACTGCTCATTAACAATTTTATAATAGTGTCAAAAAGTCCCGTACCTTTGTCTGAGCAGTGTCAGTCACCTCCAGTGTCCCAAGATGCGATCCTGTTCGTGACTCCAAAATGTGGTGTCCCCTAAAGCTTAATAAGTTAATCGAAGCTTATGTATGATAAACTGAGCCTGGAATATAAGAATACATATTGACTGTATTAGCTATACTCATCTTTGAGAAGGGCTCATTGTAAGTCGAGTTTGTAGGATAGGACTTTATATTGTTTAACTGACTGAATATTTCATTTTGACAGCGTTTTGGACTTGAATGCTTTTGAGAGGCAGAACAAGGCTGAGGGCCTTGGGATGGTTTCAGAGGAAGGCAATAGTGAGTATTTTCAACAGCTTCTTAGCATCAAACACTATCTGAACACTTGTCATACAAACTCCTACATTTACACACAAACACAGCACTTTCCTTTTGTCATACTTCATTGTCCCTTGTTTTGTGATATAATCGGACATGTTTCAACTTCCAGTGTGAAGTCTATTCTTGTGTGTATCTGAGTGTGTGTTTGTGGATGCCTAGTTGCAGGTTTGTTTTCACATGAGCGTGTCCAAGTTTGAGCATTTTGAGTATTGATGTATGAAAATGTTTATCATCCACTGACAGCATCATGAGATTTCTGGACTCACTGTGTCTCTTTGTCTTTCTCTCCCCCACATCATTCATTTTGCCCATTTTCACCCTTTACCCCTCACACTCATGTTTTTCCCACCGGTTCTCAGATAAGAAGCTAGAACGTGGTAAATGGTCTCATATATTTACTTTCTATCTTTTCCTCTTTCTGTTCTCTCTGTCCCTTTTAGCTGTCAATCACCTGACTAGGTGTGACCTTAATATGCATTTCATTTCACACCCAAGAGCCCAGTGAAAGCAAATGTTACAGTCACTTATCATGGTGCTGCTGCGCTGTGTCGCTAACTTATTCCTCTAGAAGTGACTGTAAGGTCTGGTTTCTCACCTTGAGTGTTTTCTCGCAGATCTACTGTAACTCTGACACTGTCGTTTGACGGATTGGAAAGGAAAAGCAGTAACCTCATTCTTCCTCTCCAACTCCTAAAATAACATATAGAGCACTACACTGACCTTGTGTCCTAGAAAACTCTGAAATGAATTGCAACAGCAATAAGGAATGTTTCTCTTACTTGCATCTATCAACTGTAGTTGGTTCTACCAAGTTTGGCCAACACAGCTAGACTATCTGTGTAAAGCAGGGGTGGGGAACCTTTTTCCTCTCAAGGGCCATTTCAATTTTTACAATATCCTCCGAGGGCCGTATACAAGTTATTGACCTCTGCTTAAAAATACTAAAATCACAGATTCATTTGGCCTTTCTTTCATGCTGTGCAAAGAAAAAACAACCTCTTAATCTAGATATTTTACTATGACTCGCGCATGCATGCACGTGCACGGTTGTGGCATGACCACCAACACAGAAAGATATGGACACAAGATGTGTGCAAAAGTATTTAGTTTCCTATTCATGTGGACATGATTTAAGTGGGGGGGAGCTAACCTCCTCTAGGGGGGTCCGGGGGGCATGTTCCCCCGGGAAGATTGTTTTTTAAATGTTGAAGTTAAAAGCATCAATCTGGTGCACTTTGAGAGCAACATTAAGAGATCTATGGATACATCTCTCAACACCCATATGAAACAGAACTGTAAGCAGATTTATTTTTCTTTATGGATATTTTACAAATCACTCTCCTTTCAAACTGTATTCTTGTTTATTAATAACTTATTTTTACTGTCATATAGTATTTTATACTTGTTTACTTTATTCTCTTATTTTTTTATAACTATAATGATCATATAAAGATGTGCCTTTACCTCACTGGTTGTAGAAAAAGCTTCTTATATTCGTTAGCATAGCTAGCTAACCAGATGCTAATAACAACAAAGGTATTGACTGTATGATCAGTATGACAGATGAACAGATCGCCACTGGGCTTTCAACTAAAGACACAGACACGCAGAAACTATAGGTTACTTACGTAACCCCAGTTCTCAGAGTAACATGAAGTGAGATGTCTCACTATGGGATGCGCCTCATCGCGGAGCAAACAGAAGCATCAATCTCATTACGCCAATCCTGATTGGCTGGTGATCTTGACGTCAGCGTCAGGGAATTCACCCCCTATAAGTAGCTTGCGGCACAACGCATGCGCCATTCAAAATAAGCATCTCTTCTCGCTTCACCATAGCAAGGAGGGCCGTCTGGTGAGACATCTCACTTCATGTTACTCTGAGAACTGGGGTTACGTAAGTAACCTATAGTTCTCATTCATAACACTCCGTTCGATGTCTCACTATGGGAAATTGTAGCTCCCGTATTGTCAGACGAGCTTATCTCGAAAATCACCAAACCAACCAGAACTTAACTCTGACTCAACCAGGTGCCCAGCACTGCTTGAGTCACACTGGGAGCAGAACGTCCAGCCTGTTAAGAGGCGGACAAAAGTGAGCGGCGAGGACCAGCTCGCCGCTGCACCAATGTCTTGGATTGGAGACATATCCAGGATGCAGCCAGACCCTGAGTCGAAAGAGCTCGCGGACCCGAGGGTGCCTGCGAACTCTGACTTGTATGAGCCCCAAAGCAATTGCTTCCACAAACCAGTGGGAGAGCCGTTGCTTAGTAACAGGCTTGCCCTTATAAGGGTTAGCCCAGGACACAAGGGGTTGGTCATTATGACGAAGCACCCTTGATCTGTCCCTGTACGTGCGTAAAGCACGGGCTGGACACGGCAAATCCGGCCGCTGTTCCCCGGAGGAATACAGTGGCGGGGAGGATGCCTCAATGTCAATTGTGGTACCTGAACCAACCGCCTTAAGATAAAGGCAGGGTTGGGCTTCAACCACACTCTGTTTGCCCTGGGGCGAACTGAGTGCATGAAGACTGTACAGATAGTGCATGAGTGCCACTGGCTCGCTTGGCAGCTGCCAGGGTCAGCTTCATGTCACACTGTATTCAGATTGTACCACTCACGGGCCAGGCCCATAGAGCCAAGCGCTCTGGGTGTGGGTGAAAGATCGCCCCCCCCGCTTGGGACAGTATGTCCCTGCGTAGTGGGAGCTGCCATGGCTGCCCGCACAGCAGCTGATATATCTCCGCTAGCCAGTACATAGCTGGCCAGTGCGGAGCTATCAGGATAAGTGTGTGGCATTGCTCTCTCACTCTGGCCAGAGTTGGGGGTATCAGAGCCAGGGGTGGGAACGGGTACAGAAGGCCCGGGGGCCAATCGTGCGCGAGTGCATCCACCCCTAACGGTGCATTTAGATCGCGCATCGAAAATAACAGCTGACACTGAGCGTTGTCTTTCGATGCGAACAGATCCACCGCGGCTCTGCCGTAACACACCCACAGCTGGCTCACAATCCTTGGATGTAGAGTCCAGTCTGCATAAAGTGGTATACCTCTGGACAGTAGATCTGCCCCGAGGTTCATCACTCCCGGTACGTGCGTCGCTCTCAGAGAGAGGAGACGTCTACCACTCCATAGGATCAGTTTGCGCGCCAGTGTGTGTAACTGGAGAGAACGCAAACCCCCTTGGCGGTTAATATACGATATTGTGGTCGTATTGTCTGTCCTCACAAGGACGTGATGTCCCCTGAGGAAAGGCAGAAAGCGTTTTAGAGTGAGAAACATCGCTAAAAGCTCCAGGTAATTTATGTGCGCCCGCTGGAGGTCTCTGCTCCAGAGACCCCTCACCGGGCGACCTTCATAAATACCTCCCCAACCTGTCAGACATGCGTCCGTGGTGACCACTTTCCGTGAAAAGACAGCACCCATAGGCACACCTCGTACTAGAAAAGTCGGGTGCAGCCAGTGGCGCAGTGCCATTACGCATTTCACAGTAACCATCAATCTCCGCGCGGGGTTTAGTTTTAGGGCGGCCACCCAGCGCTGAAACTCCCTCATGTGTAAGCGTCCCAGTCGTACGACCAGGATGGCTGACGCCATGAGCCCCAGCAATCGCAGGCATGATCTGAAGAGAACATGTTTGCGCAGCTGGAAAAGAGCGAGACAAGCTCTGAAAGCTTTCACTCTTTCCGCTGACAAGCGAGCTGAAAAGGGCACCGAGTTCAGGCGTAAACCCAGGAAGAGTATAGTCTGCGCTGGGCACAACATGCTCTTCTCTGTGTTTATTATGAAACCCAGGTTGAGCAGGTGCTTTACGAGGACATTTGTCTGCGTAACAGCCTCCTGCTCCGACTGTGCGAGAAGCAGCCAGTCGTCCAGGTAGGTCGCCAGGCGAATACCCTGTTGTCTTAACGGGGCTATCGCGGCTTCCGTACATCGTACAAACACCCTTGGACTGAGAGACAGACCAAAGGGGAGTACTCTGTATTCATAACAGATCCCCTGAAATGCGAATCCCAGATATTTCCTGTGTGGGTAATATACTGAGATGTGAAAATACGCATCTTTCAGGTCGACTGATGTAAACCAGTCGTCTTGTCGCACGAGCCGCAGCAGAGATGTGTGAGTGAGCATTCTGAACTTATATCTTTTTAGATATTTGTTCAGAGCCCTCAAATCAAGTATTGGCCGAATTCCGTTCCCTCCTCGTTTGGGAACGAGGAAGTACTTGGAATAGAAGCCGCCCTGACTCTGCTCGGCGGGTACAATAGATATAGCCCTCTTTTCTAGGAGAGAGAGAATCTCTCTCTCCAGAATATGGGCTGACTCTCCTCGGGCCTGCGAATGCAGAATGCCCGAGAAGCGAGGGGGGGTGACAGCGAATTGGAGTCTGTAGCCCCGTGTTACTGTCTTGAAAACCCAAGCAGATGATGTGAGCATCTTCCACTGCATGCTCCTTAGAGCCAGTGGAGATGTCACGTCTCTTCCCCTCTGAGTCTCTATTTGTTGTGTTATGGGGCCCTCTAGTGTCTGAACACAGTGGTGCCCCTTTTCGACAATCCCCACCGACACTGCGCATGCGCATGACGGTGGTGCCTTCACAACCCCAGCCGGCACTGCGCATGCGCGTGGCGGTGGTGCCTTTAAAGCCCCAGCCGGCACTGCGCATGCGCGTGGCGGTGGTGCCTTCACAGACCCGCCTGTAATCCGCCTTTTGAGAGATGCCGTAGCTGCTCTCAGAAGGGGAACAGTTGACGGGCTGTTTATTGGTTTTTATTGTTTTTCTTATAATTTTTTTGAGCTGCGCCCTCGGCCTGAAGCCTGGATGCGTCAGCGGCAAATGTTTTATGACAGAAAAATCAACAAATGTGTGACGTGTTTGTGCGGACTTGAGGATGGTGTTGAGGCATCTCTCGAGGCGGCGGGAACACATTTAGAGCTGGGGAACCGTGGACTTCCAGCTCTGTCACAGAGGGGAGAAGGAGGGGCTGTCACGCCGCTCGCTTCTTCTTCCTCGACTGCTGGCCGAAATTCCGGGTTGGCTGCGCCTGAGCTGCAGCCGGAACCGGAGATTTTCTAGGCCAGCTCGCCCTCGTCTCCAGCCTGGGCTGGGGACTCGGGGCGGGCTGCGACCTCTGCGTTTTCGGTGTTTTAAACCGAGCAGGGATCGAGGCAGCTTGGGCGAAGGAATGCTGCTGCGAAGGCAGCGGCTGGACCCTTCGAGGGAGGCAGAGGTGGAGTGCCTCGTCCTCCTTCTTTTTCGACTCACACCTCCTTTGCATGGAAGCAAGAGCGGAGCCGAAAATTCCCTCGGGAACGATGGGCATATCCAGCACATCCTCCTTTTCCCGGTCTGGGAGGTTGGTGAGGTTGAGCCATCTCGCTGTTTCCTGCACCACCATGATCCCCATTGCCTTGCCCGTGGCCTGGACGGCGCGGCGTTGGACACGAAGACAAATGTCCGTGACCGCTGCCATCTCGTCCAGAGTGGCTGCCCCCGGGTTACCCGACAGGTCCTCGCAGAGCTCCGCTTGGTAAGCGGTTAGCAGCGAGGACACATTTAGGGCCCTGGCGGACAACACTGCGGCTTTGTATGGCCGTTCAGTCATTGTCGACTGAAATCGGTCCGACTTTGCTGGCAGCGTGGTTCCTGCTTGGTGACGGGCCCATCCTCGGTAGGAGGTGGGCCGCTACCAGCGGTTCCATGGGCGGAATGCGGAGCAGGCCGAGCTTCTCCATTCCGTCACAGTCTAGGGAGGAGGCACCCTGGATTGGGACCTTGTTGCTGAAGGGCCGGTCTCTCCACGAGACCGACACCTCATCCAACATCCCCGGGAAGACCAGAAGGAGTTGCCTCTTTGTCCGCGCTGCTTGGGGAAAATGTTTTCCTTCGTAGCGGGACCTGGAGGTCTCCTTGGCCATTTCAGGCCACGGGATGTCGAGTCTGGCCGCGGCGCGTTTACACACGGCCTGCAGGTCCATGCTCAGACAGGGCGAAGCTGGTGTGCTATCGCCCGGGAGAGCAGCCCTCGCTCCAGGCTTTGCAGCCTGAGCCGATGACATGAAGATGTCCTCTTCATGTTCATCCGACTCGGACAGGAGGAACACCGAGGTGTCCTCTTCGTCCTCATCGTAGTCCAGCTCGAGGACATCCTCCGCGGGTGAGACCATGGTGAGGTCTAACCGCGAGCCCCAGCTCGGTAAAGCGTGGGGTCCCGTTCCCGCGTGTCTTGCCGTCACCGGGTCCCGGCCTGCCAGGGTTCCGGTTCTGCAGCCATCGCAGATAATGAGCCCCAGACCGACACGGAGAGGGGTTCACTCTCTGCGGCGGACGCCCCCGCGTCTTGACTGCCGGCCGGCAGGTCAATGGACATGGGGGGGTCCTGCTCCGACAGGCTAGCTTGGCGTGCTAGCCGTCGGCGGAGGCTCTTCACGGTGAAGCGGACACAATGTCCGCACGAGCCGGGGTTGTCGATAGCGCCTCGGGCGTGTTCCAGCCCGAGGCAGGACGAGCAGACCTGGTGTGTGTCTGTGCCCGAGATCTTCAACCCGCAGCCACAGAGTCGAGCCACCGAGTCCCTGACTCCTCTGGTGTGAGGGAGAGAGGCGTCCATCTTGTTCGCCTCGTGGCGTGGAGAGGACCCGCTCTCAACAGGTAGGTTGGGAGAAAAAGGTGTTACCACCCTGTCCTTAATCTGGAGAAAAGGACGGTGTGGGTCTTTTATTCCCGGAGAATACTGACTGGTGTGACAGTATGCTCCTTTAATCCTTTCCTCCTCCGTGGGGAAGAGAAAAGAAAAAAACGTCCTCGCTACCGTGGTGTCGGTAGTGAGGGAGCGAGCTAACGCTAGCTTGAAAAAATCAGACCTACCTTACTTTCCGGGGAAAGAGAACGGCGAGGTCGATTTCAATACTAACTGGCGTTAGTATTACCGTCTTCCTGCGAAGCAGAAGGAGTAGCCGGCGAGCGCCCGTCGACCGAAATGGGTATTTGGGTTCAGTCTGTGGACCGTTAAGCTTGTTCGGCTACTATAGAGATGTGCTCTGAAGCGAGAAGAGGTGTTTGAATGGCGCATGCGTCGTGGCGCAAGCTACTTATAGGGGGTGAATTCCCTGACGCTGACGTCAAGATCACCAGCCAATCAGGATTGGCGTAATGAGATTGATGCTTCTGTTTGCTCCGCGATGAGGCGCATCCCATAGTGAGACATCGAACGGAGTGTTATGAATGAGAACTGCGGCATGTGTACGGCTCCTTATCGGTACTGCAATTTCTGGAAGTGCCGGAGTGACGTTCTGGTGCTCTCAGTCAGAACTGCACCCCTGTCAGACGAGACATATACCACGTGATGACACGTTAGGCTCGTGTTGTGTTCAAGGACCCTGACCTTGGCTAGGAAAAACAGGCACTCGCTTGTTTAATTTTTTTGCGGTCTAGATTTCTCACATTTTTTCTTTTTTGCGTGTGTTTATAAATTACCTCGAGGGCCGTACCAAATTGTCTCGCGGGCCGTATACGGCCCGGGGGCCGGAGGTTACCCACCCCTGATGTAAAGCTACCCCAGAAAAATCCTACAATTCCCAAAAATGTCTATTTTAATTTAAGCCTGCTTTACCACTGATAGTGAGGGCTCTCTTCTCTTATCATTTGTCTCGTAAATTATCATACACACAGATAAGCTTCAGATAAGATGGTTATAGTTGGGAAAATACTGTCAGGTCAACAGAGTAAAATACAGGGTGAATTGCTACACAGAACAGAACATTCCAGTACATTCTACACATTTAAATATCATGTTCGTAGTACAATACTCTCTGCACATGGTAGTGAAAACTGTTTAAGAATAATGCAAGTACAATGAGTTAATGCTGAATCATGTACCCTGTAATTATGGATTTTGTTCTCCAACTCTGTGTGATCACAGCTCTTTTCTTGCTCCAGATACAGGATTTTTTTGTTTATTGTTAAAAGAAAATATACAATTCTACAGCTTTGCCACTTTTCGTTTTGTTTATTTTCTGTAATGATTCAAACTGAGAATGGCTGTGCATGTTTGTTCAGCTTTCAACCAGCCAGTTTATGACATTGTAGCTAATATAAATAGATCTTAAAAAACAGGCACATTTCATTTACCATCGCAGCAGACTGCAGAAACCCCACAATAAACAAAAAGTATAAGAAACTGCGGGGAGAGCTACAAAGGATAACAGTTGCCATATTCGCTCTCTTCTCTCCACCCCTTGCGCTGTGTCTGTCCCTACTGTTAACCCACAGCCTGGGATTTTTCAACCACTCTGCTGCTTCACGGAGATCTCTCAGCAAGAGGTTGAGGACATCACCTGCAAGATGAAACCCTCCACCTGCACACGATACCCTCTACCCACAGCCCTTGTCAAATCGAACATCTCGGCTATAAGTCCCATGATCACCGACGTCATCAACAGCTCCCTCAAGGCTGATCATGTTCCATCGGCTCTTAAAACTGCTGTCATCAGACCCCTTCTCAAAAAACCCACCCTAGACCCAGATATCCTCGCCAACTACAGGCGCATCTCCAACCTCCCATTTCTAGCCAAGGTAATGGAAAAAGTAGTTGCCGCCCAGCTTCAGGAACATCTACAACTAAACGGCCTCTTTGAAAAATTCCAGTCCGGTTTCCGTTCCGCCCACAGCACTGAAACAGCTCGGGACAGGGTCACAAACGACCTGTTGATGGCAGCTGATACTGGATCCCCATCTCTCCTAATCCTCCTGGATCTGACTGCAGCATTCGACACTGTCGATCATAACATCCTCCTTTAGTGCCTCAAACACACCATCGGACTCTCTGACTCCACCCTGAGCTGATTCCAGTCCTACCTGTCTGGAAGAACAGAGTACGTCTCCTTGGGAGGTGCGAGGTCCCAGACACACCCTGTCACCTGTGGTGTCCCTCAAGGGTCGGTCCTTGGGCCCACTCTGTTCACCCTGTTCACTCTGCCCCTTGGCCGTGTCATCAGCCAGCATGGAATATCATTCCATTGCTATGCTGATGACACGCAGCTATATATAAAGACAGACCCTATCCCACATGCTTCCTCACTGTCACCATCATCGTCACCGTTCCCATCAACATCCCTTAACACCTGCATTGAGGAGATAAAGGCTTGGATGCAACAACATTTCTTGCAACTTAATAGCTCCAAAACAGAAGCTATTTTAGTTGGCACACCAAACCAGGTCCAGTCATCCCCCATAACCCACATCACCTTTTCTGGCCAAAACATACCCCTCTCCACATCAATTACCAACCTGGGTGTAAGATTTGACAGACATCTGACCTTTGACACCCACATCAAACACCTGTGCAAAACCTCCTTCTACCACCTCAGGAACATTGCAAAACTCCTGTCAGATGCAGAACAACTGGTCCATGCCTTCGTCTCCTCAAGGCTCGATTACTGCAACGCTTGTGAAGGTAAACTTCTGTTGTTGCAATGTTGAGGTAGAATGAAGGAGTCTGGAACCGTCGTTAGCCAAAAGCACTGAGAGTTTTATTGGAGAAAGTACAGACAATACGGCCGGGAGATCATCTTAGTTTCACACATGTCCAGTGCTCCGCCAAGATTATCTCTGAACCAAAAGACACAAAACATCTAACCAACACGAGGAGAGGCGGGCTCCCAGAAAGCCCGCGTATACCTAATCAATAGCCGATGCGAGACAATGGTCTACTTGTCTCAAAGAGATCCAGACAAGCCTCAACCCCCCCACGGATATAGGAGAAGCGTTTGACCTGTGACCTCAACCCACAGAGGAGTCTTTGAGTGACTACAAGCAGATGTTTGCAGTATCACAGACTCTAAGGAACCATAAGAGACTCTATAAACAGATCAGATTAAAATATTCTCTTACAACGCTCTCCTCATCGGGACTCCTAGCGGGAGCCTTCAGAAGCTCCAATACGTACAGAACAGTGCCGCTAGGACCCTGATGAGGGTGAGAAAATACAACCACATCACACCCGTCCTTCATTCCCTCCACTGGCTTCCTGTCTCATTCAGGATCGAATACAAGAATGTATTATTATTATTATTATAAAGGAGGGAACCCTCACCCAGGATGGACAGACTTGCCTTCAATGTCATGTATATTCACATTATGTAGCATCGGCCCTTTGGCGATTTGCCATTTCCGGTTTTATCGCTTTTGTCTTTGTTCTTCCGGTTTAACACTAGCAGCATTGTAAACAATGATTTGTATTCGGTATAAATCACAGCTATTTCAAATTGACTGGCAGGAGGACATAGAAATGGCCCAAAATCATTGGATGAGGATGTTTTTAATAACTCTGTAGTGTCCCGTGGTGTTGATGAACCCTATGAGGAACCTACAAGAAGTACCAAAACAGCCGGTCGGACTGCTTACTTAGGCTCATGTCGACATTTTATAATAACTCTCACTGCCAGAAGGGTAGACAAAGGTCCACAGTGTTGACATTTATAATTTAAAAAAGCTAACTTAGAGACCAGCATCAATTAACCTGTCAGTGTGCTTTTCACTAGCTAACTATACCTATTTAACTGGCCAACTTTAGCTATCCAGCCTAGAGAATGTTAGCTATTTAGCTAGCGAATGTGATGTATCTATCTATCTGTCTATAAATAAAGTTAGCTAGCATTCCCTATCTATCTACCTAGTTAGCTAGCTAACATTCCCTATCTATCTACCTAGTTAGCTAGCTTACCTATAGCTAGCTAACTAACAAGCTAGCTAGAGAATGGGTCTTTCTCAATGTCTTCCAAGTCACTTCCTTCAGAAGCTAGGCAATAATCCTTCCTGGCATTCGGAAAACGAAGAGTGGAACAGGCGAGCAAGTGTGCAGGTGTGTGTCATATGAGAGCCCCCGCCTTACATTTTCCGCCACAGATTTGGGGAAATTGGTCTGTGCGCAAAGCATTGTGGGGATTTTAAGACCGCGGAGTCTACACCAGGCGCGCCGGATTCATTTTAGAAGTGAGGGGGCCAAAAAAAGTGCGTGTGTATGGCCCAATCCCAAACCACGCCCTACACCCTACCCCTACACACTCCCCCTCCGTGACGGAGTGAACTCCGTGGAGTGACACATTAAGCTCCCTCCTGTCAGATGGAGGGAGTAAACACAGCGGCGAGCTTTGGGACGACCCTCTCTCTGGCAGAAACAGGAAATGCCCTAACTGTATGTAGGCCTAACAACGGTTTCAAATCAGCATCTCTTTGACAAAAAATGTAAATTAATAACTCAAATAAAACTCCAAACATCTTTAATTGTGTTACTTTTTTGTAAAGCTATTTTAGTTTTAAACCTGATGTTTATAATTTCTTAGTTTTTGCAACAGTCTGTAAATATACACAACTTTATAATAAAATGCACACAATTACCTTTTTCTAGACTAAACACAGGTTTGATCCTAAGTTAAAAAAATATGAGGTTATCATGAGGTTGTTAACATCGCAATTTATCACTATCGTGGTTTTGCAAATAATTAACCACTCTCTGTTTTTGTACCATTCTGCGTTGAAGTAGGCCTACCTTCTCTTTGCCCAAATAATCTACTAGCGGTCTCCTTTTTTCCGATAGTTAGCTGTACAGCTTTACCCCATACTTGCCAACCCTCCCTCCCGATTTCACTGCCCTCTCCCGGTTTCCTCCCAGGGTCATATTTCTCCGCATTTCTCCCGATTTCTGACAAAATCAGATTTACTCAGGACTGTTTCCACTCGGACTTTAATACAGCTACACCATTGTTTGGTTTCCATGGTAGCGCGTATCTTTAGCAGCGTGCGCAACTGAAAGTCTGAGAGGGTGGGGAAAATAGTCACAGAAAACAGAACAATAATTGACAACTCTGCTCACTCCTGTCCTTCATATATGCTCCATAAAGGATGGAGCTACAGGCCGCAAGGCAGTGCCCTTACAACTACAATAGGCATGTTAATGTTAATCCAGCTCCGGCGATCCACTAGCACCCCTCCCCCGCTGTGGTTTTGAAATGCTCCCGATTTCTGAGGTCTCAAGGTTGGCAAGTATCATTCATATTTACCCGCCTCAATGTCCCGACAACAAACCTCCATGCAGTCGGAACCAGCCTGTTTCGGTTCAACAACGGCGGCGGTGGGGGCGGCGGCGGTTTTGACAGTTTCTGCGGCCGCAGAGCTGCTGCTTACGACGCTAAAGTTGGCTTCCGATTCAGAGCATCCGATTCGGCAGTTAAGGGGAAAGTTAAGGGACATTTAATTGACAGCGCTGAGTGAACAATCCTCCGTGTTTGAACCTCTTAAATCGCTGCATAGACGATTTATTTGGACTGGATTATCCCAGAGACTCTAAAGATTCTTTATAACACGGTTTGAGATTTGTGAAACCTTAATTCTATTTGTGAAAATTAAAAAAAGGCAGCAGACGACGTCGTTCATCTGGCTTCGCTGTTTGAAGAAGGTCCAGGCTCCGGAGATGTGGATGTCAGGGATGTGACCTTCCAGTTGTTCAATTTAAGTTTAGATTGACTGTATTTAGTTTTCTTCTGCGCTGGTTCTTCTGACATGTTTGCAAGTGTATATATTCTTTCTATCTCTAGGTTAACGGCTGACACACACAGAACAACGTAACAAATAAACAAATTAAGCTTTTTTTATTGGTTGTAATTTACATGGATACATTAGAATGGTGTGACAATGTCCTATTTGATTGGGTTAAAATGTAGGCCAACATATTCTTCCTGTTATGTCTGCCTGCTTTATTTGACCTAATGCAAAGTGACCTGCTCCATCGAAATCAGTCGCATTGACCCGAAGACACATTTTGATTCCTAGCTTTCTAATGATATCAGGATTGTTTTTGTAGGCTACTCCAAATATTAAGCAAAATATGTCACATTATATAATGACTGTTACAGAGTCATCATTTTGAGAAAAAGGCCTTTAAAGTGTTCTCTTCTCTGGATCGATCTGATTGATCATTAGCGGAGCAAATGATCAAAATACTACGGAGGGAAGATATTTTAGTTTGGATTACTGCACTCACGGGAAACACCGGCTGTTGTTATGCCTGTTGTGACGTTAAGTTACTCCGTTCTCCGCTTGTAATTATGCCGTTACAAGCTTCAAAGTTGTATTTATCATCTGAATTTGCTGAAACAAGTTTAATATTCTGAAAGCCAAGACTTTGTTTATTTGAAATCAGATGAAAACAAACTGTAACGGACCCTGCCGTGTTATCTATGATTACTATACGCTTACATTCATAATGTCAGCGGGAGGGAGGCTACGAAGGCTACGAAGTACGCCGGGCTCGGTAGAATTCCAAGTATGCTGGACATTGGAACAGTCCTTCGGCGGCACTCGATGACATAGTATGCTTGAAATAGTGGCTCTGGAGCAGCCTTCCTCGACATTGAGAAACACCCAATGTTTGCTATCTAGCTAGTTATCATCAATTATTATTTAACACCCTATGGTTAGACTTGCAGTGTGGACTTGTCTCTACCCTCAGGCAGTAAAAAAAATATATAAAACATTGTTGGTGTGGTTTTTAAGCTGACCAAGCATTCTCATACAGCCAGCAGCAGCAGCAGCAGCAGCGCCAAACATCGCTGTACATGTTCAAATTTAATTAATCACATATTGGAAATAGAAATAGTTGTTTTCGTGCCTAAAGGCCAATAGCAGCATAAGGGGCAGCGCTTGTTTCCATTGACTGGATGATCTATCCAGAGTGTCACCTTTGTTCGTTTCATGAGCACTTCTGCTCAAATGTTACACAATCATTAATATCATTCTATGCAGTCCTTTAATATCTCACTTGAACATTGATCAATCTTGTGATCCTATATCTAAGAATACATTTTCAAAGATCACTACAGGAACTTCCCTTTATAGACACTGACTATCTGTGAAACTATTTGGCACATTGACCACACATGTTTAAGTTTTATTTTAGGTCCCATTTATTTCCCAACATCCGTGCTTTGACAAAGCTTCTTGGAGTTTGCAGTAGATCTGTCCTGCATGACGGTGTGCCTTCACATTTTTTTTCTGTGCTCACTGTTTACATCTGTATGTTTTTCCTCAGTTGTGTTGTCTTTGAAATATATACATATTTAAATGTGTATTCCATGGTTTCCTGTCTTCATATATCTGTATTTTCTATCTCCATTTCAATGTGACGTGACCCGTGGTTGGACCTGCTGTCCATTTGAGTTTTGTTGAAATATGTTTTCTGTAAAAAAGTGGTGCTAGAGAGAGGTACAGTTTAGGGGAGGGAAGCAGAGTGAAGCCTCAGCTACCCTCTCCTGCTGACAAATGGTCTTTACTCACATTCACTAACATATTCTAATGAAAGCAGGGGAGTAATATGAAGTGATACTTACCATTTGTACTCTTTGTTTTTGGCAATTCACGTGTGTACATTCAAAGACTTTACAATACCATTACACTAATTATTCCCATCACCACATCTATTGATAAGGTTTTTACTAATCGACAATAATTTACTACTAAATCTGACACTGCACAGAGCATTGTGCAGTGTTTAGTGTGTATGGGTAGAGGAGTAATATTAATTGGGATTACCATAACCACTGTTTCACCATTGTTAATAATTAAATAACTCATTTAATGCCTTTTCTAATCTGAATAATTTGTATTCTGTTTTAGAAAGTCATTTGGTTTCGGATTTAGATTTATTTTTACTTAAAAATAACAGTAAACTGAAGTTCCCAGTTTGTATTTATTTTTAAATATTCCGTAAGAAGTTGACTTGTCTATGAAACTGCTAAAATAATTTTGCCTCATAGGCACAATTATTAAGCCTGTTATGATGGATACAATTGACTTGTTAGATGGAGACATTTACCAGTGTATTGTTTTATTGAGAGAACGTTATTGCCACTTTTATTATAAAATATTTGTTATTGACTTTTTATGTATATAACTGTCATATCACTGCGCTCATATATGATGTATGTACACAGTGATGCAGACACATTGTTAAGGCTGTATGATAAAATACACTGCTATTCCCTTTAATCACCTAATAACTTGTGCCGTTTTCTGTTTACAACTGTGTATTTTAACCGAATAGCACAGTCCATGAGCAGTTTCATCTTTCCTTTCAACAATATTGTAATGCATTTCCTGTGTTCCTATATCCAGATGAGAAAGTGATGGCTGACGATGAATTTACATGTGATATCTTCCGCTTCCTGCAGCTTTTGTGTGAAGGCCACAATAACGGTGAGTGACTACCAAACACTGGGGGTAAATGGTAAATGGACTGCACTTACAGTATATAGCGCTTTTCCAGTCTTTTCAACCATACACAGGGAATATACATACGTACAGTTACAGTATATGCATATACAGGTTAGCATTCACCCATTCACAAACACTCATACAGAGGAAGAGGCTGCCACATAAGGTACCACCTGCTCAGGAAGACCCTAACACGCAGACACGTGCAAACATTGTTGGACATTGGTAGCAATTTGGTGCAAGGACACTTCAACATATTAATTGCAGGGGCTTTGGATCGGACCACCAACCCTCCTATCGGAGGACGACTGCCTACCTCCTGTGAAAAGTGCTCACTCATATAACTGTACTGTAAATGATGCTAGTCCAATTTTGGAAAACCCTCTTTTGAAGTGCTTCATGTTTCTGTTTTTCAGATTTCCAGAACTATTTGAGAACTCAGACAGGCAGCACCACTACCATCAACATCATCATCTGCACTGTGGACTACCTGCTGCGACTACAGGTCACTGATAGGAACTCTGACATCACTCCTACTGACTCCTTTTTTAGCTTATTATTGTCAAACGTTAATTATATTGGCCTACAAATATTTAATATTTTTAAATTGCCGACTGGTGTAGACACTAACTCCAAACACAAGAAAGGCAACGACATCAGTCACGGTGATCGGGCCATTCTTCAAGTACAGATTTCATATTTGACTTTATTTTTTTTATAATGCTCCTCTGTTTTTGCCCAGAGCTTTTTTTTTTTAGGTCAGCAAGGGCATAACAATAGTTATTTAAAAAATATATATGTGCTTAAGTGGCTCTTACATACTGTATCCCTTAACCTCATGCACTGAAAATGTATTTTAGAAACCAATTTGATAGATTAAATTCAATGTAACACGTTGTGTTCCTCCTCCCAGGAGTCCATCAGTGACTTTTACTGGTACTACTCAGGAAAAGACATCATTGATGAGCCTGGTAAGAGGAATTTCTCCAAAGCAATGTCTGTGGCCAAACAGGTCTTCAACAGCTTGACTGAGTACATCCAGGTAAGAATGAACAATAGATTATTTTAATGTTGAATGTTTGAATGTTAATACAAAACATGATTTGTAGACCAGGGGTTAAATTAGCAGTTTGTCACTGCAATGCTAACACCCAATTGTTGTAGGATGGAGCCTGAATACAACATGTTTAGCATGTTCCTCAAATTATGGGGGACATTTGCCTTTCGATATTGCAAAAGAAAAAGGTTTAAATACAGCAAGTACAATCATAAGGGATGATGGAGATATAGGCAATAGGACATCTCAATAAACTATCCGAAGCTTAAGAATGTGGGCCCAAACACGAAATGGTAAGTTTTTTAAATATAAATTACTAACACTTCTAGAATTGGAGAGAGTTTGTGTATTTTACAGAAACATTTACAAGCTAAAAGAAAACTAACACTAGCCAAATACCCTAAAAACCAACCAAATCTAATGCTAACTAATAAATGATCCCACCTTTGGTTTGAATAGGTAAAATAAACAAAGGTAATTGATAAAAAGGATAATGATGGTAAACTAAATGCACTTTAGAGTAAATTAAAGTTGAATCTCGTCATTTTATGTATTCTAGCTTTGACTTTTTGTGCTCAACGACTGCTGCCTTAAGCTCTTTTTAAAGACACAGATAAAGGTATTTTTATGGTGTCATCAATCTAATTCCATAACCTAGGACCTCTGCAAACCATACTGAAGCTGGTACTTTTAAGTTCACATCTCTTACCCTTTATAAGATGCTTTTTTTTGGTCCTATGCAAGGGGAAACAAGTTGGGATAAGTTCATAATATAAGTATTACTATACAACCTACTTTCATAACCAAGTCATACTAACAAGCCATCTGACAAACCAAAACAAGACACTATGGTCAACTAAAAGAACATTATAAAGCTAGATTTCAAACTAAAATATAAGCTTTTCTTTCTGAAACATTTACTTTGAAACACAAGACAATGTTAAAATATATGTCCAAACATGATGACAGCACTGTAATATCCTCTCCATTTCCAGGGCCCCTGCACTGGGAACCAGCAGTCCCTGGCTCACAGCAGGCTGTGGGACGCGGTGGTGGGCTTCCTGCACGTCTTTGCTCACATGATGATGAAACTCGCTCAGGTAAGAAACAGCCAAGACATAACCTCATTTTTTAGCCCTTTTTTTTTTTAGCATTAAACCATTCTATTTCTTGTATACTCCAGAATAATTTCTGTAGAGAATTCAGATCTATTCAGATTTCAAATGATCCAAATAAGTGTTGTATTACAGTTAAACATAAGATGAATTTAAAGCAATTTTCAAATATAAATGTATACATTGTATCCTCTAGTCTAGTCCATTTTGAGTATACTAATTTTGTGAACTGTCTCTCTCATGGTTCCTGCAAAGTAAAGTATGTATTTATTTGATTATTCTTTTGTTTAATTAATAGATTTGTTTGTCTTAACCATCTTTCCCCCCTTCTTTCCTTTGACAGATTGTTTCTGCCTCTTTACTTTTTTTGTTAAAGCAAGATAACCTCAGATTACTGTAGGTAACAATTTACTAAGTCAACACAGCATTAAGGGTTTGGATGGAATACGGTCCAAATGATACGATATTAAGTACAAATATTCTTTAACATGTATTTGTGATGGTATTTTATTAATTTCCAAGTGGTCAAAGTAACACCCTTTGGTTAGCTTCCTTTTTAACATCACACTTGGAGACAGCCGTATTTTTTGATGAAGTTCCACTTTAATACAACCAAAATGTGCATACATTATATTACAGATATTCCAAATGTATCCATGAATGTAGATTTTTTTTAAATGCTGTTTTTAGGTAGCCATGTTGTACAGATAGTACAACAACATGAATTCAAGTTAAGTTGGCAGAAACAATTTGTGGAAAAAACTCAAGGTCCTTTCTTTCTCTTTCATTTTCTTCCTGGTTCTGTACATTCTTTGAGTTCCAGAAAAGCGCTATATAAATATAATTTATTATTATTATTATAATACAGTAAATCCTCCTCACCTGATTTAAATATATTTCGGTTTTCTAATACTGACCAGTGATTAGGTTTGATGAGCTTTGCTTTAACCTGTGTGTGTCTGCAGTCTATAACCTGTCTGACCTAACAAGGAGTTGCCTTGGTTACTAATTCTAATTCTAATATTCTGTTGATTGCTACTGATTCTCCTGTTTAAAATCAGTGTATGCATGAATTAGAATTTTTAAATGTGGAATATCTTTCAAATGTTGAAACAACAAAATACTTATAGATGTGCGCTGAAAAGATGCTGAATGTTCTTTTTAGATATTAAAGCAGATCAGTGCCAGTTCATCAGGATTCAAGTTGTTTGAAAGACTGTTTATTTATATTAAATGATCAGAATAACATTTACATTAAATCTATAAATAACCTCCAGGTTTAGACAAATACCAAAGTAAATAAAACATTTTGATAGTAACATTTCTATTGTCATGTTTCACCTTATATATACAGTCTATGTGTGTAACCCTGTTAGATGCTCCCTGATTCTGGACAACGCAACAACGTAAGAATCATCACCATCTCATTTAGAGGACCATCATGCTTTACTTTTCAAAGCGCTTCTCCTTCATGTGACTAGTTATTATTCAACAAAATACAGAAATCATTCACAATTTCTTCTGTTTATTCCCTATACAGCCTTTCATGTTTTTCAGTATTATTTCTTTTTTTGTTAAGTTCTCTAAAGAGCCATCAAGTCAATTGGACATAATCCCTGAATACGAGGAACATGTGTAACTCGGACACTTGGGTGTAGTGACAGTTTGAACACATTTTGACTATTCAAAGTGATGATACCATACTAAACTGATAAATAAAGTATGAGTAGCTGCTTTCTGGGTCTAGATTTTAGTATATTTATTATTTACTGTAGAGGTGTTTTCAAACAAATACCAGCTTTCTACATACAAAAGATCGATGATTGATTATTCCTTGATGACTCATACGATTTTTTTTAAAGACTTAATACCATGCTTTGCTTCTTTTCATTTAGCTCTATTTTGCTTTTTAATACGCACACCCGCTGACACACGAGAGTGAGAGTGACGGCCCGTCCACACAGCAGTGTTAAAAAATCTTCCAACGCTTCTGCCCATTCACTTTGAATGGGGTGACGTCACGTTGCCTCACTTTTTGCCGAACTGCATTGTGGGAAGCAAAGCGAAGATTTTCAGGATTTTCAGGATTCAAAAGTTGAGCAATGTTCAACTTTTGAAGCTGAGGTGGAAGCGTCAGCCAATCAAATCCCGTTTATGCAAATCTGACAGTACAAGCACTAGCCAATCAAACCGCGTGCAAGCTGGGAGTGACATACCGCAGTTCATTTTCTATATTCCTAAAAATGGAGGAGAAGTTAGTTATTGCGGTAGCAAATCACCCGGTTCTTTATGACCAGTCCCTATTAACTTACCGGGATACAAACCGGAGGAACCAGGCATGGAGGGAGGTGCCAGAGACAGTGGGTGAAACTGGTAGGTTTTCGCCTGTTTGGGGATTTTATATCCAGTTTACTTCGTTTTAACATTGCTATTGCTTTGTATGTCGGGGGTGGGAGATTCATGTGATTGGTTGTTGGTCGCGTTGCTCGCAAAAAATCCCCAAACTTCAGATACGCCCACCTCCAAGATTTTTTTAACGCGGCTGTGTGGACGTACCGAGAGGTGACATGGGGAGCACGTCTGTAACCCGACACCGTTGCAATGAATCGACATCTGACCAATCACGGCTTTGATACGGCCACTAGTGCAGGTGAAGAGGGGGAAAAAAAAAACATGAAGAAATTAGAGCATCACTCGAAGGTGGGTTATTGTATGAGTCAAATGTACAACTTGCGAATGTTGTATAAGTAAAATTGCCATATTAAAATATCAGCTGCAATTCACGACATCAAGAAGGCAGTCTCTGCATAGCATATAGGCTAATTCACGAGTCCGAGTCCAAGTCGGCGTACGCGATAATTCACGAGTCCGAGTCCAAGTCATCGTGCGCGAGAATTCACGAGTCCAAGTCCGAGTCGCGTCAATCAGTGCCCGAGTCGAGTCACGAGTCCCGAAAATCGGCACTCGAGTCCAGGACTTGAGTACTCCATCTCTGCCTCACTGTATAAAAAAGTAACTATGACAAATTATATTTGCAAAGTAGCCTACTTTGTTTTCAAAAAAATTGGTTTCACTCCTGTCGGTTGGGGGGGGGGGCTCATCTCACAATGTCGCTTGGGGCCCCAAGTTGGCCAGGGGCGGCCCTGTATTTAGTTGCTTTGTGTTGTGTGGCTGATGCTTGCAAATCCTAACACCCTTTTCCTGTAGACTTCCACCAGCCTTACAACCACTATAAAATCAAAGATATGTATGGCTTGTGTTATCTGCTGGTGCAGGTCTTCAGGAATGCTACGATCAGCGTCTATATGTTTACGTGTTCCCTGCTTTCTTGCAGAGGCATTTTCTCCCCTCCTCTCATACCTGATGGTGTTTAAGTGTCTTGTCTTGCTGACCACACACGCAAGTCTACTATTTGTGATGCTAAAAATGCATATTCTTTATTTGTAAAATGCAAACCCAGGATCACTTTTGGAGTAGAGCACACTCAGAGGTAGCATCTCTTACCGTTTTACTCTCTCATCTCATTAGAAAGCACAAATCCTCTCAAAATAAGCTGTGATATACCAGCCAGTAGTCAGTACATATTCTAAAAACCATACTTCTCTACTGTGTGTGCTTTGCTGTGTGTTTTGGCTTTGGTTCAGGACTCCAGTCAGATTGGTCTGTTGAAGGAGCTGTTGGATCTGCAGAAGGAAATGGTGGTGATGCTTCTGTCTCTACTTGAAGGTATGATTTATGTCCCTGGGTCGTTATGTCCTTTCCTTCCTGTTGCAAACTCTCATCTAATGTCTTCAAACTGTGTTCTGCTCTTAGGCAATATTGTGAACGGCACCATTGCCAGGCAAATGGTCGACATGCTGGTGGAGTCCTCCAGCAACGTGGAGATGATCCTCAAGTTCTTCGACATGTTCCTCAAGCTCAAAGACATCGTGGCATCAGATGCCTTCCGGGACTACGTCACCGACCCCCGTGGGCTTATCTCCAAAAAAGACTTCTCCAAGGCCATGGACAGCCAGAAGCAATACTCTCCCTCAGAAATCCAGTTCCTCCTCTCTTGCTCAGAAGCTGATGAGAATGAGATGATCAACTTTGAGGAGTTTGCAGATCGTTTCCAGGAGCCAGCCAAGGACATCGGCTTCAATATCGCCGTTCTGCTCACCAACCTGTCGGAGCACGTGCCCCACGACACTCGCCTTCAGAACTTCCTGGAGCAGGCAGAGAGCGTGCTCAAGTACTTCCGCCCATTCCTCGGCCGCATCGAGATCATGGGAGCCAGCAAGAAGATTGAGCGCATTTACTTTGAGATCAGCGAGGCTAATCGCGACCAGTGGGAAATGCCACAAGTTCGAGAGTCCAAGCGGCAGTTCATATTTGATGTGGTCAATGAGGGCCAAGAGAGTGAGAAAATGGAGATGTTTGTGAACTTCTGCGAGGACACCATCTTTGAGATGAACATTGCGGCGTCTATCTCTGAGCCTGAGGGAGACGATGCAGAAGAAGAAGACGATGAGGAAGGAGAGGAAGGCGGGGGAGAACAAGCAGAGGCTGTAGAAGGAGAGGAAGGCAATGGAGATGAAGACCCTCCAGAGGCAGCTTCAGCCTTCGCAGAGTTTCTGAAGAGCGTGGGGGACTTCTTCAACATGTTCACATTCCGTAACCTGCGACGTCGCTACCGCAAACTTAGAAAGATGACTGTGAAGGAGATGGTGATCGGCCTGGTTACGTTTATCTACACTATTCTGATGGGTATCCTGATGTTTGTCTACGGTGTATGTAAGGGCTTCTTCACAATCACATGGAAGGTGCTGTTCGGTGGAGGTCTAGTGGAAGGTGCCAAGAAGATAACGGTAACGGAGATATTAGCCAGTATGCCAGATCCCACGCAGGACGAAGTTCACGGCGACCTGCCACCTGAACCAGGGGCTAGAGAGGACCAAGACGCAGACGGTGGGTCAGACCACTTAGATGGTGGGGGAGAAGGGGAGGAAGAGGAGGATAGCGAGGAGAGGGAAGGTGGACGTCTGCCCGGTTTCAATACTCCAGGGGGACTCGGGGACTTTGGTGAGACGACGGCTGAAGAGCCTCCGACACCAGAGGGCACACCGCTGCTGAAGAGAAAACTGGTGAGGGGTTCTGTGTAATCATATATAAAAGTGTATGCTCTTCATTTAAGTGTTTATTAACTGCAATGCCATTATGTAACAGTTGGAATCCGCAGTGGGAGAACCAGGAGAGGAAGAGCAACCTGCTCAACCCGAAGAAGTGGCTCCTCCAGAGACTGAGAAAGCAGAGTGAGTTGTCAACATCGAAAATGATCAGCTTCTGCTAGAGAAAACTTCTCCTCAGGCCAATATTGTATTGTAAATGGACTGCATCCATAATAGCGCTGTAGGGCCCCTCAGAGCACTTTAACAAGTCAGCTTTCACCCATTCACATCCATTCAACAGAGCCAGAGCTGCCATATAATCACAACAGAGCTGGCCAGCTAACCAATCAGAGCAGTGTGGGCATCACAGGCAGTATGAGAAAAACAAAGACCTTTTTTGAACATTAAAGCATGGTGGAGACATGTCACAGTTGCAGGGGCGGATCTACGAGGGGGCAAGGGGGGGCAGCTGCCCCCCTACTGTAGAGCCTTGCCCCCCCAGCTGCCCCCCTAACTTTTGTTTCCCTAAAACTGTACTAAAACAAACCTACACTATTTCCACAAGCTTCTCAAGCAACAAAACAAGCATTACATTAGTTAAAAGTGAATCATTTTAAATATCATTTTAGGCCGTTAAAAACGCATTAAACTGCGGAGCGGCGTTCACACAGCCCGCGGCTCACACCGCTGCAGAGAGGGAGCGAGAGCTGTCCCAGCACCTATGGATCAGCTTCCCCTGGGAGCATTTCCCTTTCCACTAGTTTTGTTTTTACTAAAGACGAGAGCTTGAAACTAAATATTAATAAAACGCTGCCGTTTGAATCGATAGCGTTTAACAGACGGGCGCTGTTTGGGGCGTTACGCTACAAAATACTACGCAGACAGCGTCAGCTGGGAGATCGATCACTTTGCTAAACTACGCGGTAGCCTACTATTAAATCCACGTAAACTACACATCACAGCAATGAGGCCAGATCAATGAAACCAAGATACATCCTTTACCGTAAAAACTGGATCCAAACACAGCTGCCTGTGTGCGCTTGATCAATACTTTCTGATGTTATATTTATGGTATGCTACATATTAGCTACATGGCCCTAACGTGTAAAGTTATACAAGCATTTGTACCAGTGCTTTTCATAAGTAGACTCTTGCAGGCCAGAGTAGCTGGAGTGATTCAACAACAACACAAAGACATATGAGAAGTGATCAGGATGAACAGAGAGAGGAAAAGGAATAGAGAGTTCACTGAAGAGACCAGGAGGGTCAGAGCAGGAGGAAGCCAGGAGGAGATGAAGAGACCAGGAGGGTCAGAGCAGGAGGAAGAGGAGGAGATGAAGAGACCAGGAGGGTCAGAGCAGGAGGAAGAAGAGGAGATGAAGAGACCAGGAGGGTCAGAGCAGGAGGAAGAAGAGGAGATGAAGAGACCAGGAGGGTCAGAGCAGGAGGAAGAAGAGGAGATGAAGAGACCAGGAGGGTCAGAGTAGGAGGAAGGAAGAGGAGGAGATGAAGAGAGCAGGAGGGTCAGAGCAGGAGGAAGGAGAGGAGATGAAGAGACCAGGAGGGTCAGAGCAGGAGGAAGAGGAGGAGAGAGATGAAGACATTAGTGAAGAAGAAGAAATGTATGTGAGGAATAAAGATGAAGTGTCAGAAAGAGAGGCAGGGATCAGGAGGCAGAGGAGACTCCAGCTGGACCACATAGTATGTTCTTATTCTCCTCACATATTTCATTACAGCAGCTCAATCTAGCAGCTCTTAGTATTGACAAATATTGATTGAAATGTGTTGCTGCACAGGTCACCTCTGAAGAGATGGGTGATTTATAATTAAGTACTTACAGTATGCATAATTCTGAGTATTCTCTGAATCAGGTGCCTTTTGGGTCTTTACATCTTTGAAAAATGAAACCAAAATATTTGGTCATAACATCTGGTAGTGGACTACTTACATTTTCCCACCTCAGGCACAAAATATAAATAATTACTAGGAATGTCCTTGAAAAAATGTAACAGGGTTGAAGTTTTTGACAAAAAGTAGGCATGAGACCTTGTTTATAATAATATTTTGCAAAACTATTGTTTATTTTGTAATAAACAATTATTTACTATTATTAATTCATACAACAGAGTTGAAATGTTGAGCTTGTCAATCTTAATCTGAAAATACAAAAACTGAAATATAGGTAAGAGAAGAAACTGACACTTTTGTGATGTAATTCCCTCAATGCAGATTACACATGGACTGATCCATTATTTTAATAGGAGGGTAAATGGTATGGCGTGACAGGGTTGAAACAAACTGAGGGACGATATTGCAATTTCATAGATAATTCAAGTATTTTTTCAGAATTTATTTTTGATCAGTTAAAGTTGACAAGCATATGATTATATTAGCAGCAACATTTTGGGATAATTGGCCATTTTGATTTGTTTAATATTAATTTAATATGTAATAATGCTTAGTGAGGACATACAAATATGTCTGTCTAATACTAAAACAACCAATTTTTTAAAAACAAAATATATATTTAATTTTACATTGTAATGCAAAACAACCTGTTCCATTAATTCATTGCTTTAAAATACATTTTGTAGTTTCCTTTCATTTAAAATGGTTGAGGTAAGCTTGGGGGACTCAAAGGGCACCCGATTGTTTGTCTGAACACCTTGTTTCTCTTGTGCATTAAGAACACTTGTGTTAGGGCATGAATTAATAATAAATAGGTTATATACAGTATAAAATACCACGTACTGTCCGCCCTCCCATGCCACCCTAGCATGACCTCTTGCCCCCCCATGTCAAATGTTCTAGAACCGCCACTGCACAGTTGTCACAAAATACAATTATGAACCTGAAAATGAATGTGACGGGGTTCTATTGGTCCATTCGATACATAGGCTTAGTCGGTTGTTTAAGCTCCAAAAAACGTTATTTATCATCAGCCACAAAAAAATATATACTGTTCGACAAAAAGGTAAACAGTATAACGTAAATAAACAAAATCACAGTTTACCAAATTAGGTTGTCTGTCCCTCTAACCACATCCTAGCTGTTGCCTTCACTGCAACACTCTGCCGAATGACTCTTCCAGGGCCAACACCGTCCCTTTTGTACCCATAGCCCCTCCCCACAGGCTTACCGTCAACCGGTTACACAATTATCTCCAAACCACATTGTCAACATAAATGTAATTTCCTCAAAAATGAGGAAACTATCCGACCCAAACATACACAGGTTAACTACCTCTTAACACAGTCATTCCCCATAATTAATAAACGCAAAAGAAATAATAAATTGCATCCTATTTAAATCACGGAAGTGATGCGCCTCCGTCTTTTCCACCTTCCCTTTGCTGGGGAGACGGCGGCGAAACTCCGCCCGCCGCTCCCCACGTAAGTATGGTGTAATATAGTTAAATGTATGTTTAAATAATTGTAGACTCACAAGCGTGCACTTGTGGTCGCGCTACAGAAAGGAAGGGGAAAAGGTGGACGTTTTAGTGATGATTTAACCTTATTTATTGACGAACGGAAGAGAGCAGGAAATGTTTGGTGTGTGTGTGTGTGTGTGTGTGTGTGTGTGTGTGTGTGTGTGTGTGTGTGTGTGTGTGTGTGTGTGTGTGTGTGTGTGTGTGTGTGTGTGTGTGTGTGTGTGTGTGTGTGTGTGTGTGTGTGTGTGTGTGTGTGTGTGGTGTGTGTGTGTGTGTGTGTGTGTGTGTGTGTGTGTTGCCGCTGCGGCTGTCAGTGGCGGAGTCAGTCACTCTGTGATCCGCTCCGTCACAATGAACATACTATGTCCTCTTTAAAAAGAAACATCACACATGTTCTCTCCTCACGTGTCTTCTCCAGCACCGAGAATGGCGAGAAGACAGAGAAAGCAGAACCGGAACCTGAGGTAAAGAAGGAGGAGCCCGAGGTGATAGAAGAGAAGAAGAAAAGGCCAAGGCGAAGAAGGAAAAGAAACCCGCGGAGGAGGGCTTTGAGCTGTGGAATGAGCTGGAGATCCAGAGAGTCAAATTCATGGTGAGCAGCTGTCTATCACAGTACATCATTTATGTTGTGAGTGGTGCCACACTGACATGTAACATACTGGTATTTTAAGTTTACTCTAAAAAAGCCTGATATGGTTTATTTTTAGGTATATTTGTACTTGACTGTGTCCATCCATCTTCTCCCGCTTATCCGTGGTCGGGTCGCGGAGGTAGCAGTTCCAGCAGAGAGCCCCAAACTTTCCTTTCCCTGGCCACATCAACCAGCTCTGACTGGGGGATTCCAAGGCCCTCCCAGGCCAGCGAAGAGATATAATCCCTCCACCTGGTCCTAGGGCTATCCCTCGGTCTCTTCCCAGCTGGACGTGCCTGGAACACCTCCCTAAGGAGGTGCCCAGGTGGCCTCCTTACTAGGTGCCCGAACCACCTCAACTGGCTCCTTTCGAACTCTGAGTCCCTCCTGGATGACTGAACTGCTCACCTTATCCCTAAGGGAGACGCCCGCCACCCTGCGGAGAAAACCCATCTCGGCCACTTGTATCCGCAATCTCGTTCTTTCGGTCATGACCCATCCTTCATGACCATAGCTGAGGGTAGGAACGAAAATGGCCCGGTAGACAGAGAGCTTTGCCTTCTGGCTCAGCTCCCTTTTCGTTACAACGGTGCGGTAAAGCGACTGCAATACCGCTCCCGCTGCTCCGATTCCCCGGCCCATCTCAAGCTCCATTGTACCCTCACTCGAGAGCAAGACCCCGAGATACTTGAACTCCTTCACTTGGGGTAAGGACTCATTCCCTACTTGGAGTGGACAGTCCATCGGTTTCATGCTGAGAACCATGGCCTCAGATTTGGAGGTGCTGATCCTCATCCCAGCCGCTTCACACTCGGTTGCGAACCGATCCAGTGAGTGCTGAACGTCGCAGACCGATGAAGCCATTAGAACCACAGTATCTGCAAAAAGCAGTGGTGCAATCCTTAGTCCGAACTGCAGACAGGGGGTCTGCAGTTCGGACCCCTCGACTACGCCTCGAAATCCTATCCATGTATATTACAAACAGGATTGGTGACAAAGCGCAGCCCTGGCGGAGGCCGACCCTCACCGGAAATGGGTCCGACTTACTGCTGAGGACCCGGACACAGCTCTCGCTTTGGGAGTACAGAGATTGGATGGCCCTGAGTAGAGACCCCCTCACCCCATACTCCTGCAGCACCTCCCACAGTAACTCCCTGGGAACCCGGTCATACGCCTTCTCCAAATCTCCAAAACACATGTAGACCGGATAAGCGTACTCCCAGGCCCCCTCCAGGATCCTTGCAAGAGTAAAAAGCTGATCTGTCGTTCAACGACCAGGACGGAATCCACATTGTTCCTCCTCAATCTGAGGTTCGACAATCGGCCTGACCCTCCTTTCAAGTACGTTAGAGTAAACTTTCCCGGGGAGGCTGAGTAGTGTGATGCCTCTATAATTGGCACACACCCTCTGATCCCCCTTTTTGAAAAGGGGAACCACCACCCCGGTCTGCCACTCCTTCGGTACTGTTTCCGACTTCCACGCAACGTTGATGGGAGACGTGTCAACCATGACAGTACTTCAACACCCAGAGCCTTCAGCATTTCTTGTCGGATCTCATCCACCCCCGTGGATTGGTGTTGATCCCCCGTCATACTCTAGCTCTGCCTCTAACATAGAGGGCGGAGTTGTCGGGTTCAGGAGTTCCTCAAAGTGTTCCTTCCAACGCCCTAACACTCCATCAGTCGAGGTCAACAGCGTCCCATCCTTACTGTACACAGCTTGGATAGTTCCCTGCTTCCCCCTCCTGAGGTGTCGGACAGTTTTCCAGAACAACTTTGGTGCCGCCCGAAAGTCCTTTTCAATGGCTTCTCTGAACTTCTCCCACACCCACTGCTTTTCCTCGGCCACGGCTGAGGCTGCTGCCCTTCGGGCCTGTCGGTACCTTGCGACTGCCTCGGGACTCCCCCGGGATAACATATCCCTGAAGGCCTCCTTCTTCAGTCGGATGGCTTCCCTGACCACCGGTGTCCACCAGGAGGTTCGAGCGTTACCGCCCCTTGAGGCACCTAAGACCTTGAGACCACAGCTCCCCGCCGCGACTTCGGCAATAGAGGCTTTGAACACCATCCATTCTGGTTCAATGTCCCCCTCCTCCACAGGAATGCCTGAAAAGCTCCGCCGGAGGTGTGAGTTGAAGGCCTCCTGAACTTGGGCCTCCTCCAGACGTTCCCAGTTCACCCGCACTACACGTTTGGGCTTACCAGGTCTGTCCAGAGGCTTCCCCTGCCACTTGACCCAACTCACCACCAGATGGTGATCAGTTGACAACTCTGCCCCTCTCTTTACCCGAGTGTCCAAAACATACGGCCTCAGGTCCGATGATACAATAATGAAATCGATCATGGACCTTCTGCCTAGGGTGCTCTGGTACCACGTACACTTATGAACATCCTTATGTTCGAACATGGTGTTTGTTATGGCCAATCCATGACTAGCACAGAAGTCCAGTAACAAACCATCACTCCGGTTCAGATCAGGGGGGCTGTTCCTCCCAATCACACCCCTCCAATATTCTCCATCATTGCCCACATGTGCGTTGAAGTCTCCCAGCGAGATTAAAGATTCCCCTTGAGGAGCCCCATACAGGACTCTTTCCAGGGTCTCCAAGAAGTCCTAATACTCTGAACTGCTGTTTGGTGCATAAGCACATACAGCAGTCAGAGTTTTCCCCCCCATAACCCGCAGGCGTAGGGAGCCTCTCGTCCACTGTGGTAAACTCCAACAAAGAAGCACCCAACCGGGGGCTTGTGAGTATCCCCACACCCGCCCGGCGCCTCACACCTTGTACAACTCCGGAGAAGAATAGAGTCCAACCCCTATCCAGATGTAAGGTTCCAGAGTCGACGCTGTGCGTAGAGGTGAGCCCAACCAGATCCAACTGGTAACGCTCCCGCACAAGCTCCGGCTCCTTCCCCCCCAGATAGGTGATGTTCCACGTCCCCAAAGCCAGCTTCTGTCGCCCGGGTCTGGTCCGTCGAGACCCTCCGCTTTCACTGCCACCCTTCTGGCAGCGCACCCGACCCCATCGCTGTTTCCCGTAGGTGGTGGGACGGAGAAGCGGAGGTGTTGCCCACGTTGCCTTTTCGGGCTGTTCCCGGCCGGGCTCCGTGGCATGCCCGGCCACCAGACGCTCGCCGACGAGTCCTCCTTCTGGGCCTTGCTCCAAAAGGGGACCCCGGGCTTGAGGTCTCCCTTGAACGAATCTTAGTCTGGCCCATTGCCTGAGACCAATTTGCCATGGGAGACCCTACCAGAAACACAAGGTTCCAGACAACAGAGCCCCCAGGTTCATCAGGGCACACAAACCTCTCCACCACGGTAACCCCTAGATTCCACCGGGTCCGTCTGTGTCGCGTTACGGCTGCGCCGCGGTTTTGGTCCGGCATCATACCCTACCGGGCGCATTTCAGAAGCGAGCGTCTTGCCTGCCGGCTCGCAGTTTTTGTTGATTTGGGCATATTTCCTGGACAGGCTACTTTGTACAGACAGTTAATAATAATTGTAATATCCCAGTTATAAACGACATGAATCAAAGATGTGTTGCTGTATTTTAGTGGTAAAAAAATGCATTCATCATCATAATTATTCTATATATATAATTTACACAGTGCCTGTAAACCGGAGAAGAACGCTGGCATTTCTCCTCCTACTTGAAAGAATAGGGATAGGGTCTGCAAAATTAGTTTGTGTGTGTGTGTGTATATATATATGTGTGTGTATATATATATATATATATATGCTATATGCTCTGAACGTTCCACTTCCTGCCTGCCCGACATTACTTTACGGCTGTGTCGCGTCAAAAATAGGATTCATCCTAATTTTAGAGGAGCCCTGAGCCGAGACGCTTCTGGGACGCTTCTGAGCTGTAACGCGCCGCGTGTGGTGGAATAGCACCCATTGACTAGTGTGGCCGCAATCGCCGCGGCGCAGCCGTAACACAGCCATAACGCGGCCGTAACGCGGCCGTAACGGGCCGCAGACGGACCCGGTGGAATCTAGGGGTAAGGTGTTGGTTCTTCAGAGAGGTACTTGACTGTGTGATACCCAATTCACCATTATCATGCAACAATGTGACAGAAAAAGTTTAGCGCCCACAATTAATTTCCTAATGCAGTGTAATTTATAAGCTAAACCAAATTTTAATGCCTTGGAATCATGCAGTAAAATATTGTTTTTGTGCTGTGCCCCCTCCATCAGAACTACCTTTCTCGCAACTTCTACAACCTTCGCTTCCTGGTCCTGTTCATCTCCTTCGCTCTCAATTTCATCCTGCTCTTCTACAAGGTGTGTGCACGCTACATTTACTTTAGACGACACATACTGAATTGACTCCTGCAAAGTATCTTGGTTTTTCTCCTGTTGGATGTTTTCACATTTTTTTAGACAAAAAAAATGTTGAAGAATAAAATACTATATAAATCAGGCTCGCAATAAACATGAACAAACCCTTTTCTAAAAACCTTTAGAATATAGAAAGAACACATTTCAGAATATCTTTTAAACGTTTGTATTTTAAATTCCATAAATGTTTTAAGACACTACAGGTTAATAGGGTTAACATGTTGAAATAAGTTACCACCAAGACATTTCCCCTAGTTGATTTCTGCATTGTACGTTTATTGAAATGTCATGTTTAAATATGCAAATCGGGAAAGATCTTATGCTAACTTTTGGCGGATATTGGAGAAACCTACTGACGTACAGAGACAAAGTTAGTAAAAACAATATCTCAATGTGTATTTTGATGTTCCAATAGTCTGAAGGACGCCAAAAATAGCCTACATTCTTTCAATTTGAACTCAACTTTCATGAAATTAGGTTTTAACCTGTTAAGCCCGGTGCCCCCGCCGGCACCGGCAACATCTTGCAAGAAACAGCGTCTGAGGACTTCTTAACATTTAACAAACTATGAATGTGTCATACCCACTTAACGGGAAGAAACTCAGCTACCTGACGATATGAACAATTTTTACCGAAACAAAACACAAGTCTAACGCCGAGCCTCTGAATGAGCACTAAGCGAAAGAGTGCTAACGCACTTAGCACATAACTCACGGTAGAAATATGTTATACTTCATTGGATCTGCATACACACAATTCAAGGGTGGTTTTCACTATAAGTAATGGGTTTTTTTGGACGGAAACTATAATTAAAAAGGTTTTAATATGTTCAATCCGAATTTACTTTAAAATAAAAAAATCTATATTGATTCTGACTTTTCTACATCCAACTCACAGGTTTATCATTGGTTTGAGAAAAAAGATTATTAATTTACCCCTTTTAGAAGTGAAGATATAGTAATTTGTTCTGGGCATGTCATTTTTTCGAGCCTGAAACCTGAAAAACAGGCTCGGGGCTTAACTGGTTAATAACACAGAAATAACTTATAACTTATTGTTGTGTCTGACATTTCCAGGTGTCCGACACACCTCGTGGTGAGGAGGAGATTGAGGGTTCTGCATTGTTTGAGGGCTCCGACCTGTTTGAAGGATCCGGTGCTGAGGAGGATGGGTCCGGATTTGATAACGGAGGTGAAGATGAGGAAGAAGAAGGTCCCATGTACTACTTCTTGGAAGAGAGCACAGGCTACATGGAGCCGGCCATGGCTTTCTTCGGTATCGTCCACACTATCATCTCCATCCTCTGCATCATTGGCTACAACTGCCTCAAGGTATGAGATGTTTACTGAACAAAAATCCATGAACGTTTTTGCGTTTGCTTGGTTTCAATCAGCTTATCTTCTTTTACCTCTAAATCCCTTCAGGTCCCTCTGGTCATCTTCAAGAGAGAGAAGGAGCTGGCCAGAAAGCTGGAGTTTGATGGTCTCTATGTCACTGAGCAGCCTGAGGACGAGGACATCAAGGGCCAGTGGGACAGGCTGGTGCTCAACACTCCGTAAGAGCCCTGTGACATGTTTAGAGACACAGTATGAATAGGGACAAGTGTAACTCTGGTACCGGATGCCAACGAACATGGATGCCCTCTTTTTCACTGAAATCATTTCCATTCTGGTTTGATGCTAGGGCTAGTTTGGGTTCAACTTGATAAAACCACTTAAGAACCAGTTGGTTTTTCCACTGAGCCGAGCCCGAGAGGAGCCCCATCATGACATCGACGTTAAAGTTGCTGCAACACCAGTGTGATTATCCCTTCACATGCGGATGTGGTTCAGCGGTATTTGCTGACCACTGGATTGGTACGCCACTTGTGCTCCGTGGGCTTTTGGCTGACCATTCCGAACCGAACAGTAATGTCCCCTGATGCACATTTCCCTATAAATGTATATTATTTTCATATTAATTGACAATGTTTGACAATATGAACTGTAGTTGAACCAATTTACGGTTCCAAGTAGGGTTTCCCCCAAATCGTTGTCTAAATGTTAGTCAGCGAAAAACGTCTTTGTCGACTCATTTTTAATTAGCCTATTAGTCCAAAAAAAAAAATAAATAATTCCATCTGTGCGCTGCGTGTACCTTGACGCATCAGCCGGAAGTCATTAAGTGAATGTTGTCGGACAGGAAATCCAATGTATGGGATCTTTCTGAGTGTGTAAGGGACGAGCCCCACAAGGTGACATGTAAACTCCGCTGGCACAAAGTCGCCTCCATATCCTTGCCATCGGAGCGCAGCTTCCCGAATGCCGGCATCATAACAAAACACGGAGCTTAATTATCCGACAACGTGTTTTTCTTTGTCATAATTAGGGGGGAAAAGCAGCAGAGTCAGGCAGCAGCCTAGCCTTGTATCAACATATACAGACCTATAATATATAATCCTTCTGGCCTCAGGAAACTATAAATGAAAGCTTTCATTCATGATGAGGGCGTAGTTTGCGAAAGTATTTTTGCTGACACTTATATTTGTCAGTGTAGCCGTTTTCTGTGTAGTATTTATTGGGTTGTTATCTTCAGATATGAATAATACAAACTAGAACTAAATGTTCTGTGTGTGTGCTCGTTCCGACACACATTAAGAACTACCGGAGCATCTGCTGCTGATAATTGTAATATATCCTATACGTCGCGACAATTAGCCTGAATTAACGACTATTGGTCGACTACCCAAATCTTTAGTCAAGGGCAGCCCTAGTTCCGAGAGCCTAGGCCACTGCAGTGAACCATGCCTAACTGGTTTGCAATCGGGCAACAACTCTTAGTGGAAAAGGGGTTTGAGAGGTGCCAGTTCCCCTTCATGGCACTGCTGAGCTGCCCTTGAGCATGGCACCAGACCCCCACACTGCTCCCTGGACGCTATATGCGTATGTATGTTGAGTTGACTCAGGGCCTATGGAGTTGAGCAGAAGTTTTATTGTTTTACCATGCAGTGTTGGAGAGCATCATAAGATATGGTATCCCTGCCTGGGATGGTAACTTGACAGTGCAGTCAAAGTTACAGATCGCTCGACTGGTACAGACTGCTATCAAAATGATGGGGGTCAAAAAACATCCATCTCTCCAAAACATATATGAGCAGTCCATTATTAGACAGGCACAAAGAATCGTGTCTGATCCATTCCACATTCTCCATCCAGAATCCCAGCTCCTACCTTCTGGTCGAAGATTCAGGGTTCCTAAGATCAGGCTGAACCGATATAAACATTCATTCCTGTCCATTACGCTTCTCAACACTCACATGTAATGTAATATACATTTAAATGTTGTTCATAAAGGTTGTGCAATAGGTCGCCATTGTCAGTAGGTGCGTCTGTGTATTGTGTTTGTGCAAACGGTGTACTGTATGAGTGATAGTATGTTAATATCTTTAATGTCAACTATGTTTGTATACGTACATGTATGTGTAACTACAAGACGGAGTCCACAACAAATGTCCTTACGGGGACAATAAAGTATATCGTATCATATTGTATAATAGCTGCCAACTACTTTTAATAAGAAGATGGGTAGAGTGCAGAGAGTACATTTCACTGCGTGCGGTGCTGTGTACATATGACGATATTAAAAAATGGATTTGATTTGACTCCTCCATTTCTATTTCCAGTAGAGTACAGAACAGGCTTGTAATGTTAAGCAGAACCTATCCTGATTCATTTCAACCTAAGCCACTGATCCACTTTGATCCACTAAAGTTAGGCTTGATTAATAAATCCCAGGTTTTATTACGGCCATCATGACTAAAGGAGCCAGGAGGGACATTTCAGTGGGGCTCTACTAGAGAGACATAAGCACTCTACTGAGTGCACTTTATATTAGGTTTTATATATTAATAAAATGCTTAATGTTTAAGTAGTATGACTTATGCTGCATTCAAATGTAGCAGGGGTCAGGTTGAAGACCTTTTACTATACGCCGTTAGAATAGAAGCTTACCTCCACTGAAATATGTATGATGTCTCTCTTTCAATGCAGATCCTTCCCTAACAACTACTGGGACAAGTTTGTGAAGAGAAAGGTGAGTTTTTCCAGATGACTTTGATTCTAAGTATCAAGGAAATGTCTTGCAGTGACATGACATGTGTGTTTGTGTGTGTGACATCCAGGTGCTGGATAAATATGGTGACATCTACGGCAGAGAGAGGATTGCTGAGCTGCTCGGTATGGACTTGGCTTCTCTAGACGTCAGTGCCATGATGCATGAGAAGAAGCCCGAACCAGACACCTCAATTTTGAGCTGGTATGTTCAGTAGACTCTTTACATAAAACCATTCAGCTGTATCACCCATTATCTCGGATTAAACAAACTCTTGTATCTGCAGGTTACCAGCTATTGACATCAAGTACCAGATCTGGAAGTTTGGCGTTATTTTCACTGACAATGTGAGTTAAGTAAGCAGTTCATTGTATCATTCGGACTATGAGAGCATCTGATTTGAGTGATTTTGACTTTCCTCTCGTTTTTCAGACCTTCCTCTACCTGGTTTGGTACATGTTGATGTCTCTACTTGGACACTACAACAACTTCTTCTTTGCCACTCTTCTCCTGGACATCGCCATGGGTGTCAAAACCCTGCGCACCATCTTGTCCTCCGTGACTCACAACGGCAAACAGGTCTGCACATTTCCATTATAAAGGAATCATCAGGAGGTTTCATCTGTTCTCCCATTTGGAACATCTAACAATGTGCCACCCTTTGTTCCTCACAGCTGATGATGACTGTAGGTTTGCTGGCTGTGGTGGTGTACCTGTACACCGTGGTGGCCTTCAACTTCTTCCGCAAGTTCTACAACATGAGCGAGGATGAGGACGAGCCGGACATGAAGTGTGATGACATGATGACTGTGAGTGCAGGGCAGAAATATGACTATAGTACCAGTCTGTGTCGTAGGTAAACTTTACCGTGAGTCTAATTTCTGTCTTGTTTCATAAATGTTGGATTTTCTTCCATCCCCCCGTAGTGTTACCTGTTCCACATGTACGTTGGCGTGCGTGCTGGTGGAGGTATTGGAGATGAAATTGAGGACCCAGCGGGGGATGAGTACGAGCTCTACCGAGTGGTCTTTGACATCACCTTCTTCTTCTTTGTCATCGTCATCCTGCTGGCTATCATCCAGGGTATGGTGGTATATAGTTGTTAGACTAACCAAAAGCGTATTGTACTGTATCTTGTTGAGATCATTTAAATGTTCCCTGCACCCAACCGTTAATCTGCACTCACATGCTGTCAACATGAGCTTAATTACAGGATCTAAACTAAGACAAATACCCATGATTCCTGCAAGCTCTTTTATTCATACTTCTGTGTTTATGCTTCTTCCAAATTCAAAGTTTAAATTCTACAATTCTACTGCGACCTTGATGAAGTTGGTTTTCGCAGCTCTTTACTTCTGGTGATTGCATTTATGTTCCTAAAATCATAAAAGTGGATCCAATGGAAATTTCAATTGAAAAATCCCATTGCTTTTCGTCAAGGGAACTCTTGCGATGCATCATATCTGCACCACTCCAAAGGTAACACTTTTTTAAGATGGGTTCATTCTAGCAATCTTTCTGCAGTTTCCCCCAGCTGTATGTCCTCTTTCAGTTTGCTGTCCTGGTTCAACCTCACTGCCCCTGGGATTTTTAACACACTATGTAAACCCTACTGTCCATTCTAGTTTCAAATTCATACACAAAAGGTTTTGCACGTGGGTCAGTTGACGCACTCAGCATTTGAACAGACAAGACTGTCCTGAGCTTTATTATGTGAAGCTAGCAGGGAACATTTGTTTAGAGATCAGAAAATAGGGTTTTGGAGATGGCGCCAACCTTTCGTAAAAAGGGTAACCTCAAAAAGAAAACATTCAGATCTTCAGATGAATAAGAAATGCTGTGTGTCTTTCAGGTTTGATCATTGATGCCTTTGGAGAGCTGAGAGACCAGCAGGAGCAGGTCAGAGAGGACATGGAGGTAAGATTATTACTTTCCAAGGGATTTAACTAATCTCTTTAACCTTCAACTCTCCATCAGTAATAGGGCAAGAACATGTTTAATCTGCACTGTCCTCTCTGCCTCCAGACAAAGTGTTTCATCTGTGGAATTGGAAGCGACTACTTTGACACGACGCCTCACGGCTTTGAGACACACACCTTAGAAGAGCATAACTTAGCCAACTACATGTAAGTAACCTTTCAGAGTGCAGAAGAAGATGTCGTAATTATAAATATAGTCATTGTTTTGTTTTGAAAATATGCCTTTACTCCTAAAGTTGGTGATAGGCTAGTTGAAACTGTTAGTTTGATATATTTGTTTAATAATAGGCATTGAAAGAGTATGGAACATGAAGGTGACCTAAATGTTCACTGTTAAAACATAGCTTTGTTAAATATGCTTAACATTTGTCATCATATAGAATAAGCAGATTATTTCAGGAGAACATTGTGTCCTCATTTATATGTAAGTTCTGTATGTGTGTGTTTGTGTAACATTGTGGGGACCTTGCTTTTGGGGACAAATGCAGGCCCACATAACATACTGTATATCATTTTATTTTTAGGCCGCCCGATTTGTATCTTTAAAACTTGGCCTAAGGAAAAATAAGTTTTTTAATATGCATTTAAAAAAAGTATTTAGACAATTTGCCCTGAGGATTGTGGCTTCTAAGAACACGCAAATATATTTTCTTCAAAAGCAATCTGCATTATTTCCCTTTTCTTTTTCAGGTTCTTCCTGATGTATCTCATTAACAAAGATGAAACAGAACACACAGGACAGGTCAGTATACATATGTATTTAAAGATAGATATACCAATGTAAAGAAGGTACATCAAATAAGACTGCAGACCTTATTGTCTTGTTAAAATGTTATTTTTACAATATTGTGTTTCAGGAGTCATACGTGTGGAAGCTGTACCAGGAGCGCTGCTGGGACTTCTTCCCTGCTGGGGACTGCTTCAGGAAGCAGTATGAGGATCAGCTGGGATAATGTCCTGCATGGCTAACGTCTGAAGGAGAACGAGAGGAAAGGAGGGGAGGGACATAAGAGAGAGAAGAAATGTACAGATTGAACACGTCTAATATCTTAGTTTTGTCCTTTTCCTGCACATTTCTCTCCTCCGTTGAAGCTATGCACACTTTCACTGCACTGGTGTACCACCTGCAGCAGAATGTCCATGGAATAGATTTGAGAAAAGCTGAAGAAATATAGGAGGCATAAAAAATGACTTTTTTATTTCACAATGAACACATGGCCTTTCTGGTGTCAAATAGACATACTGCAGACGGCCTTGCATAACAATGCATTTATACAAAATGGGCTCTTTCAGTCGCTGCTGCTGTAAACGTTTTAGTGCCTATAGCAATGTCACTGCTTTAGCAATCAGTTTACTTTAACACATTTATTTTAGATTAGAGTGGATATGTTTGTATGTAAGGGTTTTTTTTGGATGTAGCTGCTGCCATTTGATATTTAACGTCTGGTGTTTCAGAGAGAGAAAGTGATTTGAAGGTAAATGATTCAGCAGCTTACAGTCGTATCTCCAAGATCCTGGAGGGAGCAGTGAAAGTGGTAAGCGCTCTCTCGTATCTTCATCCTTCCTCTCTTGAGACTTAAAAACTTGCCTTCAAACGAGCAACCATGAATGGGAACTCTCGTTGGACTGACTTGCCAAGATAATAAACTTGAGTGTCATCTGCATACGTGACATATACCTGTGTAAATCAGCTGACAAACCCAGTTTGCACTCTGAAGTCTTACAATGTGTCCCTGGATGTATGTACTCCACTATCTCTCCTGGTGTGTCTGTGCCATAAGATAGTGATGATGTACACACAAAGTATATGAGGATGCCAAGGTTATTTATTTATTGTTTATACGCAGATCAAATCTTCTGAAGACGACCGTTTTAGCCCGTCTGTATTTCTGGCCAACAGAACACTTTATGGACAAATATCTTTCAGTGCATTGAAATAACTAATGAATGTATTTAATGTATACACTTTGGCCAAAGTGCCATGTGTACAACTGATAAATGCCAAGGCTGCATAGAGGCCTTATGATGGAAAGACATATTTTACATAAATCATAGATTCATTTTATTTAGGGCTTTAAAGAATTTGAAAGATGCTTCCTTGTCAGAGTTTCACATTTCGTGTGTATTGTTTGTGAAAACCACAAAGATGAAGGGACTCTGTCTCACACTGAAGAAAATGCCTAGGTTGCAGTCAGAAGAGATGTTTTTGCTAGTTAGGTTTTTATGTTAGATATTTTTAGGAATCTAGCATATCAGTTATTTTTCTCAATCAAAGTCTCATCCGATGTGTTGATCTCCGACAGTTCTATCTTACTATGCCTCTTAAAGATCACACACAAACTCTTATTTATTGTCATGACTCACTTTGACAGGCAGAGCAGTGGTCTGTTTGCAGGTGACTCTGAAGTGTGTAATGTTCGCTGTGGTCCACTAGGGGGCCGCTGACAATACAGAGCTGGAGGGAGATCGTTACTGACTGAACCCTGTGTTTCAATACAGAATAAACAGATTATTTTAAGGAGAACTTTGTGTCCTTTATATTATATATATTTATGTGTAAGCTTTTTAGTATTTTATTGTGTGTGTTTATGTGTATATCTGACTGACATTATGGGGAACCTTATTTGTTACGACAAATGAAAGTCCCAATACCGTTATTTATTATATTTTAGGGCAAAGATTCGGTTATGTTAAGATTAGGATTACGCAAGTAATAAATTGTGTTTAGAGTGGTGAAGGCAATATGAAATCAAATGAAATATAAATCAATGTGTCTGTCAGTATTTAACATTCAAGGACTAAGATCAAAATCGTGTCAACTGAATACTAAATACATTTTTATTTTAGGAAAGTTACGTTCAATTTGCATAGTCCAAATAATAATAGACAGATAACACGAGGAAATAGACTTGTTCGATTATCTTGACTGACCGAGTGCACCTACGCCCCTAATAGTGTGCGATAATTACCCATGGCATATATGGTCTCAATAAATACATATTTTTAAACTGCATGGGCAGAATTGGGTGCTTTTGACGTTACCAATATAATGGTATGCTTTTTGGTATTTTTTAAAAGCAGAAATTAAAACAGAAAATATCGAAATAAATTCACTGCTTGAAAAAGTCATAACAAATTGAATGATAGAATGAAGCACCTGTGACATACAACATAATCATACCTCTTGGGTAAACATTAGTTTATATAATACACATTTACATACAGTTAATAACTTTGCTCGGGACATTGCGTTTCATTTGTTACATTGTGTTTTTTCAGACTGACCTGTCCCTAAACATTTTCACATGTGCAATAGAATATATTCATTTGATTAAAGCAATATAACTTATTATAATATAGTCACAATGCAGAAACCATAAATATATATATTTAAGTCAAATTCAGTTTTTTACATTATAATGAGATATAATCCACTAATAATGGACAGCCTATACTTAACCAATCCCCTGACGAATCGTTACAGCACGTTATCTTAATCAAATAACGGAAACACCCATGTGTCAGTGAGACAGGCTTTTGGTTCCTGAAGGATTATGTATGAGTGCATATGAACAGCTTGTATGCTGACTTCGTAAATAATTAGTTGTAATGGCATACTGCCTCCAGGAATGATGTATGTAAAGGGTGAGTTCTAGATAAGAGTTACTTGTGTTTCTGTTTGCCTTAAGTTAGGCAGGCGGGGGGATATTTGATGAATCATACATAGACCCTCCTACAATTCCCTTCAGAAAGAAAATGATATCTGGTTTCTGATTTAGTGTACTGACATCATTCACAGCCATCCACTTCAAATTCAAGATGTATAGTCTTTTCCACCACAAACAAACCCTCTGATAAAATAAAGGAATAATGGCAGTTTTTCCTCACTGTGTAAGATTCAGGAATCCATGCTTATTTATACTTCTACTTTGCTAATTGTCAGAGGGATACGTTAACTCCATTATTCTTATTTGCAGCCTGAGGTACCAGTTCATTAACAGATTGAGATTTTGCAGACAAAACATGTAAAGAGTTTTTCAAATATACGTTTTTATGAACTGCCATATATACAAAATATGAAATTGCTAGTTAGTTAGTTAGTTATATATCTAGCTAGCTGATAATATACTTTTACTTCACTTACATTCGCAATGCATCACTTTTTCATGCACTTTTATTTTATTGCTTTTTCTTACGTAAAGTATCTGAGTACTTCCTCTCCTGCCGTTCAAGGGTTACTTGTTGCTTCAAAAGCTGTTCAGCCATGTTGGTTTTTCTTTGTTGAACCGTGCCACTCCTCTTCTCGGTCAACGGACACTTTGCATCCTGTGCCTCTAAAGTAAACACGGTGATGCAGGTCTGGGTTTGGTACCCTGCTCTGCCCCTCCCTCATCACTTGTATATAATGTGGACTCCCACATAGATCAGTTCCTGACTGACCCCATCCTGAGTCTGTCCATCCCACTGACTGCTGCCATGTCCTTCGTTGCTCCTCCTGGCTACCAGCCGATCTACGGCCCTGTGAGTATCTTCTGCTGAGTGAGGCATTGCAGGGATAAGCCGCTGTAGGAGAGACACTGGGATTGCCCTCTGTATAATGTGTGTTACACAGGGAATATGCCCGTATAGCATTCTTGTTAGGCTATCAAATTGAAAGCACTATACACTCTTGCACTACTCTGTAATTTCAAGAAACTATCTAGTGCATGCTTCAGAAAAAAAAAATGCTCAGTTTTCACCACACCTAAAGAAAACGAGTGTCATGGAGGAAGTGTGCCCTTTGAACCGCGGTAGTGGTCTCCAGTCAGTGCCATGCATATGACCTGTGCCCATTTTCCCCTTGGGTTTTCACTGCCGGTAAAATTCTTGCTGGAAATATTTGTAACGCGTCTTTATGTTCCCTTGTTTTCCAGACCATTTTCATTGCATTTCTAACACATTATATCATAGGGAATGTTTCGTGTTCACATACTAGAGATCAAATATGTTGGATGCATCAAGCTGTTGATTTAAATACGCTTGATTGACTACCATTCTGGTCAGTCATCATTGGATGCTCTCTTTAAATGACCATTCATTGATTCATTGGATTTGTTAAAAAAGCAACATGTGCACAACATTTATTTTGTGAAATGATTATAGTATGATGTTAATAAAACACATATAGTCTTTACAAAAGGGAAGGGAAAACCATAACAAGTATAGTAAATGTACCGTACTGTCTTTCCCGACACTGCATCCAAAGATCGTAAACAGTGAAGTCAAACTACACATTTTTATGGACACTCCAAATAAGATAAGATAAATTAAAATATACTTTATTGATCCCAATTTGGGAAATGTTTTAGTTGCAGCAGCATGTAAAACAAAGTATTGCCAACATTTGAAATAAAAAAGAGTTGAAAATAAACTATTTTAAAATATGGTTAGGTTAGGGTTAGAAAAGAAAATAATCTCAAAAAAGAACTAAAAGCGTACAATATATATATATATATATATATATATATAATATCCTCCAGAATTTACATTTGTAAAATACTTATTTACTGCATATTTAATGTGTGTGATTTATTTTGCGAGCCTGGGAGCATTGCACAGTGTGGATTAATATTCGTATGCACTGTACAGAATATTCCCTATCTGGGGCCCATTCATGGGGGCCTGAGGGAGGGTGTGTCAATCTACATCCAGGGGTCCATTCCTGAGGATATTACCAGGTGAGTTTACATCTCTAAACTATCTCGAAAATAATTCTTAATCTTGAAAAAAACGTCAACTCAAGGTCCACTTGTATAAGTGTATTGCACTTTTCAACCAAAACCCTTTTTTACTGTTGGAGCACCGTGTGTAATCTGGGTGGAGCAGGTTTCTTTGCATTGCTTAATATCACTCCACTTGTATTACCTCCTTTTCCAAATGGTAATATCAGAGGTCATTTTACAGGCCATTAACAGGCAAGGTAAACACTGCACATACCTGACTGTATCGTAACATCTTAGGCTCTTTTGTTGGGAGAGATTTATTTCCAGTCTGCCCCGCCTGCACTGTTTGCATTTCTGTTTCCTAACGCTAATCCAACATATCAGTCACTAGAGGACTCAGTGACAGAATGCCTCTTCTGTTCCTTTGGCAGGTTCTATATCAACCTGCTCTGTGGAGAGTCTGAGTCCAGCGACTTCGCCCTCCACTTCAACCCTCGATTTGACGGATGGGACAAGGTGGTCTTCAACTCGTGTGAAGAGGGATCCTGGGGCAGTGAGCACAAGACTCATGATATGCCCTTCTGTAAAGGCAAAGCCTTTGAAATGGTCATCCTGACAACTTCACAAGGCTACGAGGTCAGAACAACCAGGAGCTCTAACACAATGTTCTCTCTGTACCACTTTACATTAACCCCCTGTTTCACATTAACACGTTTTCTATTAAACCTTTAATGAATGGTTCTAAGCGATACACATTCACTACCTGTCATTTAGCTTCTATTTAAGTGGCTTGCATACACCTCATTACCGTAGACATGCCTACTGGCACAATATGGGGTTACGTTTCTTGTCCAAGGACACTTCACCATAATGACTGAAGGGGCTGGGGATTGAACCACTGACACTCTGATTGGTCGCCCATCAGGACCCCGTGATCTAATGCATCCACAGAATGGGTGACCCGCCTCCACTACGGTTGCAGTAAACACGTGGTCCCCATTGTCATTTCCAACAGTAACGCTGTTTAGGTCTAGGAATTTCATTGCTATTTCTACACTGTAGGTTATGTGCATATGACATTAAACCTTTGAAAGGAATTGAATCTGGGTTGGGTTTAAAATAAGTAACACAATCTAACAGGTAGTTAAGTATTGTTTCTATGATTACCTCCCCTGCTATCTTGCGCCACTCCATAGTGCTATCATCTTATTGGTGAGGCGTTGAAAGGTCAACGGTAACTACGTCAAAGTTGAAATAATTGGAATTTGCAGCGCTCTACAACAATTATGATGGTCAGGCGTACCACTGTTTCCATAGAAACACAACAGCAACATCAGCGCAGTGCCGTTTCAACGCTTATCACGTGAATTCAGCTTTAAGGCTACATCACCATATTCCAAACCACTTGCCCCAAGTGTTTTATCAAACTGGGGTTGGGTTAGGTCTTGAATGCCTGGTGTGTCTGATAGAGATTCTAAAGAGTGTTTTGCGCATAGGCATCAGAGGTTGATAGTTGTGACAAAATGTCAACATTTGACCCCAAGGAACAATTAAGTAGATGTAAGAACATATAAGGGCTTTTTCAGTGTTAACATATTTGTTAACACTCTCACTTGATTTCTCCAATCAAGACATATTTGTTATTCTTTTTCAAGTATTATCATTGTCATTCATCATTAAGGATACAGACGTTCACTTAAAGGCATCCACAGGAGATATAGTTGTTGACCAATAATAACTAAATTGTAGTTTTTTATAAAAACATTTACTTAATGCTTTTTACTTAAGGATTTATAGTGAGCTGTCATCTTTTGATAAAGACAAGTTGAACTTGTTTTAGCTTTTGTTCTACAGCAGGATTGTTTGTGGTTTTTAGCTTTGAGAAGTATCATTTCAACATATTCACTCTTACTCTTTGGACCACACAAATGCCATGGCAAACTGTGCTGCACATGTGATGATCCTGTTGCAGATCAAAGTCAACGGGAATGACTTCTACACCTTCGAGCACCGCCTCCCCGTGGAGAGGGTTCGTGCCATGCAGATCGCAGGAGATGTTCGCATCCAGACCATAAACGTCATCGGGGTGAGACGTCCCCGTTGTTTCAGAATAATGCTTTGGGCTTTGCTGGGGCGTAGAAACTCAGCAACAAATCAATCATAAACAGCTTATTGTACTGTATTGGGGCTCCGGTTGGCATGAATAGGAAGAAGCTAATACTGGGTTTAATAAATGTGTGTGCTTGCTTCAACTTGCTAGGTTTGAATATAACAATGTGAATTTAAACTTTAATGTTCAATGACAAATGTGTCATATTAAGTTGCAGCAAATGCCCTGTTATTACAACTGTTAAATATATAAACCCTACTGTTACATTTTTACAAGTTTTAATGCAAACTGCTGGCAAAAATAGTGCCAGTAGTAGAACTTGCAGAAGAGTTGTTAGCAAGTGTATGTATGCATAGTATTACATATGTGTGGTAAACAAATAGTGTTCGCTAACTTTTTTTATGTGTACTTTACAAAGATTGTCTTTATTGGTTTTGTGATGTTTGTTTAGTTTTACACTTCTGTTTGGTCTTCTAGGGAGGATACCAAGGTGGCATGGGAGGAGGCATGGAAGTAAGTATACTATAAAGATGAAAATGCAATTCAAATCAGCACTGGACTGGATGTAACATGGTCACCACTTTTAACAGGGAGGGTACCCAGGAGGTGGCACGGGGGTATGTTCCGTTTGTCCTTCAGTGCAGTTTCCTTTCAGAAATACTGTACTTATATGAGAACCAGCGGGCATCATTTTCACTTCTCCTTGCTCGTTCTAACTGATACACAGGGAGGATACCCAGGTGATATGGGAGGAGGCATGGGAGGAGGCATGGGAGGAGGCATGGGAGGAGGCATGGGAGGAGGTATGGGAGGAGGCATGGGAGGAGGCATGGAAGTAAGTACATTTAGGCTGAAGATTTTGTCAAACTAAATGAAATACATCACTAAACAGAATTTGACCCATTGACCTCTTTTCAACAGGGAGGACGTCCAGGCGGTGACATGGGGGTGAATACATGTCTTATAAAAATAATAATAATAAAATAAGTATAAACTATTTCTGCTCTTCACCAATGCCACATGTATCTCGAAATAACTTCAAAAAAAGTCTCCATAATTCACAACAAATCACTGAACAAGACCATGTGCTTCTTTACAGGGAGGTTATCCAGGAGGCATGGGAGGGGGTATGGGGGTATGTACAAAATATTATTATAACCGATTTATTTTTGACTTACATCATGTGCTTATAGCATGTGTATATAAAAAAGTAGTTTGTGTGAACAACATATCTTATTCAGTTGATTTACTTTTTTTTTTTCCTGTCAGGGTGGATTCCCAGGATCAAACCTGCCGGTGAGAACACTACATGAAATAATAAAGCCCTATGTATATTTGATTCCTTCTGCTAATCCAATTTAAATATTATATCTGTTACTCTGATTATAGGGCATGGGCGGGCAGCCAGTCTACAACCCTGTAAGTACAATTTGGTCAACACTCATTTGAAGTACAGACCATGTTAGTTATAAGTCACTCTTAAAGGTGGGGTATGTCATTCACTTCAGAAACACTTGTTGTTATATTCCATGGAATGCTCTTAACATCCTGATAGCAATTAATATCTGAAGTGCTTTGACAATAAATCCATAAAAATATTTCATCTGTGGAAGCTAGTGCTGGGGGGAAACGATTATTTTGAAAACGATTAATCGGGCGATTATTTGATCGATTAGTCGACTAATCGAACGATTATTTTTCTGTTGTTCAATTCATAAAAAACGTAATGTAAAAAAAAACGTAATGTAAACAATTTTTTTTCACGATACTGTGTCTCAGGGGATCTTAATATTTAAGAACCTATTAATGTGTTATACCAGATTAACGGAAATAATCTGAGCTAACTGACGATACAAACCATGTTTACCAAAACAAAACACAAGTCTCATAAGAAGCATCTAAATGACCCCTGAGCGAAAAATGCTAACGGACATTGGCACAGATCTCAAGATAAAAGTACCCTTATTACTTATCGTAGCTGCACATACAATATATCCGATTAAAGCTGAGACTCCACAGATTATGTAGGTACATAGTATCATCACTGAGTGATCCGGACTCGCGACAGGGGAAGCAAATACAGTCATCACAACACGTACCTTCACAGAGCTTCTAGGGAGATCGTCTCACCGCCGTAGCTGTCAATCTGATCAAAATACGTGTTCAATGGCATTCAAATGAGAAAAAACGCGGCTGAATCGGTTAATCCATAGGTTTTTAACGTCTATGTATAAAAAAAATATTGAATTTATAATCCATAATTCCATTTTAAATTGGAGAGCAAATGCTAGCTGCTAATGGTTGCCACCACAGCTATCTGCTGCTTCCGGTCAAGCAGCAGTCTCAGTGAGATATAAATATATAAATATCTTTGCGTTTTGGACTAACTTTAAAATATTCCCATGCTTTTGAAGACCTGGGGCGAGATGTTTTCGTTTGAGGGCTTCGTGCGCAATCCTGTGAGGAGGAGGTGGTAGCCGTTTCAGTCTCCATTGTGTTAGAAGTGCGATTGCGAACTGCTTGTTGCTTTGGGTGACCCACGTGTGTGTGGCGTCATACAGTCTATGGTGGCGACAGTGGTGACAGTCTGCTACTCCTCTCTTCTGTTTGTACACCCTAATCAACACAAGATTACACTATAGTTAGGGGGCTAATCTTGTATTTGCTTGTTCACTAACCTTTTTAATAGTATTTGGTGTATTTGCTGCCTGTTTTGCCCACCAGCTACTGTACTACTGTAGATGTTGACACCTGTGGCGTCAGCTCAGTTGCTCTGCACCACAGATGATGGGGGAGCTGCTGGGGCGGTTCTAAATACCATTCTGCTTTGTTGAGAATATGACCAGCAATGGCAGCCTAAAGAGCGTCATTGGGCTACCTCAGTGGCGGTTCTAGAACATTTTACATGGGGGTGCAAAGGGGAGGCAAGAGGTCATGCCAGGGTGGCATAGGAGGGCGGACAGTACGTGGTATTTTATACTGTATATAACCTATTTATTGTTAATTCATGCCCTAACACAAGTGTTCTTAATGCACAAGAGAAACAAGGTGTTCAGACAAACAATCGGGTGCCCTTTGAGTCCCCCAAGCTTACCTCAACCATTTTAAATGAAAGGAAACTACAAAATGTATTTTAAAGCAATGAATTAATGGAACAGGTTGTTTTGCATTACAATGTAAAATTAAATATATATTTTGTTTTAGACAGACACAAAAATTGGTTGTCTTAGACAGACATATTTGCATGTCCTCACTAAGCATTATTACATATTAATTTAATATTAAACAAATCAAAATGGCCAATTATCCCAAAATGTTGCTGCTAATATAATCACATGCTTGTCAACTTTAACTGATCAAAAATCAATTCTCAAAAAAATACTTGAATTATCTATGAAATTGCAATATTGTCCCTCAGTTTGTTTCAACCCCGTCACGCCATACCATTTACCCTCTTATTAAAATAATTGATCAGTCCATGTGTGATCTGCATTGAGGGAATTACATCATAAAAGTGTCAGTTTCTTCTCTTACCTATATTTCAGTTTTTGTATTTTCAGATTAAGATTGACAAGCTCAACATTTCAACTATGTTGTATGAATTAATTATAGTAAATAATTGTTTATTACAAAAATAAACAATAGTTTTGCAAAATATTACAATTTTGTAATGTCCTTGACTTCCATGTGGTGCCATATCTTAGCTAAACAAGGTCTCATGCCTACTTTTTTGTCAAAAACTTCAACCCTGTTACATTTTTTCAAGGAAATTCCTAGTAATTATTTATATTTTGAGCCTGAGGTGGGAAAATGTAAGTAGTCTACTACCAGATGTTATGACCAAACATTTTGGTTTCATTTTTCAAAGATATAAAGACCCAAAAGGCACCCGATTCAGAGAATACTCAGAATTATGCATACTGTAAGTACTTAATTATAATTAAGTACACAAATGACATCACCCATCTCTTCAGAGAGCTACAGGTGACCTGTGCAGCAACACATTTCAATCAATATTTGTCAATACTAAGAGCTGCTAGATTGAGCTGCTGTAATGGAACATGTAAGGAGAATAAGAACATACCATGTGGTCCAACTGGAGTTTCATCTGCCTCCTGATCCCTGCCTCTGGCCCTCTTTCTGATACTTCATCTTTATTCCTCACATATATTTCTTCTTCTTCACTAATGTCTTCATCTCCTCCTCTTCCTCCTGCTCTGACCCTCCTGGTCTCTTCATCTCCTCCTCTTCCTCCTGCTCTGACCCTCCTGGTCTCTTCATCTCCTCCTCTTCCTCCTGCTCTGACCCTCCTGGTCCTTTCATCTCTCTTTTCCTGTTCCTCTTTCTGTTCGTCCTGATCACTTCTCATATGTCTTTGTGTTGTTGTTGAATCACTCCAATACTCTGGCCTGCAAGAGTCTACTTGTGAAAAGCACTGGTACAAATGCTTGTATAACTTTACACGTTAGGGCCATGTAGCCTAGCTAATATGTAGCATATCATAAATATAACATCAGAAAGTATTGATCAAGTGCACACAGGCAGCTGTGTTTGGATCCAGTTTTTACGGTAAAGGATGTATCCTGGTTTCATTGATCTGGCCTCATGGCTGTGATGTGTAGTTTACGTGGATTTAATAGTAGGCTACCGCGTAGTTTAGCAAAGTGATCGATCTCCCAGCTAACGCTGTCTGCGTAGTATTTTGTAACGTAACGCTCCAAACAGCGCCCGTCTGTTAAACGCTATCGATTCAAACTAAAGCGTTTTATTAATATTTAGTTTCAAGCTCTCGTCCTTAGTAAAAACAAAACTAGTGGAAAGGGAAATGCTCCAAGGGGAAGCTGATCCATAGGTGCTGGGACAGCTCGCTCCCTCTCTGCAGCGGTGTGAGCCGCGGGCTGTGTGAACGCCGCTCCGCAGTTTAATGCAGGGGCGTAGCTGCGTTTTTAACGGGCCTAAAATGATATTTAAAATGATTCACTTTTAACTAATGTAATGCTTGTTTTGTTGCTTGAGAAGCTTGTGGAAATAGTGTAGGTTTGTTTTAGTACAGTTTTAGGGAAACAAAAGTTAGGGGGGCAGCTGGGGGGGCAAGGCTCTACATTGGGGGGGCAGCTGCCCCCCCCTTGCCCCCCCGTAGATCCGCCCCTGGGCTACCTTTAAACAATGGTCTTTCAAACAACTTTTTTCAACTTCTATTTTAAAACATGCAATAATTGCCCTCTTGTGGCCAGGGGCGCCGTAAGGGGGTGAAAAGTTAGGATGATTCTGAGGGCCCGTGACTGACAGGGGCCCAAACAATTTTAGAACATTAAGAAAAAAAATTGTACGTAACCAATGTGATATCTTTTCATGGGGCCCAAAATCCCTGGCGGCGCCCCTGCTTGTGTCAACAGAACAGAATGCATTACATGTGTCAAGTCAATCAGACCTCATTGCACACCAACACTGACACTACAGTGAATTACCTGAAGCTCTGCTATTTGACCTAGCATGGCAAAACAATGAACTCATTCAAGTTAAGCAAATTCATTTTTCATTTCACTGTCGTAACTACAGATGTCCCCTGTGGCATTCTGCTCAAAGCTGTGAAGTTATTTGTTCCGTTTAAATGCATTTGAAGGCTGAGCTTAGTATAACATTGTAAAACTTAGCCTGGCAAGTTAACCCTCCTATTGACTTCGTGTTCCCCCCCCCCCCTCACTTTGGTGTTCGCGGTCAAATTTGACCGGTCCTGTTTAAACTGCTATTACATTAACACAAAAGCCATTAATCAGCACCAAATGTCATTGAACACCCTTTCAAACTGTACATATTGTATCAGATACTGGTATACATGAGAAACTGCAGTAAATATACAAAGAACAGACACTGAACATGTATTGTATGTGCCAGGTATGATCCATGTGGGGGGATGGGCACATAAGAGTGGGAGATGTGTCAAATTGTTCTGTGTGTGTGTGTGTGTGTGTGTGTGTGTGTGTGTGTGTGTGTGTGTGTGTGTGTGTGTGTGTGTGTGTGTGTGTGTGTGTGTGTGTGTGTGTGTGTGTGTGTGGTGTGTGTGTGTGTGTGTGTGTGTGTGTGTGTGTGTGTGTGTGTGTGTGTGTGTGTGTGTGTGTGTGTGTGTGTGTGTGTGTGTGTGTTTGTGTGTGCCAGGTGTGATTCACATGGGGGGATTGGGCACATAAGGGGGGGAACACATCTAGTGTGTGTGTGTGTGTGTGTGTGTGTGCGTGTGTGTGTGTGTGTGTGTGTGTGTGTGTGGGGGGGGGGTGTGTGTGTGTGTGTGTGTGTGTGTGTTTTATCTGATCCGGATGGTTACTAATTCCTTTTCTTTATGGCGGTCATGTTTGACCGGGAACGCCATGGTGTTACAAAGTTGACTAAATCATCCAGAATTCAATGAAAGTGGTGATCAGCAATTTAATATATGTTCAAATGTCTACTGTGAAGGATATCATAAAGCCTTAATGCAATCGAATGGGAAACAAAACAGTTATGATTGATGAAAGTAGTACATCGGTCAGATTTGACCCGAACACAACAGGAGGGTTAAGTGTCCTAAAATGATCAGTGCACAGATAAACACTTTACCAGGCTTGACTTATTTTTAGACCCATAGAACTGTCTCCTATAAGAATCCGGCCTCACAGGGCCACCAGTGTTGCTGTGGAATTTCACTCTTGTTTGGATATTACCTGTCTAATTGAGTTTTTGCTTTGTGTTTTTAGCCCATACCGTACTCTAACATGATCCCAGGAGGCATGTACCCTAAGAGGACCATCATCATCAGAGGGATGTTGCCCTATGGAGCCGACAAGTGTGTTATTAGTGATTATACACACTAACGTCATTAGAGTGTGAGTGCAAACAGACATCGATCACGCTGGTTTCTGTGTGTTGCAGATTGTGGATCAACTTCCTGGTGAGCAGATCTCGGGACATTGCCTTCCACATGAACCCCCGGGTGAGGGAGGGGGTCGTGGTGAGGAACAGCATGATCGGAGGGACCTGGGGCCAGGAGGAAAGAGAGATGAACATGAACCCCTTCATGGAGGGACAGTACTTTGATGTAAGTAGAATCTGTCACACTGACCTCATATTTAGTTCTAAATGTATTTCATATTGGATAGCTGCAATCCAGTACCCTGCAGTTTGATTAGTCAAACTACTGGGTACTTTGACTAATCGTTTAGTCCATGGAAAGAAAACCATTTTTTAAGTTTTGTGATATTTGATATATATGATTTGATTTGATATTGAAGAAAATGCTGTTTACAGCCTCTCAAATAGGACTTCTTTCCACTAGTCTTTTCTGTTCAATGTTGTATCACATTAAAGTGAATCATTTTGGGTTTTGGGCTGACAAAACAAGACATTTAAAAGTGGACTTTGATTAACCACATTGGACGTTTTAAATTATTTTTATGATATTGTATAGCCAAAACAATTACCTGATAATATAAAATAATTGTTGCAGGCCTATAATCCGCTTAATTTTCTGCCTCTGTGTCTCAGATGTCGATCCGCTGCGGGAACCAGAGGTTCAAAGTGTTTGTGAACGGGCAGCACTTGTTCGACTTTGTCCACCGCCTGCAGTCCTTCAATGAGGTGGACATGCTGGAGATAGATGGCGACGTGCAGATCTCCTACATCCACTTCTGAGGAAAAACACCCTTATTAGATATACTATACTTTCTGAACATTATTCAAACATTTCAAGTGTTTTTCAGCTGTTAGCTGATCTTTCAGACATGTCTACCCTATTAGCAGTTTCTTGCTTTTCGATAATAAACCAGACAACCTCAACATCTGCTGTATTGTTGAGTAAATAAACAAAAAATACTCTTTAATAGGATTAAAGGGGCCCTATTCTGCTTTTTGGGGTTTTACCTTCCTGGAGTGTGTTCTATAGGTTTTTGTGCATGTAAATGGTCTACAAAGGCTAAAATCCCTGTGTTCCCTCCAGAGGGAGTTTCTCTCCCACACACTCCCCCTGAAACGCCTGCATTGGACTACGTTGTTTACTTCCCTGCGAAAGTGGCCTTACTGTGTAACACTTGTGCTCCAACACATTGTTTGTGATAGGCTAAGGGCCGGAACAGATAACCAATCAGAGCAGACTGCGCTCTGGTTTCAGACTGAGGGTGAAAAGAGGTGCTGCAGCACAGGCAGTATGAGGAAAATGAAAGGGCTTTTGAACATGTCACAGGAGAGTCACAAACTACAAATATGGACCTGAAAATGAGCATAATAGGGCCCCTTTAATATTGAACATATAAAAGCTCAGGGCTGATTCATGATAAACATGTTTATTTCTTGTACAAAATACTGTAGGTAGGTATATAAAACTTTACAAATCATGATAGTGACAAGATAAAGGCAGTTAAAGTACAGTCTTCTCCCAATTTGTTATAGGAGAATCATAATCCAAACAGACATTCACTGTAATGCAGAACACTGGCTCTCTGAAGGCACTGAAGGTAAAAACTTAAGGCTGACCAGACTGTAATCATGAAGGAATTTAAGTGTTTTTTTCCCCAAAGAAAAGTTTAAGACCAAAATGTTTCAAAAACAATGCTTATGTAATGCAGTATGAGTCAACATTGAAGTATTTATACAGACCAAATGATAGGAGTGCCCCAGTGTCACTTTCTGTCGTTCAAAAACAATGTATGACTCCTCAGTGAGAATACAGTACCACATGTCTTCAGCTGCATTCACATGAAAAGCAGTAATACGGCTGTGCTGACGTTGTGTTTCTATGGAGAGAAATGCAGTAGCACTACCCTCGGCGTCGCGCGATTGTCGCAGAGTGGTGCTCAAAAGTTCAAATTATTTTAAGTTTTTCCACATATAATGATAATCTTTTGACACGCAACCAATTCAATGAAAGCTGTATGTGGTGCCGCATACTAGCAGGGTACATAAATATAGAAACAAAACTTTAGTGGCTGAGTAAAGAGCAAATCATGTGTCATGTGAATGCAGCTTTAGGAGAACTTTACATTTGTCTTAAAGGTCCCATGTCATGGCCATTTCTACTGATCATAATTCCATTGTTGAGGTCTACTAGAATATATTTATACTGTACAATTTTCCAAACTCACATTGGTTTCTCATACAGCATCTCTGTATAGTATGTGTATTCACTCTCTGTCCTAAACGGCTTGTTGGAGCTCCTGCCCCCCCCCCTCCCTGTGAGCCGAGTGTGCTCTGATTGGTCGGGACGTTGAGAGGCTCGCCGCTGCTGCGAGGAGGGGACAGGTTTCTGGGTCGGCGATACAGCGAAACACAGCGAAACTCATCCTGAGCACACAGACACTCACAGCCGAAGTAAAAACAATAAGTGTGGCTTGATATTGAGTAAGAAAAAGGTTTAGAACGCTGTGAGAATGGGTCTGCTGAGAGCATTTCTCCGCCATCCCAACTCGTCTATTACCAGCGTTCAGGGAGCTCGATGCAAGTCAATGGGACTCCCTGTTAGTTAGCCAAGGGATTTGGGCCATTTGGGCCAATCCGGTCATTTGTTGTTGATTTGGGTGTTCACACGTCACTTTACCCAGGAAGAAAACAATGGAAAAAGAGAAATCTCCAACGAGGCGTTCTGGGGCAGCATAGACAGGTCTTCTCTGTGTTAGAGTTTTACTCCCTACAGGGTGTACTTTGAGGGTTTGTGACTCTGCAGACCGTGTACATGCAGAAAAACCTTCATAACACGCAAGGGGACGGGTAATAACCGGAGAAGCATGACATGGAACCTTTAAACAATGATTTCAGTAATGCTACACTATATACTGTGTTGTAATTGAGTACCTTTGATGTAAACATCTGAGAAACACAGCCAATTCTCAGAAAAAGTGTGTAGGAATATGGTCCATTCCAATTACAAAATCATGAAGTAAAGCAAATATATATAAACGTATATAAAGGATAAGTGCATGCATGATGCAAAGTGGCAGCTAGTGGACCTCAAAGCAGAGGTTTGGATATACACACTTTGTATCTGTGTGGTACCACACTTCTATTTACAGTGCTGAACCTCGAGAAATGGAAATATCCCAGGAAGAGAGAGTCAGATGTCAGACGACGAGGTTAGTCATGTTTCCCAGTCTTTTGCACATTTACAGAAAAATAATCGCCCTGATATGCTTTCACAGGCTTCGTTCTCTGCCTTTATATGCAAAGATTTTATGCGAGATGACTTGAGAAAAGTAATAACACAAAATACAAAAAAGCGTAAAAGATATACAAACTATAAACAAACATACAAGGATATAAAAACCAACATTAGTGCAAAGTCGTAGAAATACAAAAATCAGCATTACATTTGTCTTTTTTTTACAAAATGTGTAATAACACTGTGCTTGAGCCAAAAGCAAAGGGGAGGAGCTTATCCCACCGTTTGCCCTGGATAACTCCATCCTGTCCGTACCTACCCTCAGTCATCCATCTGCCCTGGATTATCTGTACCCTATTCATTGGACCAGTACCTACAAAGTCTCCGCTTCCTGAGTTATGACGAAGATGTATCGACTAGTTGAATCAGGACTTTCACAGGTTGTTAGAGAGGAAAGAGGTGCCTTGTGTGAACTGAAAATGGCTCAAGGTGCTAAATGCAAAGTGTCAGGGATTATTAGCGCTACATTTGGACGGAAATGGAGATTCCGGATTCGAACCAGCTCTTATAGCCCGAGTGGAATGTTATTTTCTTCGCAGATGATGGTCTCTTTTAATGTCTTTTTTAAAATTCAATTTCATTCATATTCTGTAGCTTAAGGGCAAAGGTCTTCTAACTTCAGTCGGGTTTCTGTGGGGAGAGAACATCTTATCATCATTATAAAACACAGCTCAAAGTAGAAGAAATATGTATCTCAAAATAACCTTTTGTAGGCAGACATTTGTCAATTTTTTCTTTAGTCCTCAGTTTTCTTTTTGCTGAGAGTTATCAGGGATTCCACGTTAGCGCTTTTTAGCGTCCAAGCTCCTGAGTTTGTTTAGTTGTAGATTCAGGCTGGCAGTGTCTGAGCTGGTTTCACGATCAGATTATTGAGCTTCATGTGAAGGAGATTGATCTGCTGTGTACCGGTAGTTGTATTGCTATAGCGACGGGGAGTTGGGTTTCTCTGATTGTGCTGCAGTGTACGAGTTCAACGACACGTGCTCTAAACCAGATCACCCCCCAGTGTTCCTCTGGCTACACTTTTCACACTCTCTTGGAAATGTGCTCATAACAGAAGTGTAAGGGTTAACAAAGGAAATAATCCCAATTCTTCACTTCCTTGGAATGCTTTGTGTGTGTTTGTGCAAAAAGATCTACTTAGGGGCACTTTAGGTTTCTCGCAGTCAGTAGCAAGAGGATCTGCTTCTTGGACTGGGGTTTAAGGATGGCACACTTTGGCCAGACTTTTATGGGTGACGCCATCACTGCCATGGCATTTTTCTAGAGCCTTCCCTGTCCTCCAGCAGCTCCACAGTCGGGGTGGGCGCTGGGGTTGGGTTGGGGGTGGAATGGCAGGACGGTTGTAGAGGCAGCGTGGCGGTGGAAGACGACACCGGCATGTCCAGGCTCTCCAGGGACTCAGAGAGGGGCCGGGTGGTCTCGTGTTGGGGACAGAGGACGTAGCGGTTGGGGTGGTGCACCTCCACCGTGGTCACAGAGTCCAGGCCCTTCAGGCAGAGAGGGGACGGCCCCCCCATGGGGTCACGGCCACCGACGGCCCCGAGCTCCATGGACGACTCGTCCATGTTGACGTACAGGATCTCCTCGGGATCCTGGGTGTCCGGCAGATCCTCCAGAGCTTTCTCCAGCTGACAGCGCAGCGCCTCGAAGGACGGCCGGTCCTTGGGGCTCAGCAGCCAGCAGGAGAACATCAGGGCGTAGCTGGAGAGGAGGAGAGGACATGTCATTAATGTTAGCACATTGTGGAAGACTGTGAAAAACATTATAGTGAACAGGGCCTATCTAGGGGAATATCTAGGACAGGACAACTTCATTTGGCACTTATTATAGTGGGATTCATTCATTGAATACAAATACAAATTATTATTTATTTTCCTCACAAACAGTATATTAGTTAGAATAACTATTCTTAAAATCGTAAATTTTTACTCCTGAATGCATTTGTTGCTTGCTGTAGATCTTGAAAAATCTTTCAAATGGTTCCTGTTTTTAGTATTAGAAATGAGATGCAAGTACTGCATTTATTTTGGGGGAATTTCCGAGCACATCATTATGAAGTTATTAAACCTGTTTGGTAATGTGTTTACTTAAAATAAAGCAAAAGACTGCTTCTCAATATGAAATAAGAAATCCTATAAAAAAAAATACAAGCTGTTCGTATTAGGAATTCTATATCTTGGTTCACTTAAATTCTTAAACTGTTTAATAATCTGTAGGAAACATGTTCTGACTTAATGGCAAAAATGTAATCCTCAACAGGAGGTAAAAGATTTCCAAGATACTATATCATCAGCTGAGTACGTTCTTTATGAAGAATGTGAAGGTTAAGTAGTCCACACTCACATGTTGTCCAGACAATCTGGAGGCGGCTTGAGACGGTTTCCCTGTCTCAAATAATCATAAATCTCACTGTTCTCCACCCCAGGGTACGGAGTCTGGCCTCTCGTGGCGATCTCCCACATGGTAACTCCAAACGACCACTGAGGGAGACAGAAATGGGAAATAGAAAGGATTAACAAAGGGTGAAGAAGTTTAATTCCTTTAGGGTTTACACGCCTTGCCACGCACACTTCTCAAACATCAATCTGCGCTGGTCAAACACTGGTTATAGAAATAACACATGCATGTTTTTCTAGGCTTTATGGAAATCCTATTTTTACTTACAGTACAAAATAATGCACATTCATTTTAGCGCTTACGCAGCATGAAGACTTTCACATGTGCATGGAAACGCGAACGGGCCCCTCAGGAATACATGCAGTATCAGCTGTTACTGTTCACATGGAAACATCAGAGCTATGTCTTCATGAAGCTATTGAAATAATGCTAGTTATCAGTTTTTAAGAGTACAATTACATTTTAAAATTAAACAGATAGCAGTTTTTTTTCAAATAATACTGTTTTTGTAACTTCTGAGGACATTGTTTAGTCTTGCATTAGCTGCATGTCTAACTCTGTACTATGTTGATAAACTTTAGCCAATAGTTACCTGAAATCTTTTTTTGTACTACAGCCCCTTAGACATGAATGGTTACTGTTCAATATTTAAAAGTACTTTCTTCCTTGGCAGAGAACTATTCAAATAGATACTGTTTTTTACAATGTTATACAAAACATCCTCAGAAACTTCTCGAAATACTTCTCAATATCATCTCCATCTCTGCTATCCATCCCTATGCCCAGTAGGATCTAAACACTTGTAGCTATAAGGATAACGTGTCACTTGAAGCTAAATTGTAGCCATAAGCTTAAGCCTTAAACACATAAACTAAATAGAGAACCTTGTGGGGACCAGTCCCCAGATAGTAGGTAGTCCCCACATTGTCAGTCAAACAAGCACACACACACAGGATAGATGAACTAACCACGTCACTCTTGGTGGTATAGACGCGGTCAGCCAGGCTTTCGATAGCGATCCACTTGACCGGCATCTTGGAGATGCGGCCCTGCCTGTAGTAGTCTCCGTTGTAGATCTTTTTGGAGAGGCCAAAGTCTGCCACACACACATTCATGTTCTCATTCAGCCTGAGACAGAGAAACAAGAGTTACAGTGCTCCATTTATGAAAGGGCAGACAGGTCATGGTTGAAACATTTTGTTATTCCACTACATTCATTTGAAAGCTACAGGACTACAAATTTAAACTTTTATACAAAAAAATATAATGTTTATCTAATTAATAGGCCATGCAAGAGTAGCATAGTTGCTATTAGCGCAGTCTCTTTGTCTACATTCAGTGCTTTTTAATCTATTCATCAAGAAAGAGAAAGAGCAACTGATAACACATTCAGGAACTGAGAAAGCAGAAAGCGGAAGCAGAGATTATCTTACATGCAGTTGCGAGCGGCAAGATCCCTGTGAATGAAGTTCTTGCGGCTGAGGTACTCCATCCCACGGGCAATATCAGTCATGAACTTAACCAGCATTTGAGACGGGAGGTACTACAGGACATCACAAAGACAAAAATATGTTATTCTCACATGGCTGATGTTTTCTTTCTGCTCAGTAGAGGGCACTAGAATCCATGTTTCAGCCTGAACCGAGTGCTCCCTGTTCCAGATACTAACAACCTCCTCCTGTGGGAACAATAGGTTCCAACCCCACTTTGTTTTTGAATGTTTGCCGAACTCATGGATGTTTCAACATTCTGTAAGAATTTTGTTTTTATAAGGCTTGTGTTTCTCAAGCCAGCTCTTCGGGGACTTAGTGCGTATAGCAGTTTTGATTCCAAAAGAACATCTCATCTTTTAATGAGTGACACTGGAGATAGGAATGACACATATATTGTGTTTTCGTGATCTCAGTGTGCACGCTACCAGAAAGGTGTGGTTGGGGACTGTAACAAATACGCTACGTCTATTTTGACCCTTGGATCCCATTTTGCTTACAGACAGTCATGTGAACTTATAAACCCAATAAAGTGTGGGTCTGTGTGGGACTTTGTGCGTTTATGTCGCTGACTCTGTGCTTTTATAGTTTGAACTCAGACTAACCACAGGAAAGTCTCCGAGCCTCGAGTAGAGCAGATAGCTGTGCAGGTCTCCGTGTTTCATATAGGGCAGGATGACAACGGGGGAGGGGTAACCTTCACTCTCCACAGTCTGCAGACACACACCTGTAAAAACAGAGAGTCAGTGTTATACATATATAATCAGAGCTGGCCCGTAGCACTGGCGTTATAGATGTTCGCCTAGGGCGCCAGATCTGTGGAGGCACTGCGCTGGTAGAAAAAATGTTTTGACCGTTGGGGCTCATCCTAATTTTCGGCCTTAATGTAACAATATTCATAATTAAGTAAATGTAACACCCTTTTCATCCCGGTTATACTTTTCATTTGCCCTGTACGATGGGCGCTGGAAGTGATGAAAATGGGGGATGTTGGCTTATCAGGCGCCCGCAGCTCACAGCCAAAGTGCGAGTGAGCGTGGGAGCGAGCGAGGGAGAAAGGGAGGGTGCACCGGTACCAGCGCTGTTGTTATTAGCATCTGATGCTAGCTGCTCTAACGGATATAAGAAGTAGATGTTTCTACAATAATGTGGAGGGAGAGCTCTCCAGTCAGACTGAGAGGCTCAGTGAGGTAAAGGACTCTGAGGGTTTAGATAGTTCACTTTAGTCTAAGTTATCTTAGTGGGTCTCAAACGGTTTGATCACAATTTACAGTATAAACAAATATTTCCAAGGCACTCCTTTATAATTATTGGGATAAACAGGTTTGAACTCATTTCAATGTATAGCCTACCTACAGTACTATAGGACTGTAAACCAAAAATATCGTTTTAAACTGGAGAGATTACAAAATATACACAAATAAATAAATGTTAACTGGTCGAATAAAATATGAAAGAACAACAAAAATAAAATAAGTTACATTTATTTGTTATTGGCTATGGTAGGTTATTGGTTATGTTCACATACTTATTTGATTAATAAAATGTAAACTGATCTTTTTCATATGGGTGTGTAGAGTTGTACCCACTAGATCTAGTAGTAATTCTGCTCAAAGTGCACCAGATTGAAGCATTTTACTTTAAAATGTTCAAAACATTCTTCCCGGGGGGCATACCCCCGGACCCCCCCTAGAGGATGTGACCTCCATCCCCCATTCCATTGTGTGTTCCTTGGATACTCTATTGATCTTTATATTTCCTAAATGTATCTTTCATTTATACGATTCTCTGGCTGGGGCGCCAGCACAAATCTCGCCTAGCACTCCCCTGCAAATTGTCTAGAGCCGGCCCTGTATATAATACATCCAGTTCCTGTAATTAAACACGACTTTATGCATAATAAAGTAAGCAGCTCAGTCTTGAATTAACTTCATATTAACATTAAAGGTAGGGTAGGTAAGAATGGAGAAAGCAGCTCGAGTGCGCAAGAATTTGAAAGTACGCAGCCGAAAAAAATCTGCCCCTTCCTTCAGACTTTCTTACAGAGCCCCTCCTCCAACACACACAAACGCGCACATGACCAATGAGGGCACGAGATAAGTTTGTGCACAGATGGAAGGCTGACAGGCAGGTAGGCATTATATCATTTTTTATAATTTGTTTTTCCTATTTTATTTATGTATCTCTTATTGGACATTATACTGCAACAACTATTGTTTGAATACATTTATTTTATTATTTATTTATTGCACATTCTTACTGTAACTTCTTGTGTTATATACAGACTATGCATTCTATATATTTTAATAATTTATCTTTCATTTTATTTCATTCTAAAATGGAATGACTTTAATGACACCTAATTTCAAAGACCTTTAAAGACAGTTGTGTTTAGTTATGGGCATATTTAAAGTTTGTTCGCCCAGGTTTTGAGATATTCATCAAAAAACGTAATATTTGTTTTTTGGAAGACACATGCTAATGGTTTTTCTTTACATTTAATTTTAAACTTTAAATGTGTTAATCTCCAGTGTTTCTGTGTCGGTTCTTGAAGTGCTCGGCAGCATGACTCCTGTCTCACCTAGAAGCCTCATGACGTTGGCGTGGTCAAACTCCTTCATGCAGGCGGCCTCTCGGAGAAAGTCTTCCATCTCTGAGCGGGTACAGATAGCGACTGTGGAGGAGACGTGCAAAGGTGAGAACATGTGGGTTTTCTATAGTTCATGGCACTGCTGCAAGGCTGATAAGTTGCCAAGGTAAGAAATAAACTTTTATTTCCGAGGGTGTTTTGGCTCCTAAATGTATTAAACTCTGCTTTAATACATGTTTGCAGTTTGTTTTAACTGCGTCGCTACAGCTTGAAACTGGCTCACATAAGAGGCTGTTTTCCCCAATGTTTTCTCCCTTAAAATTAATCTTCTAATCTTAACTTTACTTTGGCATTACATCCAATGTGGGGACAACTGTTTCTTCTGCCAATATTTTTCACAAGATATCTGTTTGAAAAATGAAATGTTTGTCCCCCAAAACTTGTAAAATGTTGACCCGAGGGGCTATTCCGTCAATTGCCCGTGTTCTCAAGATGAAGGGATTCATTGTGGTGGTTGCTGAGTGCTTTAACTGTCTACTCACTCTTCATAGTCTTGACAGCAACTTTGAGGCAAGAATCCTCCTGAGTCAGCAGACCTTCCATCACAGAGCCAAATTCCCCTGAAGAAAGAAACACAATCAATGGTCAGTTATATGCAACAACATTAAAGGGGCCCTATTATGCTCATTTTGATGTTTCATAATTGTATTTGGTGCCTCTACTGTAACATGTATCCATGCTTTAATGTTGAAAAAGGTTTGTGTGTTGGAGATAACTTTGGGATACTAGCCTTTGGAGACCATTTACATGCACACAAACCTGTATAACACACTACAGGAAAGAGAAACCCCAAAAAGCATTATAGGGACCCTTTAAATGTCAATGAAGACTGGTTGGCTATGAGATTATCACGTTGTAAACTGTTCGACTATACCAGGGGTGAAAACATAGCAAGTCCTAACCATTAAATATGCCTGAGACAAAGGTATCACAAATGCCTCTTTCACCATGCTGTTTGTCTGGCAGCCCCTGTACTTAAACTGTAGATATGAAACCCAAGCTGCTAGACATGAGACTAATATTTTTTATAGTAAAACAAAGCCAATAAACAAAGCAGTACCTTCTCCTAGGGTCTTTCCCAGGGTTAGTTTATGTCTGTCCACCATCACGTCTTGTAACTTCTGCTTCAGCTCATCGCTGATGCCCAGGCTGTTCACTGAAGAGGAAAAAATAAGGAATGTTAATGGTGTTTGCTGACCAAAGCACTTTAATGAACAACACAGTACAGAAGAGAAAAACAGCCAGACTATAAAACCACTATGCTCGACACTAAGCCAAAAACAAAGTGTTAATAAACACTGCCAGCTTGAATAACAATGGGAATGGGAATATAAGTGAAATAAAAGCTGTATGTCTACTTGTAAAACTCACCAGATTCTTTTAATTAAATCTTGTCAATTTTGATCTTTTAGTTTTATTTTTGAAATAATGATTTTAAGGTAACATAACATTGTTTAAAAGTGTATTAATTGTATTAATGTAAGAAATGATTCATACTTTTAATGCACATGTTAGTCATGTTACAAAAATACAAAAAAGTCCTACTCTGAATGTCAGCTATCATATTAGATTAGATTAGATTACTTTATTGTCATTACAAAATGCAAGTGCACAGTGTAACGAAATTAAGGAGGGTCTAACCAGAGTGCAAAACAGTCAGTTATATAAACAATTATCAGAAGTATGTACAAAATAAATGATACAAAAATGAAGGTAAATAGATGGGAAATGTATAAATAAGAATAAATACACAGATAATAATAAATACAGTGAATACAGTACTGTATATACAACAGTAATGTACAAGGATAATTGCGCTTCAGCACAGCACACGACAACAACTAGGCAGTATGGTAGAGCGTGGGGTTCATTGTCAGCAGTCTGACTGCTGAAGGGAAGAAGCTGTGCCTAGTCCTGTTGGTTCTATCCGGGAGGCTGCGGTAGCGTGTCCCAGAGCGGGTGCCACGTAGGGGGATAAACAGTGTATGGTTGGGGTGGGAAGAGTCTCTGATGATGTTCCGTGTCCTTCGCAGGCACCGCTTTTCATAGACTGAGGCTATGGAAGGCAGTGGCATCTTGATGATGCGTTGTGCGATCTTCACCACCCTCTGCAGTGATTTCTTGTCCTTGACCGTGCAGTTACCGTACCATACTGATATGCAGGTGGAGAGGATGCTCTCGATGGTGCAACGGTAGAAGTTCATTAGCACCTGGGAGGATAGGCGGAGTTTTGCCAGTTTCCTCAGGAAGAAGATGTGCTTGTGAGCCTTCTTGACTAGGGCTGAGGTGTTGGTGGTCCAGGAGAGGTCCTCCGAGATGTGGACTCCCAGGAACTTGAAGCTGGTGACCCGCTCAACCTCTTCTCCACTAAGATGGACTGGGGAGTGCGTGCCGTCTTTGTTCCTTCTGAAGTCCACAATGACCTCTTTCGTCTTCTTGGTGTTGAGAGCCAGGTTGTTGTTAGCCAACCCTGTCTCCTAAAAATTACGTTCCCACAGAACTAAACTGCATTCTCAATTACGTTTAGCTAGAAACGTATTTTCTCCCACGTTACGTTTGTTATGAACGTATCTCAAATACGTTTATTTTCTACATATCTTCTAGAAACATATCTTCTCCCACGTTACGTTCGTTATGAACGTATCTTAAATACGTTTATTTTCTACATATCTTCTAGAAACGAATTTTCTCCCACGTTACGTTCGTTATGTACGTATCTTAAATACGTTTATTTTCTACATATCTTCTAGAAACATATCTTCTCCCACGTTACGTTCGTTATGAACGTATCTTAAATACGTTTATTTTCTACATATCTTCTAGAAACGTATTTTCTCCCACGTTACGTTCGTTATGAACGTATCTTAAATACGTTTATTTTCTACATATCTTTGCCATTTATTGCCTTGCTTATAATAATGATAATAGTTATTTATAAATATCATTTTAGAGCACACCTTTGAAATCGAGAATCGGGCTCGATATATGGTTAAATTAAAATCAGTAGGCGAGGCTGTAATTTCTCCAGCTGTTACTCTCATGAGCGAGGCAGAAAATAATAGTTTTAACATGAGAAAAAGCTGCTGTGTCGTTTATTGCACCTCAAAGATTAAAACAAATCCAGAGTTACTTGTTTCTGTACTTCCTCTAAGAAGAAAGGACAGTAAAAGAAGAGCTCTGTGGCTTCAGGCTTGATCGCCGTTCAAATGACAGCGTTGGTTTCCCCAAAAGTGGGCGGGGCTGTAAAGTGACGTTTTACTATCATCTATTATTCAAAACCATTCTATTTATTCTAACGTAAATTACATGCCAGTGTTTTATCTTTTTATTTATTTGTTTTTATTTTAAATCGTATAATGTCGGACTTTTTTCCCGTCTGTGAGGAAAATAAATGGGGTTTAGAGCCTCAAAATACTGAAATCTGTATTTTTAAAAATCTTTTCCTTCTAATTTGTTATTCTTTTCTAAATAACACACTGTTATTTACTCAACCATAACACACAATTATCCTTGTTTTTATTTATTCGTTTAATTCTATAATCTTGGGCTTTTTAGCCGTAAATAAAGTCACCGGAAACAGACAGGACATTTCGAGCGATACACACCACAAACCCACCGAACTGATTACCCAAGATCCTCAGCTTGAAGCTCGTTGATTGGATGTTTTAGCCGCAATAAACGCTGGGCTATGGTGTTAATAAGTTGTGATATCCGAAAACGAAAAATAAAATAATACCTAATTCAGAGTGTTCTTGCTTTTCTCTTTGGAAGTCATCACATAACGGCATTGTAATACACGGTTCAGCTGCATTAAATATTATACATCTGCCGTAGTTCTTTATTTATAGAGCCCTGATGAGAAGACTTCTAGACAAACATGAGGAACTGCCGCCAAAACTGAATACTTGATGTGGATCATAAATATATCAACAATTAAACAACATCTTCAATTTCTTTTCACAAAATACGTCTCCTTGCAGTATCAATAGTAATTCGGCTGACTTTTATATTTGATCCAATTGGTAGATAATAGGTTATATTTACACCATAACGGTGCACAGCTGATAGAAAAGGACTTGTAGTTTTTAAAGATATTACTGATTTTCTTTGAATATAAGAATGTAAATACTGAGTTGAGAGAATAGTCAGGGGATTTGGGTGATGGGAGACACATCTATGGATTCAGAATTTCAATAGCGTACCATTAAATGACGGATATACCTTTCTGTCTGTGATGTTTTACAAATCAGATATTAATGTGTAGAAGTAAAACATGTGAAATAATATAGCAATATCCTGTAAAATTATGTAAAAAAATGAATAAAACTACACATCTTCAGATGTTATACATACAAAAGTGTTCTACACTAATAATACAAAGTTATTATTAGTATGCTGTGTGTACCTTGTGTGCACCGCCTAGTGGTTAAAGCACGTTATTGAATTATTTTTGTTGAATAATGTTATTTGATGAAAACAATATTAAGAGTACATACTTTGATAGGGGGAAAGTAGAAGGTCAATGATAGAAATATAGAATATAAAAAGTCAAGAAGATACTATAAGTGATCTCTACAATAAAACAGTTTAGTGCCGGATGTACAAAGATATTAATAGGAGGATGTGCAAAACAGAAAAACTAATTAGCCTTTATTAACACATTAAAGAATACTTTAGGTTAAGGTCTTATTTTAAACAAGAAAAAAGCTTTGGGGGTATCTATCTACCGATGAATATTAAGCCTGACAAAGTACTTAACGTCTAATATATTGCTTTCCTGCAATGTTAACTATGTTGAAGCACTTCTTTTAACTGATATTATACACATTAATTATACTCTTATGTATGTAGATAGAATAAGAAATGTGCAGAATATGACAGTTTAATGGTGGAGGTACACACATATTGATAGATGTCTTGTAATGCGCTGTTGAGGAACCTGCGACCCAAGTTGTGTATATGATCAATAAACCTTAGAAAATCTTGAAATCTTGAAAGGGATGTGCAAAATAGCCATTATACAGTTTTTAATTAACTATTAGTAGAGAATAACGAGTAATGAATATACTTTATAGAGATCTGCAGATAAATGTTTAGTCTTCTCAAGCACCACCTATCAAATATCTCTCCTGATTGTTGGCACTTGACAATCACCTTCCCTGAATTTTCACTCAGGTGTAACTAAAGTCTGCTTTAAGGGTTGTTTATATTTCACATCATTAATCAGAATCTGCAAAGTAACTAAACTAAATGTAGTGGAGTAAAAATACCAGGTTAACCTTTGAATTGTAGTGGAGTAGAATTACAAAGTAAGCTGTCGTGTGGGTATATATTAATGCTGCCCATTATGGATATAAGCGATTTTTACCCATTTAGTAATTACATGTTTTAAATGTGTACACACCAATGTGTTTCCTATCGCCTAAACCTCCAGGGCTGTACACAGTTTAATACTGGCAACTTCTAATTTTGGGAAAAACGTCTTTTAAAACTACAATTCCCAGTAGATACGTGCCATAGAGAACATGTTGCGAAACACAATAGCCAGCATGTGTATTTCTCGGGGGGCGTTCGAGTCCAGTTTTGAATAGTCTGCCGTGGTTTCGTTCCATTTCAAAGAGCTTGACGCTCGGCGTAACCTTGGCGCACTACCACTCCAACATCACGGGGTTTGTCAACGGGACTGTAGTCCCAAACGATAGCTGGGGATTATGGGTAATGTAGTGTCTTCGGCCATCCTAAATCTCGAAATGTCCCGTCTGTTTCTGGTGACTTTATTTACGGCTAAAAAGCCCAAGATTATAGAATTAAACAAATAAATAAAAACAAGGATAATTGTGTGTTATTGTTGAGTAAATAACAGTGTGTTATTTAGAAAAGAATAACAAATTAGAAGGAAAAGATTTTCAAAAATACAGATTTCAGTATTTTGAGGCTCTAAACCCCATTTATTTTCCTCACAGACGGGAAAAAAGTCCGACATTATACGATTTAAAATAAAAACAAATAAATAAAAAGATAAAACACTGGCATGTAATTTACGTTAGAATACATAGAATGGTTTTGAATAATAGATGATAGTAAAATCTACGTCACTTTACAGCTCCGCCAACTTTTGGGGAAACCAACGCTGTCATTTGAACGGCGATCAAGCCTGAAGCCACAGAGCTCTTCTTTTACTGTCCTTTCTTCTTAGAGGAAGTACAGAAACACGTAACTCTGGATTTGTTTTAATGTTTGAGGTAAACGACACAGCAGCTTTTTGTCATGTTAAAACTATTATTTTCTGCCTCGCTCATGAGAGTAACAGCTGGCGAAATTACAGCCTCGCCTACTGATTTTAATTTAACCATATATCGAGCCTGATTCTCGATTTCAAAGGTGTGCTCTAAAATGATATTTATAAATGACTATTATCATTATTATAAGCAAGGCAATAAATGGCAAAGATATGTAGAAAATAAACGTATTTAAGATACGTTCATAAGGAACGTAACGTGGGAGAAAATATGTTTCTAGAAGATATGTAGAAAATAAACGTATTTTAGATACGTTCATAACGAACGTAACGTGGGAGTAAATACGTTTCAAGCTAAACGTAATTCAGAATGCAGTTTAGTTCTGTGGGAACGTAATTTTTAGGAGACAGGGTTGTGTTAGCGCACCACTCTGCCAGATGCTCAACCTCTTCCCTGTATGCCGTCTCGTCATTGTTGCTGACAAGCCCGACCACTGTGGTGTCGTCTGCAAACGTAACGATGGCGTTTGAGCCATGTACAGGTTTGCAGTCATGTGTGAAGAGGGAATATAGGAGGGGACTTAACACACAGCCCTGCGGGAGACCAGTGCTAAGGATGAGATTAGAGAATGTGAGCTTGTCTATTCTAACATGCTGGGGTCTGTTTGTGAGAAAGTCCAGTATCCAGTTGCAGAGGGAGGGGTCAATGCCAAGGTCACTGAGCTTGGTAATCAGTTTGGAAGGAATGATGGTGGTAAATGCTGAACTAAAGTCAATGAACAGGAATCGTACATATGTGTTGCTCTGATCCAGATGGTAGAGGGCAGGGTGTAGTGCTGTGGAGACGGTGTCATCCGTACTCCTGTTCTGACGATAGGCAAACTGGTAGGGGTCAAGTGTGGGTGGGAGGCATGATTTAAGCCGAGCCAAGACCAGCCTCTCGAAACACTTCATGATGGTCGATGTAAGTGCCACGGGTCGGTAGTCTTTAAGGCTTGTTGGAGAGGCGTGCTTGGGAACAGGCACAATGGAAATATCTTACAGAAACCCTTATTTCTTTTTAAATGATTGACATTTGAATCTACATTGCAAACAGGGCAGCTGTGGCTCAGGGGATAAATGAGCGTCAATACCAGGGTCAGTGGTTCTAATCCCAGCCCGGCAGTCAACATGTGAAAGAGTTCTTGAGCAAGATACTTAGCCCGTACTTTATCCCGTAAACAATGACATGTTAACACAATCCTGACAGAAAAATCCCAAACTAAACTAATTCCACTGTACAGAGCAAATCTGCCATGAGAAAGTCTCTCACTAGGGGAGATGAGCTCAGAGGATTTAAGCTGGTTTAAATGTTCCTGACTCTCTTCCACCAGCTGGCTGTCACTCAGCTGTTTGGTGACTAGCACACTCTGCTATGGAAGTTCGCTCTGTTTTCACATCTGGGCCAGAATATGACAAGGCAACGACATGCATCAGAGATCTCTCTCCAGCTGCTGCTACACTATCAATCTGCCACGCGTCCAACAACAGTGTTCTCAGTGCGCAGGCATGTTCCAACACATGCTGGTGTGACTAGCCATTAGCCGATGCGCGCAATAACCGTAGCCCCAGGGTATTGGCCAAAATTACCGGTCAACCTCAGCGGCGTAAATCCCTCTCAAATCCCTCCAATCTGACCCCTTCATTTATTCCCGGTGTGCTTTCTCTCATTCACTCACAGTGCACATTATCTCTACATCTCTCATCTTTTTGGCGGGTCTCAGTTTTGTTGTTTTCCCCTATCCCCCGGCCTCTTTGTGGCTGTGGCAAGCTGAGACTTGTATATGAGTTCTTCACAAATATTTCTCGTACACCTGGGATAATGTCACGACTTGAATGCGACCGAGCTGTGTGAAATCAGAGTCTTTGTGCTGTGTTTACAGGTATCTCTGTCTGGAATCAGGAGGAATCACAGGGACTGCAGGCTGGTGATACACCCGAACCTCTGCTTTGTGTTAGACAGGTACAAGGTCATCCCTCCCCCTGGGGGGGACTTGAAACTCACCCTAACTCCCCAGAGGTGAAATGACCTCCAGGCAGAGCAGTCAAGTAACTCCTCGTCTGTTTTTACAATTACATTTCTAACAAAGGTACGTCAGGTAATTCTCTCCCCTTTCCAACAATCTGAGGTAATCTTGATGTAACCTTCCCTTTCACACTTCCTTCCTTTGTTCTGCTCTACTTTGTCAGAAAACGCCTACATTGCAGTCAAATTCAATTCTACCATTCATTCCTAATACTACTGGCCACACCTTCACAAATGGATTTACTGCACATCTAATTGATCTGACGATTGTAAAAAGATAAAACATGGCATTATAGAGCACAAGGGCCACAGTGTAGTTGTCAGCTGACTGAACACAGCTGTAGAGGATGGATTAACTTTAGGATGTTTCTGTTTCTGACTTTGATCAAACTAACAAACCCAAGCTGTGATTCCTGTGTTATGACTTGAAGTGTATTTGTCTCTACAATGGTTCTTTCCAGTGAACTGTTGGATCCAAGCCCAGGGCGTGAGAGAAGATGCTGCTATGCTACCTTTTTTTCTGTATCGCTATCTATCCTTGGGGACTAGGCAGGTTTGGGCATGCTGAGAGGCTTACTTCTCACTGCTGCAGGAGGAAATACAAAGTGTAACCTTTCTAAATAACATGCAGGTGCAAAGAGGAGGACTCACATGTTGCTTCTGTGGTCCTTCGGCTGTACGTGCGGCGGGCGCGGTACCTGACCACCAGCTCTCCGCTCTCCATCATGGGTTCAAACGCCTCTCTGTGAACACACATTATAAATCAGGGCAAAACACAATGAGAAGCCTCTCCAGCAGAAGCGTAAACACAGCTGAAAACATGGCACGCCTCCATAACTCGCTAGAGTTATTGTTGTTTTTTGCAAAACAGATGGCAGCAACTACTTCCAAATGCTTTCAGAAGGCATGCACAACTCGGTCAAGGAGTTGGAAAAACACTGAAGATTTTTTGGTTTGGCACGACTATCTAGTCCCTCCCTTCCACTCTTGAGGAGCGCCAACAGCCTACGCACCCAAAACGCGTCTCCTTGCGCCGCAGCTTGGCCACATAAACAGCCATGAGCACAGCGATGGACACGGCGCCGGCAATGGCCATCACCACATACCACCAGTGCCAGGAAAAAGCCGGAGGAGTTGACGGGCCTGAGGGAGGGGAAGGGGTGTGGGAAGAGACAGAAGAGGGTTTAGTGATGTGTTTTTAACGTGAAAAGAGAAGTAATGGAGCCCCTATTGTGACAAAAAGCAACAACCCTCGACTAAAATCAATGGAATTTTGGAATATCACAGAAAATAAGATCTATCGCCAACACACGTTTATGAGTCTTACGTGTTTTGTACAGTAAAGATAATCTCTACATTTTAACACCACTTTCATGATTTCTGAAGTGTAAATACAAATTGAAAGATGTAAAAAACTAAGGCTAGGCTATAAACGAACCACATCACGGTCACATGACTTCACGTCACCACCGCTAAGCTAACAGCGGCTAATGTCTCCTTTAGTTACCAGTTAGCCATTAGCTTTTTTGGTACCACTTTACAATAAGACTACCCTTATAAAGGATTCATAAAGGGTCTATAATTAGGTTATTAATTAGGTTGTAAGCACTTTCTTAATCATTAAGAACCATTTATAAACCAGTTCTAACATAATTTTCAGACAGGCTCACTATTTGGCAAGATGACTAAGCCTTATATTGGCTACCTAGCTTATTTTGTCTTCTTCCTCAGCCAACATCCTTGGTATCTGTTGTTCACTGAGTTGATTCCCCCCTTCCATCTCGATGTTTCTTGGCATCTCTTTATGACCATTTATTTATGAGTTACTAACATTTATAGTTGCCAAAAGGGAGCCTTGTTGTAAAGTGTAAAACACATTCCCATTTATTAATGAATTACTACCATTTCTAATAAGGCTTAGCAGCACAGATACATGTGGGCTCACTATTTGGCAAGCAACCGGTCACAGTTGCCCTGTTTATCTCATGTCTTATAAAAGCTTATTAAGGATGTATAAAGTGTTCACAACCTAATTAATAAATTAATTACAAACTATTCGTAAACCCTTTATAAGGGTAGTCTTATTGTAAAGTGGTACTGCTTTTTTTAAGACACATGCTGTAGAAGTTTCAGACATTCACCAATGGGGTGTTTACTGACATATGTTCTCATAGAACAAAACTTGAAAATCTCTTAAACTAGTGTTAACCACAGATCTTATTTGAAGATAAGATAAAATTGACCTTTATTAATCCCTGTGGGGAAATTCAGGAGTTTAAAACAGCAATAGAGTGAAAAGGCTTAACCAAGAGCTTTTCCAAACCGGAAGTGGTAAAATGCTGACTCATATTCCTGATTTAGGAATGATTCCTGCACCACTCTATACACATGCAGCATTATTGTGAAGGAAAATTGGTTTTTACTGGTCAATTTGACTAATGGCGCATTTCCACTGCAGGGCCTCGCACGGCTTACCCCCTAATCCCACCAGGAGCGTCTGCGCTGCGTTGCGCTGCGTTGCGCTGCGTTGCGCTGCGTTGCGCTGCGTTGCGCTGCGTTGCGCTGCGGCTGCGGCCACTCTAGTCAATGGGTGCTATTCCACCAGACACGCTGCGCCGCGCTGCGCCGCGCTGCGCCGCGGCTCGAAGCGTCCCAGAAGCTCCTCGCCGCAAGGAATTTCTAAAATATAGGATGAATCCTATTTTTGACGCGGCGCAGCGCGGCGCAGGCAGGAAGTGGAATGTTCACCCAACAACTGCGAGGCTGCACACAAGACGCTCCGCTTCCGCAACGTTTTGAAACGCGCCTGGTGGGTTAGGACGCAGGAGGAGGTCGCAGCGCGGCGCAGCCGCAGCGTAGACGCTCCTGGTGCGATTAGGGGGTTAGTATGGTATACTTAGGCCTTGGTAGGCCAGGCTCACTTTATGCTGCGTTTCCATTACAGTTTAGTATCTGGGGCAGTAACTATAGTAACGCAGTGTAGGCGGAGCCGTGACGTCATCTTCAATGCGAACCACAAAACCAAAACATCAGCCGTTAGCTGTTAGCACTCAGAGCTCACAGCTCTTCATATCTGTTCAGAAACTAGACAAAAGTTAAACAAGTGCAAACCACAGACTGTCTGTGTCATGGCGAATACAGTCGCTGGTTTATTTATGTTTGTATAGGCCGTTGTTGTGAGTGTGGACGGTCGGAGCATATACAACGTTCAACCCAGTCTCACGGCATTTCGTGTTATAGTCACAACATTTAATCTATTGATTCGTGTTCACCAACACGATTTTCCCCTTTTTTTCGTGTCACACAGAACGATTTTAAAAGCAATGTATTTCTATTGGTAGGATGTTTCGTGCCTGCACCACGTCTTTTTGTCCGTTCAGGTCTTGGAAGACCGGAAACTGTGTGGTTCATAAAAACATGTTCTTACTCAATATCAAGCCACGATTATTGTTTTTATTTTAAATCGTATCATTTTTTTACCGTCCGCGAGGAAAAGAAATGGGGCTCAGAGCCTCAGAATACTGAAATCTGTAATTTTTGTAATTTTTTTTCCTTCTAATTTGTTATTCTTTTCAAAATAACACACTGTTATTTACTCACCAATAACATAATTATCCTTGTTTTTATTTATTTGTTTGATTCTATAATCTCTGGCTTTTTGGCGTCCGTCAGGAACTGAATTTCAAAATAAAAATAACCGGAAACAGACGTAGGCCTATAAGGGACATTTTGAGGATCATTGTGATACACACCCACTGAACTGATTACCCAAGTTCCTTAGCTATGGTTGAAGCTCGGTGATTGGATGTTTTAGCCGCAATGCACGTTGGGATATGGTGTTAATGCGATATGAAATCCAAAAAATATTTGATAGTTGGCGCTTGAGAAGACTAAACATTTATCTGCAGATCTCTATAAAGTATATTAATTAATCGTTATTCTCTACTAATAGTTCATTAAAAACTGTATATTATGGCTGTTTTGCACATCCCTTTCAAGATTTCAAGATTTTCAAAGGTTTATTGACATATCATATACACAACTACGGTGTAGTCATGCAATGAATGAAAAACTTGGGTCACAGGTTCCTCAACAGTGCATTACAAGACATCTATCAATATGTGTGTGTATACCTCCACCATTAAACTGTCATATTCTGCACATTTCTTATACTATCTACACATAAGAGTATAATTAATGTGTATAATATCAGTTAAAATAAGTGCTTCAACATAGTTAACATTGCAGGAAAGCAATATATTAGACGTTAAGTACTTTGTCAGGCTTAATATTTATCTGTAGATCGATACCCCCAAAGCTTTTTTCTTATTTGAAAGAAGACCTTAACCTAAAGTATTCTTTAATGTGTTAATAAAGGTTAATTAGTTTGTCTGTTTTGCACATCCTCCTATTAATATCTTTGTACATCGTGCACTAAACTGTTTTATTGTAGAGATCACTTACAGTATCTTCTTGATTTTTTATATTCTATATTTCTATCATTGACCTTCTACTTTCCCCCTATGAAAGTATGTAAGTATAACATATTCAACAACAAAATGCAATAACGTGCTTTAACCACTAGGCGGTGCGGGTTAAAAAACTGTCAAGTTTACAGTGAGTGTTGACACAATAAATTATACTTTCCAGTATAAGTTTCCAGCTTAGTTCATCACGGATGTATTTTGTTATCCACACATATTTTTTTTTTATATTTGAACCTAAACCTGCAACAGTCAAAGACAGGCAACTGTTGAGGAGTTGGAAAGGTCTGAAGATATTACAAATAAGATACACACAGCATACAATGCCATAATAACTTTGTATTATTAGTGTAGGACACTTATGTGTGTATAACATCTGAAGATGTGTAGTTTTATTCATGTTTTCCGGAACTACCCTAGTGGAAACGAAACAACGCTTAAACCGTGCTACGCGCTGCAGTGGAAATGCGCCATAAGTGACCTCAGTCCCTCCCTGCATATTTGTTGAGCTAAATCTAAACATTTCTCCTCTAAAAATACAGCATGTTTAATTTTTTCCTTATTCTCAAAATATCTACTGTTTCTTGCAGTCCCACCTCTCACATTGAATGTATTCCCAGCTTCCCTTGCTGCTATTCTTCCACAACCTCCACCCCAACTTGTCCTCTCATTCACACTCCCCCTCCCTCGACTTTCCTTGCCTCTTTTTATCTGCCATTCTTGTTGTTTGAATTGTCTGTCTGGCTCTATTGGACTAAGCAAACAGAGATGCTACACTGTTCTCGCTTGTTATAAATATTTATGATGCGTCTCCCCATTCACCCCTCCATCCCCTCTCTCTTCCCCTTTCTCATCTCACTCTGAGATCTTCTCTTCTCCTTTTTCTCTTCCTTCCCTTTTTATCTCAGAGATACACAGGAAGAAACTTGCAGGCTCATGGAGGAACCCACTGACAGAGAATAAGAGAAGTCGAATGGTGTTCAAAAACACCATGATCTCACTTCCACTGTCAGCGTGTCACTACGTGTCACTCGGAGGGGTCACATCAGAGCTAATGGTAGGTTTGTTAATGTGTAAAGTCAGTCATTACTCACCTCTGAATTCCTCCATTTCTGTGAGAGAAAAGAGAAAGCGTAGCTCGTGTCAATATTAACACAAAAGTAACACATTTTCTTTGGTCAAACCTTAAAAATGTGTTTATCATTGCAGGATGTATACGAATCTTCTTGTAACTGTAATAAACTATTATACCTTATAAAGAAGACGTACGAAATGATGCAGCATTTAAAAATATAACCTAAGTTAACTCATTATTTATTTTATAATTACTAATTGATTAGTTGAAAGAATCATGCCAAAGAACCACTTTTAATTTGGTCGCTTGACAGATATTTGCTTATAAGTTTCTTAAAGAAAACTAATTTCTGTATTTAAAAAAAGCATTTAAAGTACTTCTCAACAAATACGGCAAATTCAATGTTTTTTCATTTTATTTTTTAAGTATGTTTTCACTTTTTTTTGGCACTCACCAGGAGTAATAAGGGTCAGGGTCTGTGTGGGGGTCCAGGGTCCTTGCCCCACCACTGTATAGGCACACACTCGAAAGGTCACATTGGACAGGGGGACAGACAGATTGATTGACAGCTCGGTGGCCAATCCAGTGTCCACAACAAACTGTCAACAGAAGAAAAGAGGTAGTCGGAATCAAGCAGATTTAACATCTTCATTTATAGGATGAACAATGTCAAACAGTTTGCATGGTGCCTCATACCTGCTGAGCATTGGGGGTGCTGTACTCCACCATGTAGCCCTGCAGTTCTCCATTCAGCTTTCCTGGGGGCCCCTCCCATGTCAGCAGCACGTCTGTCCCGTTCAGGACAGCGCTAACGTTAACGGGCGGGTGGTCTGGCACTGAAACAAAAAAAAACGAGTTTACATTTTCAAACTTTTATACCGCTTTTGAGTTGTTTGTCAGATTGGCTAAGCAGGGTGTGACTGTGGGGTTGGTGGCCAGGGGCCAGTGTGTCGGGGGGGTTTCAGGCGTGTGTTGTTTTGACAGCCTGCAGCCTCCAGGGTGTGGAGAACTACAACAGCTGGAAGGGGAAGATGTCAGGGAATGTGAGGAATTCAGCTTTATAAGGACAAAAAAGGCTTGCTGAGAGCACCGCAGAGTGGGGCGATTAGCTAGTTCAAAAGCCACGGTTGGAGGACCTCAAACGGACACTTGCCGGGGCCCCTGCCCCCCTCCTCCAGGCTGTCCATCCCTGTTTCTGCCTCATTCTCTCGCCTGCCCTTTTCTGTTCTGGCTTTCTGGAGCAGAGAGTGAAAGAAAAGGGCTGCTGGCAACAGAAATCTCCAGTGGAGAGAAAACCTTGCTGAATAAAATGCTAGAAAGTGTGAGGAATTTGTGTGTGTGTTTGTGCACGTGTGTGTGTGTGTGTGTGTGTCTGAGATTGATGCTGTGTAAGACACAAGAATCCAAGAACCTTTTCACAAGGAGACGACTGTGCTCATTTCCTTTGTAGCCGTCTGAGTTAGGGCTCTCTTTGTCTTTGCTTCTCACTTACTCTGCAGGCTTAAAAAGTCACACAAACTAACTGGACAAACACACACACACACACACACACACACACACACACACATACACACACCACATACACACACACACACCCCACATACACACACACACACCCACACACACCACACACACACACACACACACACACACACACACACACACACACACACACACACACACATACACACACACATACACACACACACACACACACACCACACCACACACGACACCAACAGACAGCACAGAGACACCACACACACACAACAAGCACACAACCTCACACTACACACACACACACACCCACACACACCACACACACACAGACCCACACACCAACACTTAACACTCAACAACACACATCATACACACATCAGACACACACTACACACACACACACACAAGACACACACCCACACAATACACACACACACACACACACACACACATAAACACACACACCACACACACACAACACTACCAGCACACACACACATACACTACACACTCACACATACACACACAACACCCACACACACCCACACACACACACACACACACACTACACCACACCACACACACACACACACACACACGCCTATAGGATGATGTTATCAGGAAGTGTTTGGCGGATGATTGTTTCCACATGCGGTCCCTGCTCTGCCTGCCAGCGGCAATGAAAACAAGTCAAGTTCGTTCCAGAAGATCGTCTCCACCTATGATCCGTCATCTGTGCCCCCCCCCGTTCTCTGCCTTCTCCTTCTCAATCCCTTTGTTGCCTTTCCTCTCCCTGTCTTCAATCCAACATTACTCGATCTCCTTCTTTCCAAGTTGTCTCCTCCCTCGCTGCCCCCTCTGCTGTAAATGTCTCTCTTTTTGTCACGGAGCTATGAGTTTAAGAGAAGTAAGCCTTGACTTAGAGATTTGTGGAGGAGGGGTAAAAACTGTGTGCAAGTGCTGTTTGTCTAAAATGCAGAAACTACAGATTAACATTTGTTTCCCAGGCTCGGCTTGGCAAGAGGCTGAGAAACACTTTGGAGTCACAATTAGTTTCCAACAGAAGAGGTTAACATCTGCATCCATGGCAGACTACTGTTTCACTTCCTGCTTAGTGCTGCAAATGTAGTGTCGGATAACCATTGGAAGCGTTCAGACTCAGGACTGCTCCTGGGTCTCCATCTCGTCCTCTCAGTTCTCCGGGGGGTCAACACGTGGATGGAAAAGGGTCACCCTGAAGCCAAATATTGACTCATACCCCGGAGGTCTGTTCTCCATGAATCAAAAACGATGTCAGCACTACACAGGAAACATGTTTCCCTGATCACTCCGAACACGCATCTTCGTGTCATCAAAAAATGTCACAACATTTATGGACGTCCACTTTGATTCATTCGTGGTGAAACACACTGTAATTGTCTGTCTTCAGCAAATGGAGCCTTTTTTTTACTGGCAGTGGTATTAAATAGGATTACATATGACACGTGTGTGTTGTGCCACGTCTCCATGACTCACTCCTATTAGAATGGTGAGCTTGGTTGTCCGGTAACTCTGGATTCAATGTAGCGTCACTTTAGGGGTACAAACAGATGTGTGGAGGGATTAAGGAGTGCCTTTTCGGAATATAGAAGTGTGTCAAAAGAACTCAAAAACATTTGTCAAGTGCCTCGCCTATTTTGTTTTGCAAAGACGCTCTGAAGAAGATGTTAGATTGTTTTATTTGGATGTGCAAGCAGTGGTGGAAAGTTACTAAGTACATTAACTCAAGATCTGTACTTAAGTTCACATTTGATTTCCCTTTTCTTTGCTGGAGTATTTTTTATTTTATGCTACTTTATACTTCTACTGAATTACATTTAGAAGCAAATATTGTACTTTTTACTCCATTACATTTATTTGGCAGATGTATTTACTAGGTATTTTATCAATACAGATTTTGAAGATGCAGTACTTTCATTGAAATGTAATATTTCTACATTTTGGTATATCATTTTACTCAAGTAAATCATCTGAATACTTTTTCCACCACTGTGTGCAGGGATAATGCGTTTACAGAATGGATATGTCAAACATCATGTCGTTGCAGCTTTAGGATTAGGGGGTGATATGGGTCGTCTCGCTTCCTCTCCCCCCAACCCCCCTCCCCCCTTTCTGTTCTCTGGGGGAAATATCGGGCTTTGGGAAAACAGCAAAATTAGTGTTTTCTCAAAGCGCCCTCTTCCCTCGTTTCCATCCCCTGCCTTCTCCCACCATCGACCCCTTATTGTGTGTTTCCCACAGTGCATAGCTGTGTGCTCTCAGAAGGGAAATCACAGGTCATCTGAGGTCAAAAGAAAGGGGGAAATGAGCGATGATGGGGTGAAGTTGGAAGATTGGATTTAGAAAACAAGGTTTTGTTTGATGTTGGGAATAAACTCTGCGGTGCAGTTTGTAGGATTTGAGGTTCAAAGAGACTACTGCGACAAAATGAGAACAACGAGGGAATGAAGGATGGACATGAGAACAACAAAAGCATGCAGGAGAAGAGTCTGTAATGAAGAGAACACTCAAGAATGAACCCTTAAGGTTTCTGTGTCCTGTGGGACACAGTCATTTAACAGGCTGTGTCCATGTAACATGGGTGTAATAACAGTGTAATATGGGTGTGAGAAAAATGTAACATGGGGGTAAAATGAGTAAAATGGGTGTAATGCGGGTGTAATAAAGGTGTAATAGTGTGTAATAAGGGTGTAATATATATTGATAAACTCATGTAACAACAGTGTAAGTATGGTGTAATATGGGTGTCAAATGGGTGTAACAAGGGTGTTATATGGTTGAAATAATAATGTAACATGGGAATAATGATGGAGTAATATGGGTGTACTACGGGGGATAATGACGGTGTAATACGGGTGTATTCATCTGTAAAATGGGTATAATGTAGAATAAAAGCAAGAAATTAACTTCCAAAATATGTATATGTGAAAGCTCATTAAAGGGTTAAGGAGGAGGCATGGGAGCAGTAAATGTTTGTGCCAAGAAGACATGGGGAAAGAGATAGTGAAGAACATACTATGTGTGTGATTTCCAAATGAAAAACAAATGGAAAAACACTTCAGTCCCAACAATAGAGCCTTGTGGGAGTTTAGTGCACAGCATTGAAAACAAAGAGATAGAAGTGGAAAATGTGTCTGAGCTGTGAGCCTCCCTTCTTTAACCTCACTCCCTTTGACCCTCAGTGCCTCCTGAACTATCCTTGACCAGCAGCCAAATCTTCTGTTTCTCTGTTCATCCCCTGACTCATTAGAACAAGTGAGACAATGCTGTCCAAAGGGACATTACATAATGTTGCAAACCAGAGGATCTTTTCCACAGAAACAAAGCCAAGCTTGCTCGAACTCTGCTGAATAGAGTAGTGAAACTTGAAAATCCCGACTGTAGCAAGCTTATCTCAAAACCACTTTTTCTCCTTCTCTTTTATTACAAGTACTTCTCCATTTTCCTATTTCATGAGAAATGCCATGTTGAAGTGCTTTCAGATTCTGAGCAGCTTCAATCATGGAAAGCCCCGATCATCCCTCCTGTGGCAGATCTCTCCTCTGCTGTTTCCATTCCTGCTCGTCAGGGATAGAGGCAGCATGAGCTGGCATGGAAAATCCCACCTCAGTTTAAAGTCAAACACAGCAGCCTGTACAGTTTGAACGGAGTGCTGCGATCCTAACTGAAGCCTTTCAGGAGAATTTAACGTCCCTCCCTCCATCCCTCCACACCTACTCTGTCTCTCCAATACCAGGCAGCCTTCTACCTCAAGAGTTTACATTTCAAAGATTGCAGAGGTACAGTGACTTAGGTCTGGTATTCTTCATGAACACAGACTTAAGTGGAAGGGGCACGGGAAGCAGTATTATGACTAACCGTGCACTGTAACTCAATTCTTGTTATCATATAGAATCAAGCTGAGAAGCAGAAGTGTATTCACTACACCACGAAATAAAGCTCATAACGGGGAGAAGAATCAAGCGTGATAGTTAAGAGTATCCTTTTAGGCCTTTTACTGTCTATAATTAAGTGTGGAATAACCTTTTGCATTTACTTTTTGACTATTGCACCCTAGAGGCCCCTTTTGGGGACTTTTTGTAGCAATTGACTGCTGTTATTTAACCCAAGATATAAAACAATCACACATAGGAGATCAGATAAGAACACAGCTAGGGTCAAAGGTTAAAATGGCAGACACTCGCAACAACTAACCACTGACCTGGGGCTTCTAGAAACAATAACAAATAAATAATAGAGGACTAGGAATCTTGAATATTTAATTATTAGTCACAATGTGTATCCTCGTCATAACAGTACATTCCAACTACTGTATGTATCTGAAAATGAAAGCAGAAATTAGCTTCATATACTTCCATAAATTAATCCTTTGTACAGACCACATGACACTTAAATGAGGCTCAACCATTCCTGCAGTTGTGCGGGGTGGGGGGGGGGGGGCTGTCAGTAGCCAGATAACACAGCCTTGACTCACTTCAGAGGAGCTGACCCCGCACTCACACATGCAGGATGAAAACAAACATCCTCTGAGGACTCACCTCCTTCTTTGGTGTGCAGCTCCACCCAGGGGGTCCAGGCGGAGGGTCCCTGGCTGCTGTGGCAGGCCACCCTCACTGCGTACAGGCTGTGGGGCTCCAGGCCCCCGATCAGGTGCGAGGCCGGGGGGATGTTCACGTTCTGATTGTGGATCATCTTATCTGGGCGTCCTGTGAAGGGTTCTCCCGAGTGTTTGGCCTGAAACATTCAAATGACAAACTTGTGTTGTGATTTTTCTCCGTATTGATATGTTTATATTTAAAGGCTATTTTGCTTTTTAGGGTTTTCCTTTTCCTGCATTTAAATAGTCTGCAAAGGCTCAAATCTCCCTGTCTTTATTGCTTTATGGCACAAACAGGAAGAGGACCTTGTTCTTCTAGTGCAAACAGATCTGAAACCAATGCTTTTGGCAATGGCATCTATTAGAATAACTCAATAAGTCACTTTCAAGATGTCTATTATTACTAGTCAGAGCCAGATAAAACACTTAAACAGGTAGACAACCATTTACTTTATATGTTTGAATGTGCAAAGCAACAGGATTTAAAATGTAAGTGTGGTCTTAATAGATACAATCAATACTACCTTAATAGGATATTATCAATATTTTTTTAAATCTACAAATTACCAATCACAGTTGGTCTGCAGGAACCACTTGTATGGAAAATAAAGAGAAACTTCCTCTTTTCTAAATCAAAAACATGTGGTTGTCTTTCTCGGGAGAGAGACGCTCCAGAATGAAGGAGTTTGGAGTCCATGCTTTGAGATGGCAATGAAATGCTAATGGCCGAAAAGTCGTAAAAACGTCTTTATTGTTGTTTGAACGTGACCCAGGCTCAGTAAGGTGCACGGGAAGCAGAACAATCAGAAACCTGCTGTCTCTGCAAACTCTCTGTGGTAAACACGTTTAAAGAGGAACATAGCGCATGCATTGCAGCAATCTTAAAACCACATTAAAGTCGCCAGTCGGGACCATTATTCTGGTGTTCATTATCAAGCTGCTCCTGCAGGCTGCTGGCTGCTCTTCACAGGGTGGGCTTAAAGTCAGAGCCCAAAACCTAAATACAAATGAGCAGCCATACCAACAGATCATGTGTGTGTATAGCGCAGGTGCTGTTGTACTCTGCTGATGATTTTACAGGATCCGTACTCACTTTCATGTTTATACATGTTTTTTGGGTTACTATTTATATTTAATTAAAAGAAAAAACGGATTATTTTTCCTATAGGCCTACTGTCCGTGTGAAACTGTTTTAGCACCTGTCTCTTTAAGAACTATTCCCTGAAAAAAGTCCAGTCTACTCTCATTGGTCAGTGTTTCCGTCTATTCTGCATCTGCGCACTGGTCGTGACTGCAACTACAATGCATGTGGACAAAATGTGTAAGTATCATGTGTTTTCCAAAGATCTTATTTCTGCAATATTCCAAATTGTGATGGGAAAATCCCATTGCTTTTTTTCGAGGGAGCCCTTAGGATTCTAACTTTCGGGACATCCTACAAAAATACTTCATCACTGCACCACTAGTGAAACTTTTTGAGCATTCATATTATTTTATTTCGGAATGTGGGCTGCAGATTGAGCCTCTGATATTTGTAACAGTATTTATATAGCATCTATATCTGATTTGTAATGAAAGAAATGGAGAAATGTAACTGTTTATAATACGGGACCTTTAAAAACAACATGACTATTGAGAGTTCACGAGTAGTGGGTGGTGCTTTTTCTCCATGGCGTGAGTTAGGTGGTGTGATCCCAAGTAATATTAAGGTGTATGAATGAGGACTGAATGAATGTGTGTGAGAGAGAAGGAGCGAGTCATTCCTGTCTGGATGAATCACAGTCCAGCCCGTAAACAAGTGTATTAATCTAATTGTGCAGCTCAGCTCTGAGTCACACTCCAGCCTGCATTCCCTCAGCATGTCTCAAACCCACAATACCTGCTGTCTGGATGTTCCTGTTTTCAATAAGTGACTTTCGTTCTTGTCGTCTTCTGTCTTTGTTTCCCTCTGCCTTTCTTTCTGTCTGCTTTATGCTTCCTTTGTGCAGCAAAGTAACATCGTTAAGCTCTCTACTCCGTACATTTTCTCATGTTTCTTTCCCCACACAATGGACCGTTAAATTCAGATTGTTACCCCATTCTGCTGGAGCCGGCCCCTTGCCTTGTTCCCCTGTGAGGCTGAGGAGGGGGGAAAAGGGAGGGGGGAAAAGGGAGGGGGGCAAGAACAGCAAGAGGTATGAGGGGCAGCTTTATTAGAACCAGACGTTTAGGGGTGGTGCTGCTCCGCTCCCTTCTCCAGGAGAAACATTTTCCTGCTCTCAGCTGTAATGGCCACAGAGCAGGATAGTGGCAGAGGGAGTGGTGCTACACAAGATTAGTCCAGGAGGCCACTTTCCCAGAGTGAAACGTGACCCACTGGTACATGAATAAAGCAGGGAGGGGTGGAGGATGAGTTAAGAGAAGAAAAGGAAAATAAATCTCTCTTTGCTTTAAAATTAGGCCTCAAAAGTAGAACTATAGTAGAAAATAGCGGGAGAGTGGTGTGTTTGTTTGACATGTGGGTCAAACAATCACCAGTGACTCGTTTTCTCAGTGAGTTATGGTCTTCTCATGTTTATCTCACGCTGTCTCACCTGAATAGAGCAGCGGATTATTGGGTAGTCGCCTCCAAAACCGGGCTGCCATGATATATGTAGACTGGTCGGAGTAATCTCCAAAGCTTGCAGATTCTGAGGCTTTGATGGGAGGACTACAGAAAGAAAGACATCATGAATAAAGATGAAACGATAAGGAATAATACAATAAAAAAGATAGAAAAGGAAAAGTGTGTCTAACTGGTGCTTCCACAGTGACACCTACCCGTGATGGTTCCAGATCCAGAGGTGGCCACGCCTTTGCGGTTGTGGGCCTCACAGGAAAAAGTGCTGGTCCTGTTCAAACCTGGAAGGAGAAATGAAACAAAGCATGTGAGGCGGGAACATTTAGGGGTGGGGGGGTTTTAAACCAGGAATCCTTGCTCAGCATGCTGAGTCGCACCTAATGCTAATGTGAGAAGAAACAGTGTGAAAGTTGAAACCAAAGTGCGAATGATGTGAGGGTAATAGCTTCCAGGAGGTAACGGGATCTCTGTCAACAGTATTGTGATTGGTTCTGGGGTTAGCATGTGTTTCAGAATCCCAATAACTGTATTCATCCCACAGAGGGGACATTTACATACAGTAGTTACAGCAAAAGCGAAGATACCTTTTTTTGATGTGAAAGTACATTTTTAAGAAATTGGCCTTCACGAGACATATCAGTTTTAGCATTTCAATAGTTGTGTTTCTTTAAGTAAAATGTGTCCTGTAAAGTCTCTATGTAACACATTTTATTCTTGTTCATATTTGTAACAGTGTCTCTTATCACACATAATTGTACAGCTTTCACTTTGATAACAGTGCCTCTGACAGTCTCATATGTATCCAGAGGTGGAAGAAGTACTCAGATCTTGTACTTAAGTAAAAGTAGAAGTACTCAGATCTTGTACTTAAGTAAAAGTAGAAGTACTCAGATCTTGTACTTAAGTAAAAGTAGAAGTACTCAGATCTTGTACTTAAGTAAAAGTAGAAGTACCAAAGTGTAGGAATACTCTGATACAGTCCTGCCTTCAAAATGTTACTCCAGTAAAAGTACAAAAGTATACTTCAATTACCAAAAGTAAAAGTACTCATTCTGAATAATTTGATGTGTTTTATAATGATTGATCATGAAAGTGTTCTCAAAGCTGGTAAAGGTGCAGCTAGTTTGAATGACTTTGTATACTGCAGGGTAGCTTGTGGATTTACTCCAGGTGGAACTAAAGTCTGATTTGACATTTGATTAGTATATTTTATATTATTAATCCAAATCCGCAAGGAAACTAAAGAGTAAAAGTACACTTTTCCCTGCGTAAATGCAGTGGGGTAGAAATACAAAGCAGCAAAAAAATGTAAATACTCAAGTCCCTCAAAATAGTGCTTGATTACGGCTTGTATTATTCTTAGGGTTGGACGCAAACATGTATTGTAAAAAATGAATGTATTGATATTTCATCTGTCTTTTTTTATCTAAAGACACATAATAATGCAAAGCCCTAAACCAATACAACTTTTCCCTGTTTTAAGACTTTTGACAATCTAGCTCTGTTGTGTTGATAATGATGTGCATTTTCTTGAAAATAATATATAGATGTATGCACAGTGAGTACTGATTTTATCATTTGGAGGTTCTAAGATGTCTAGGATAAAACTGGAATACATTTGATTAAAAAGTAAAGGTTTTATGGGATTCCATGTTACTGTTGTTTGAATATAAATGCCATTATTTCTTACTGATAATTACTGTTGAAACTTAGTTTTTATTTAATCTGACGTCAGAAATCCTTCAACAAGCCAAGTAGTGTTTCACTGCGACAACCTTCAAATTCCTTTCCGTGTGATTGTTCTAATGACAGTGTTACACACATTCTCAATTACAATGTGGAACCTCATCAAAACTCTAAGCTTAAGAATCTCTTCCCTCGGGCTGCATGTGTGTTGTTCCTATGCCTGCAGCTTGACATTTGTTACAGTGTAGTCCAGAGAACAAAGCGAGTGCTCGTGCTGAGGTCCAGGTGTAACGCAGCGTCCACACGGCGGCGTGCGTTGAAGCTTGCCGGTGAGCTTGTCTGAAACTCGACCAACTACCAATCGCATGAATCTCCCGCCCCAGACACACACACGCACGCAGTTTGATTGGCTAGAGCTTGTACTGGCATATGATTTGATTGGCTGACGATTCCGCCGAAGCTTCAAAAGTTGAACATTGCTCAACTTTTGAAGCGAGCAACGCGAGCAAAGCGAAGCAACGCTCCCACAATGCAGTTCAGCAAAGCGTGACGTCACCCCATTCAAAGTGAATGGGCAGAAGCGTTGAAGCTTCAACGCACGCCGCCGTGTGGACGGGCCGTAAGAGGCTGAGTCCCTGCCTCTAATAGGCCGGGGCCCTTTAAACACAACACATTGACACACACTGACTTTCAACAGAGAATGACTCACAGTATGCTCACACACTCAAATCAGAAACACACACACACACACACACATACTGCAACATGTGACAGTCAAGTTTTACCGCTGTTATCTAACACCCGACAGTCAGACACTGAGGCCCTGCACAGAGTGTCTGTGTGTCGCTCTGTGCTGACCGCACCATGCCTCCATTGTGTTGGCCGGAAAAAGAACAGGGGGTACGATCCTGGGTGACGCGGGGGATTGGGAGAGAGGAAGAGCAGGGAGGGAGGGGTGAGGGATGACCACTGGCCGTGTGGGAGAATGAACTGCACATCAGGCCATCTCGGAGTTGCGTAACTCGGCCTTCTGTCTTTTTCCTCTCACATCAGCAGACCGCAACGCGACTTCCCCTGACCAGCTGAACATGTCATGATCGGTCACCAGGAAGAAGTCCTGAGCTCATGGGCAATACGAAACAAACTAATAGTGTCGAAGAGATGCAAAGTGTCAGTCCTGATGCTTCTTCTCCTTGACTGACATGTGAGGCATTTGACCTACAGTGTTTTTCATGGTTTTTTGTACAAACTGGATTTGAGGCTGCAGCTAATATTATTTTCATAATGGATTAACTAATCAATTCGTTTTTATCAATTTAACAATAATGTGTACATTTGTCAAATGTTGCAAATAGCTGAAAAATAAATATCACAAATTCCCGCTTTCAAATAGTTAGTTATGTCCCACAGGCATTGAGCCAGGCTCTAAAGCTAATTGGGATTGGGAAAGAGACGTCTGTAAAAAGCGTTTAATTAATCAACTACCCACTGAGAACTCTTGAATAGCCTTTATTTAAATCAGTAGGTGATAAAAAAATAAATGCAGAGTCATCATCCCTCTCCATTCATTTGACCGATCCGAGACAGGACGTGACACTTCTGTAAACAGTTCAGAGGCGGGGCCTGAGGAAAATGCAAGTGCGCATGCTATTGCTCTATGTGCCCAGATCAGCAGATGATCTTGGCACTCTTTGTACATACAGTCAGGTCATTTAAACTACATATAAAGCATGAAATACAAAAAGTCAATTATGGAATCAGTGTTTTACACCGCTCTCGCAATTGTTTTACGCTCAGTGTCCGAAAGAGAATTGCTTCTCAACTTATTCTTCCGATTATGGACTATTGTGATGTTGTCTACCAAAATGCACATAAATCAGATCTTGCTCCACTCAACATAGCCTACAATAGACTATGCAGATTTGTTCTTGGTTGTCCTTTTCATACACATCACTGCACAATGTATAACCAACTTAAATGGCCTTCTTTAAATGTAAGAAGACACACGCATTGGCTCCAGCTGATATTTAAATGCATTTATCTTAACTATCCCCCTTATTTAAAGCAGTATTTTGTACCCTACTCGTCAAATCATCAAGTTAGACATTCTGTTCAGATTTATTTCTCTGTCCCCTCTGCAAAAAAATTGATTGTCAGAAGAGCGTTCATGTTCAAAGCCCCAACTGACTGGAATACTTTGCCTGCTGCCATTAGATCTCTTGCATCATTGGGTTTATTTAAACATGCATTGTTATCTCACTTTCAACTGGTCTGCACTTGTTATAACTGATATTGATGAAACTGATTTGCTCGACTGTCTCAAATTGTAATGATTGTGTGCATTGGTTGAATTTCACTTAACAGACTGTATGTGGTTTGTCTTGTGTGTCATGTTTTGCATTTTGTCTTTTTGTTTATGTATGTCTGTAAGTTGTTGCTATTGTCGGGACCCCCTTGAAAACGAGATGGTGCATCTCAAAGGGTTTATCCCAATCAATAAAAATATCTATATATTTTGGCTTCATGCGCCGAAAGGAAGCTTGAATAGGAATGAACGGGCCCGCCCCCAACACTGTATCCAGTTCTCTTCATACATCGACGGTTACAAGAAAGAGAAAAGTATGAAAGCCGAGATCTGTGAAGCTGACATTTATCAGCAACTTGAACAACTTGAACCTTCTATTATTATTATTATTTATTCAATTTTGAATCAATGCAAATGTTTTAGTTAGAAATGTTTGTGACGCTCCAAATCAGTCGCCACCTGGATTCAATTCAAGCAAGAATTCAAGAATGCTGCATTGGGGACAGTCTACAGGGACTTGGCTTGGGAACTGGAGAGTCCCCGGTTGAAGTCCCAGGATGGACCGAGGACTGTTGCTTTAGGATATGTTAGTTCATTCAGATCCTCTACGCTTGGCAGAACATCACCAGGGATGTTTGTATTGGCTACAAAATAATATATAGGATTTCTGCTTAACCTTTGCAGTGTCTTTCTACTCAATTACCTCAAATCTGAGGTTTATGTATTAATGGGTGGGATGCTCTTTGTGCCATTTCTCTTTATGGGCCTTTTTTAATAGTTTTTGTGTTTGGACCCGTGTCAGAGCAGCTGTCCATTCCAGAGATGTGAGTGTTGGTTACAGTCAAACGGGCCCAGCTCAGCACCAGCCAGCCAGCTCTGGTGAGTCAAACCAGAACCACTGCTGCCTGCTTCCCCCCCCCCCCCTTAACAGAGGCCAGCTCTCTGGCAGGCCTCTGTGGTTGGCATTCAAGCAGCAACAGAACCCTCTTCCTTTCTTTCTTTCTTTCATGTCCTCTTCCCATCTATTAATCTCCTCCCCCGGCCAATAGGCGTCTCGTGCCTGCTACTTTTACCCATCAACCACAAAACCACAAGGCACGTTTTCAATGGATCCACTGGCACCATATCAGCCAGCCCACTCTCTCCGGGGAGGGTTTTTGTTCAAGCCACGGAGAAGGGATTCAGAAAAACTGTGTCTTTTTAATCAGTACAGTGTAGATACATTAAATGAAAACAAATGGTTTTTTTAATGACCTTGTTTACAGTCATTTTAAAAATACTAATCGAGGCCACAGGCTACTGCCAGCAACAAGAAACTTTACCTATATAGTACTTTAATGACCACCGATTAATTGATTTGTGCAGAAATGGTCAGTTGTTAAGAACAAATTAAATGTTACACTTTTATTTTATGTATCTACTTAACAAAACTACCATCCTTGTATTTTGGACTGTTGGTATTATACTTTTATTTTATTTTCAATTTAGTTTATGGAACACGTCAACTAAACGCGTTCCATTGAGACTGTTCCACTGATCACTGCCCAGTGTGGCAAAGTGAGATGGCCCCTATTGTGATTGAGGCTACACATCATAATGGCTGTGATTAAGCTGTGTTCATGTGGTGGCAGATAGGGAAAGCTGGTACCTGTGATGTTGAGGGTGGAGGGGGACAGGGCCACCGGGTCCTTCAGGGAGTTGAGAGGAGCGCCGTCCTGCAGCCAGATGACCCTGACGGGGTCTGGGGGGCCGTGGGCCACGCAGCTCAGGCTCAGGGACACGTTGGCCACCATGGACGTGTGCTGGGGCTCCACCGAGAAGTGAGGAAGACCTAAGAGAGAAGAGGAAATACTTTATTAATCCAATAAGGGGAAATTGAGTTTAACTCTGTTCTTATACATTTACAGTTGAAATACACACATGCAGATGGGACTTTTACACACTAGGCCAAACGTACACACAACTGCATGCAATAATGGAGGTGTCAAACAAGCAATTTTTCTGCACCCTGGAGCAGAAGGTGGTTTGGTGTCTTGCTCAAGGACACCTTAACAGGACTCAGGTATCAAATGGCACGTCTCATTTTGGCAGTCCACCATTGTTTGGTCCGTTTAAGGGATTGAACCAGTGAACAACCAAAAACCAATTGGTGATCATTAAGTTCCAAACTCAAGACACTACTGACTGAGCTACTGCCGCCCCCATTAGCTTAATCAGGGTCTTTTTATTAATACAATTGTAGCACTTGTTATTTTTTTGTAGCTCTCAATGGGCAGGTACATCAGAGAGCTGGAGATGAACTCACCCTCCAGCTGGATGCTGCCCTCCTCGGACATGGTCTGGTGGATTTCTGACAGAACAGCACATCGATATGCCCCCATGTCTTGAAGCTGGACTTTCTGAATACTGTTGTGTACAATAAAGACATGACAGGTTTAGAAACGTCAAGTAATGACAAAGAAAACTGTTAATACTGGGTGATAGGACGGTGGCGCGATCGTGAGGATCAAGAGGCACGTTCACACCGGAGTACTTTTCCCCATACTTTTCCTGTTTAGTTCCGTTAGTACCCCTTATGTCGCGTTCACACCAAAAAGAGTACTTAGTGCCGGGAACTTTTACTCCCATTTTTAGTGCCTGCTGAGAGGTGGTACTCTCCTGGGGGAAAAAAGTGCCCCAGTTCTGATTGGCTGGGCGAATTGCAAACCACGCCCCGTAAAACTCTGAAATGTTTTGTAGAGCCGCCATTTTATTATCCTCGCATTAGCATTATTAGCATTAGCATTCATCCAGCGCACAAACGCAGAGAGTCTAATTTATGGCAACACAAAAGAAAACATGGGAGATGAGGAGGTATCTGCGTTCTGGCGATTTACTCGGAAGGCTTCAGTAGAAGCTGCTGGGATTCCCAGCAGCTTCTACTGAAGCCAGTCCCCAACTCCGGGGACTTCGGGTGGCAGTATACGCCGTGAAGTTGCTTGCGGCCTGCCAGTAAACCCAAAGCAGAAGAAGACGAAGTGACGTCAGCGGCACATTTGCGTAATCTTCCCTCAGGGAACTTATTCCGGTGTGAACGCGATCGGCTCTTAGTAGGGGAACTAATGGCGCGTTTCCACTGCAGCGGGTAGCTCGCTTTAAGCGTGCCGAGCGGTGGGGGGCCCGTTTTTGGTTGCGTTTCCACTTGGCCTAGTACCGGCTAGCGGGTCCTAATTCACATTTTTTCTGGCCCCATAAAATCGTGGTTCTAGGGCCAGGAACAACCAGGCTGAGTCGGGCTGAGTATGCTAAACTAGAGAGAGAATCGCTGGCAAGGGGGCTACAACTACAACAAGATGAACATATTTGACCGTGATTTAATTGTAATACACGTTTCAAAATGATGCCGAAGTAACAACATACTGATACCGGTTAGTAAAAACCATGAATTAATGCTTTGACAAGTCTGCAGACAGACGAAAAACCCTTTTAAAATGCGTGTTTTCTAAATGGAGCTTGGCTAGGCTAACGTTATATACAGGGTTGGGTTGTAACGGAATACATGTAACGGCGTTACGTAATCAGAATACAAAAATCAAGTAACTGTATTCAGCTCGCGTTACATTTGAAAAACGAGTAATCTGATTACAGTTACTTTTGTAAACCTGAAGTGAATACATTTTGGATTACTTATTGGAATTATTGGTGGAAAGATTTCCTCTCAACATTTAATATTCATTACTAGTAGGTACAGCCGAATCATCACAGCCCACAAAACCTATTACCGCCGCAGATGGACCAAAAAAGCGTTTGAAAAAAAAATCGCGGGTCCGCTCGCTCAGTGAAACAATAACAGCGAAACATGGAGGAACAAAAGTCTGCTTTTAAATCGTGTGTGTGTGTGTGTGTGTGTGTGTGTGTGTGTGTGTGTGTGTGTGTGTGTGTGTGTGTGTGTGTGTGTGTGTGTGTGTGTGTTGGTGTGTGTGTGTGTGTGTGTGTGTGGTGTGTGTGTGTGTTTAAAACACATCAGCCTGCGGTCGCTCTTTAGCTACTAATGATTATTTCTGAAGGTATACACAGTGAAGGCGGTGCGTGAAAGGCACTGCGCGGCGCGGTCGTCTTCTCAGAGACGGAGTTAACCCTCCCGCTGCCTCCTGGTGCTGCAGAGATTTCATGAAGTGAAGGAGGTTTTCTTTCTATAAAACAGCTGCGGGCAGCAGATACGGTGAGAGTCACGGACACGAATTCATAGATCAAGGCAGACTGGTGCACACACTCTCCTGTTTTGCCAATCCGGTGCTTAAACAAATATAGCTCTACACCCCTGGCCGAAATGTCCTTAAAATTAAGTCCGAGTTCGACATTTTAATTCATGTCCTGCCAACACTGGCAGGACAGAAGGCGACACGCCCGTTCTAAGCCGTGTCCCTCACTCCTCACATCCCAAGTTGCATCCCCAAAAAGTGTATTATGTTGTTACATCATTTCAGATGTGATGTTTCAGTTGTGCTCTTGATACGCCATTAAAACAGTAAAAACACGTTCAGTTTCCTTTTGCTTTTTGTGTCTCCTGTTCACCAAAACATACCCATCTGTGATGGAAAAAGAAAGTAATCCAAAAGTAATCTAAAAGTAATCTGATTACGTTACTTTTTTAAGACACGTAACTGTAACTGTATTCGGATTACTTTCAGAGCCATGTAATCAGTAATCAGTAACTGATTACATTTACAAAGTAACCCTCCCAACCCTGGTTATATATGCTCCGACCGTCCACACTCACAACAACGGCCTATACAGACATAAATAAACCAGCGACTGTATTCGCCATGACACAGGCAGTCTGTGGTTTGTACTTGTTTAACTTTTGTCTAGTTTCTGAACAGATATGAAGAGCTGTGAGCTCTGAGTGCTAAGAGCTAACGGCTGTGTTGTTTTTCTGGGGCTCTCATTGAAGATGACGTCACGGCTCCTCCTACACTGCGTTACTATAGTAACTACCCCAGTTCCTAAACTGTAATGGAAGCGCAGCATTAAAGTGAGCCGGGCCTAATAAGGCCTAACCAAACGGCCGAGCGAGGCCTGCAGTGGAAACGCGCCATAAGTGTTGGGAACTAAGTGCTGGGAACTAAGTGCTGGGAACTAAGTACGGCAAAGTACTTGGTGTGAACGTGGCTAAGGAAGGAGCGGAAGGGACCTCAATGGTTCTTTTTGTGGAGAATCTTATAAAAACTGAACTGAGCGAGAGTACCGGCCTGAACTACCTGGGTATCGAGCGTGAAACAAAAAAGATTACATGTGAATTGGAGGGGATACAAAAAGCATTTGAGACATTTTATCAGGCCCTGTACACTCAGTCCACACCATTTGATGAATATAAGGTTGAAGAGTTTCTGAGCCGGTTGGACCTGCCCTCCCTGGGGAAAATGCACAATGACAAATTGATAAAAGAAATAACATCATGTAAATCTCCAGGTCCAGATGGATTTCCAGGAGAGTGGTATAAATCACTAAGAGAGCATTTAATACCAATACTTCATAAAAGCTTTAATTACACTCTGAATGAGGGAGTGCTCCCTCCTTCCTGGAGGGAGGCCACCATTTCAGTAATTCCTAAAGAGGGTACGGACTTGAAAGAATGTGGGTCATATAGACCCATTAGTGTACTAAATCAGGATTATAAAATATATGCAGCTATTTTAACTAAAATAATGGAGGAAGTGATGCCCCTATTGATTGATGAGGACCAGTGTGGATTTATTCAATGTAGGCAGACCCAGGATAATATAAGGAGGACTCTCCATACCATTGACTATATACAAAAAGAAAAACTCAGTGCCATCCTCCTCAGTATGGATGTAGAAAAGGCCTTTGACTCTATAAAGTTATGGAAACATGTGGATTTCATGAGAAGTTCATTATGAGCATTAAAACATTAAATACATCCCCTATGGCTAGAATCAAGGTAAACGGAAGTCTGTCTAGAACCATTCACCTGTAGCGTGGCTGTCGCCAGGGCTGCCCAGCCAGTCCAGGGCTCTTTAATCTATGTATTGAACCGCTTGCCCAGGCAATAAGGCAAGATACAGACCTGGAAGGCATCATAATGGGAGATACAGAGTACATAATATGTCTTTATGTGGACGATGTCCTGGTCAGTCTAAAGAACCCGGATTCAGGACTCCCAAGGTTAATGGATATGATGCAAACATATGGAGCTTTGTCAGGTTATTCTCTTAAAGTTGATAAAACTCAAGCTCTAGTGTTCAACTTCATCCCGACGTTGGATCTAAAAAATAAGTACAAGTATAATTGGGACTCCAAATTCATTAAATATTTAGGTGTAAAATTAACAAAAGACATGTCTCGGATGTACTCTGATAACTATGAACATATAGATTCACAGATAAAAGGCGATCTAGATAGATGGGCCTCTTTGCCCCTGGATCTTGGAAACAGAATTATGTCAGTAAAAACAAATATATTACCCAGACTTCTTTACTTGTTTATGTCATTACCCATTCATATTCCGGATACTATATTTAGAGAATGGGACAAAGTGATATCAAGATTCATATGGAACGGCAAACCCCCTCGGGTGAGATACAAAACTCTACAGCTGCCAAAGCAAAGCGGAGGGATGGGCTTACGCAACCTTAAAGATTATTATCTAGCGGCACAGATAAGGCCACTGATGCTCTGGTGTAATAAAGAATATTTAGCAAAATGGAAACACATGGAGCTGTCGAGGCTAGACAGGCCCTTACAGAGTTTGCTAGGATGCCCACTAGCTGCTAAACAATATGAAATCCTCAGTCGGTGGGTTCGGATTTCTATGGAGATCTGGTCCGGCCTAGTGAACAACTCAACATTCAAAAATACGAATCTTAATGTGGCCGACTCATGACCCAAATTTCAAACCAGCTGTTAATGACACGAGGTTCATTCAATGGATGAGGCAGGGAATTACAGCACTTTGTGTGTTGGTTGATAATCAAGAATTTATAGATTTTAAAACGATGTCAGAAAGATATGGCCTTGCCCAGCAGGATTTATAGATACCTCCAAATTCGACACTATTTTGATAAGAACATCAAAGGATACATGCAAGGTAATGTATCGGGCATCACTCAAATGTATTAGGGCTTATAATGCAAAATTATCCAGAAAGATTGTAGGTGAGCTGTACAAATGCATAGTTGAACTGAGAGGACACTCAACCAATTACATAAAGGTAAAGTGGGAAAGGGAACTGGGAATTGTCATTGCCCCTGAGGAATGGACAAATATAATCAAAACACAAATCACTACAACAGCCTCACAACTGTGGAGGGACTTTTCTTGGAGAAACTGTGTTAGATGTTGTACAACTCCAAAGCAAAAGTCCAGACAGACTGGATCACAACCCACATGCTGGAGAGGATGTGGCCACTGTGAGGCGGGTCATACACACATATTCTGGGGCTGCCAAGTTCTTAAACCCTTCTGGGAAGGTGTCCATAGTATCATCAGAGAAGTTCTATGTTATGATATAAACTTCACCCGTCTTACCTTTTACTTGGGGAATATGGACTCTGAGCTACCAAAAATTGACCAATATCTTTTAAAAATCTTTATGGCAGCAAGTAAAAAGGCTATAACAAGGCGATGGCTCTGTCAGGAACCTCCCACCATCGCTCAATGGGTAGCCATAATTAAAAACATTCACAGTATGGAACACATGACTTTCAGCCTAAGACTAGAAAGAGACAAAGGTGAAGCCCTCTGGTAAAATGGGACACATACCTAACACAAAGAGGTGATAACCTGTCTTGCACTTGATGTGTTTTTGTTTAAGTAAACAATGATTGTTACAATTGTACTTCGTGATGGCCTCCTCGTGACCCCTTAATTATAGCCGTGTTTCTTATTTATTTTATTCTTTCAGTTTTATTTTGAACTGTCTTTGTTGAATGTATTTTTGTTATCTGTTCCCTCTAGCTTAAGAGTTGGGATATGTATCTTAGTTTGAGGTATTGTATGCAAAATCTACCATTGTCCCGAAGTATACTTTTATCTGATGTACACTGAACAAAAATATAAACGCAACACTTTTGTTTTTGCTCCCATTTTTCATGAGATGAACTCAAAGATCTAAAACATTTTCTATATACACAAAATAACCATTTCTCTCAAATATTGTTCACAAATCTGAAAAAATCTGTGATAGTGAGCACTTTTCCTTTGCCGAGATAATCCATCCCACCTCACAGGTGTGGCATATCAAGATGCTGATTAGACAGCATGATTATTGCACAGGTGTGCCTTAGGCTGGCCACAATAAAAGGCCACTCTGAAACGTGCAGTTTTGCTTTATTGGGGGGGTCTGAGGGGGTCCGAAAACCAGTCAGTATCTGGTGTGAGGGGTAGGGGTAGGGTTAGGGTTAGGGTAATGTTGTGAATCGAGTGGCCTGTGTTCGTCGTCCATAACATACGCCTGCCCATACCATAACCCCACCACCACCATGGGCCACTCGATTCACAACATTACCCTAACCCTAACGGGCAGTCCACACAGCGGCGTGCGTTGAAGCTTCCAACGCTTCTGCCCATTCACTTTGAATGGGGTGACGTCACTTTTAGCCGAACTGCATTTTGGGAAGCGACGTGGAGCGTTGCTGGCATTGCTTGCTTCAAAAGTTGAGCAATGTTCAACTTTTGACGCCTCGACGGAGGCGTCAGCCAATGAAATCCCGTTTATGCAAATCTGCCAGTACAAGCGCTAGCCAATCAAACCGCATGTATGCTGGCAGAGACTACGCAGGTCATTTCCTCATATTCCAAAAAATGGAGGGAAAATTCATTATAGCGGTAGTGAATCACCCGGTGCTGTATGATCAGTCTCTGTTCATCTACCGGGATACAAACCGGAGGAGCGAGGCATGGAGGGAGGTGGCAGAGACAGTGGAAGAAGCTGGTAGGTTTTCGCCTGTTTGGGGATTTTATATCCAGTTTACTTCGTTTTAACATTGCTATTGCTTTGTATGTCGGGGGCGGGAGATTCATGTGATTGGTTGTTGGTCGCGTTGCTCGCAAAAAATCCCCAAGCTTCAGATACGCCCACCTCCAAGCGTCAACGCACGCCGCTGTGTGGACGGGCCGTGACCCTAACCCTACCCCTCACACCAGATACTGACTGGTTTTCGGACCCCCCCAGACCCCCCCCAATAAAGCAAAACTGCACGTTTCAGAGTGGCCTTTTATTGTGGCCAGCCTAAGGCACACCTGTGCAATAACCATGCTGTCTAATCAGCATCTTGATATGCCACACCTGTGAGGTGGGATGGATTATCTCGGCAAAGGAGAAGTGCTCACTATCACAGATCTTTTCAGATTTGTTAACAATATTTGAGAGAAATGGTTATTTTGTGTATATAGAAAATGTTTTAGATCTTTGAGTTCATCTCATGAAAAATGGGAGCAAAAACAAAAGTGTTGCGTTTATATTTTTGTTCAGTGTACTTGCTGCAATACTGTCTGTGTTTTATTTTCCTGTAATACCTGAAAATAAAAATTAAGTTACAAAAAAATACTGGGTGATAGAGACAGAAACATCTACAGACCATGATTACTTTCTTTGCAAATTTGGCCATCCAATCATACCAGGATTAAATACACGAAGGCACGTAGGCTATTGCGTGGGGTTAATCATTTCTTTCGATTTAAAAGTGCTCCATAGTGGCAGGATGGTGGTAAAATAATCCAGCAACAGTACTGGTTAAGCTTGTTGAAACGGTAAGATCGAGGAACAGGAAGTAAATACAATCGAAGCAGATGCATGACTGACATTTTTAGGCCAGGTGTGGCTGCCTCACAACAGAGGCACCATTATCTTTAAATCTCATGCCCTGATGAGGAAAGCAGATGGAGACGGAGGATTGAAACCAGCCTGAGGTCCCTTTACGAGTGTCATCCCTTTGTCTCACTCATCAATACTCTCTAATAAAGTACTAGCCGGTGTAGCAGAAAGAACCGCTGCCTACCTGAGCGTGCTCATGATGGTCCAGCTGTTGCTGCCGGTGTGGACCTGGATCTGGTTGGTGTCGGCGAACGGAAGCAGCGCCCCGTCTCTCAGCCAGAGCACATCTGGGGGGTCCTCTTCCTCGCCCCCCGTGCCCTTCAGAGTGCACTGCATGGTAACAGGCTTGCCCAGCGACGAGATGACAGTATTGGGACTCCGCTCAAATTCCAGATCTTTGATTAAGAGAAGGAGGAATCAGGTTAGGGGTTAGTTAACGTCTTAAAGACCTGGCACATTTACAATATCGCACCAATGCCTCACTTTAGAATTCCTGTTAGTCTTTCTAAAGGTTTCTAAGGGTCATGGTGCTTCACATAGAAATTACCCTGGGATCACAACTTCCCCTAAGGTGCCATATTCAAACTGTGTGTAGATTTATCCTCAATCCAAAGATCTTCAGGATATAGTGACAGAAAACACAGAAAAGCAGCACATTTTGACATTCGGGAAGCTCAAAGCAGCTAGTTTTTGGTTTGAGGAACATCATTAACACTTCAAATTCATAGGCTTTAATGCACAATAGCAGCGTAGTATTACCAATGGAAATCTGAAGTCTTAGGCTCTTCCAACAATGTCATTTTTAATATACTCAACATGACACAAAATATAAGGAGTGCAGGTAGAAATAAGATGGAATATGTAAAATAGAATAGGATGAAACACAAAATTGCTAACTTAAATTCCTGTTGACCTCTCAATTAATCGTCTTCATTTAACTTCTGATAAATGTCAATCTATGTTGGCTAGACTCTGCCTCGGCAGTGCAATCATAACAACAGGTGAGTTTCTACACCGGCACACTGAGCCAAGTTATCTCGTGTCCCTCACTGATGGGATGGGGGGGGGGGGGGGGCTGACCTGAGGAGGACAGAGCTGATAGCGGGACAAAGGCTCCTTGTTAGAGACTCAGATTGCACAGAGCTCAGGACAAACACCAGACAGCAGAGACGAGCCTGCAGGTCTGCCACTACATTAATCCTGTACTTACTTTAAACTTACTTTTGTACTTATCTTAAAATATGTTTTATAATTGTTCCTTTATTTTCTCCTGTTTTACAACCTTAGTTCTCTTACACCGTTGATGTAGACAGCAAAGCCAACTCCTTGTATGTGTCAACCTTCTTGATAATAAACCTGATTCTGCTTCTATGAATCTGTCACCCTAAATGACACTAAACACAATCGAGAGGTATTTCTGAGGCATGCAGTGCTTGTCAAAGATAAAAGAAAGGTTACAGCCTTGCATTCAAACACACATTTGGCACAAACACATACATAGATCTCTCCTGCTGGAATATGTCTTCTACATCATAAGATACAAATATTACGCAACCGTAAAGCATTTCAAAACGCTCCTTAACTACTCCTTGTCTTGATAGTATGGACAAGAGATCAAATAGAATGAGGAAACTCGGCCTGCGTTCTTGAGTTTCACGGACAAAAATAAATCACTCTGGTTCCACGGAGCGATGCCTGTAAAGATTTTCTCAAGCTTGTCAACCTGCCCACCTAGTCTGTTTCATGGGCAACCTTCAACCCCTGACCCCCCCACTGTGACCCCTGGGGAGTCCAATGCAAGACACACACGTAAACACACATCATTCAGCCCCTAGAAAACACATGTCATGTGAAAAGCACACTTCGGTGGCACTTTCTCATATGTAGAACTAGCCCTTGATTCTTGCATGTCAACCACACACACACACACACACACACACACACACACACACACACACACACACACACACACACACACACACACACACACACACACACACACACACACACACACCCAGCATTGAAAAGGCTTGTTCTGGGAGTGTGAAATAAATGAGGGGGCCCGCTGAGTCTCTGCCTCACAGGCGGTGAGGCAGAGACTCAGCGGGCCCCCTCCCTGTCTCTCTGCTCTTTGGCGTTAAAAGTCATTCCTCTCTTTATTTTTAAGCTTGACTGAGCTCTTTCAAGACTTGGCGCAGCCCTGACTTTTTTCTTCTTTTTTCTGTGACATATTGAACAAAAGAAGCCCTACTTTCTGTCTCCGCTCCTAAGTGCGGCATTCATATCATGATACACTGAGAAAACTGAAACATAACTGTATTAGGTTAGGTGAAAGCAATAATATTAAGTTGTAATATTTTGTATTTACACTTAATATTGTTGCTTTCAACTAACCTAACACAGTTACGTGTCATTTGTTGACATAAAACATTTAATTAAAGTCAATGTTTTTTTCAGTTTAATCTCGAAAGGCTTTTATGAGAATGCAGATGTATAGCAGGGCAGTGGTTAAACTGTGTGTGTGTGTGTGTGTGTGTGTGTGTGTGTGTGTGTGTGTGTGTGTGTGTGTGTGTGTGTGTGTGTGTGTGTGTGTGTGTGTGTGTGTGTGTGTGTGTGTGTGGTCTGTCTGCAGTGATTCATTGAACTACTCCCTCTACTGCCTTTTGTCCCCCTGAACTCCCTCGCTTTTTAGTTTTTCATGATCTCCCTCCTACTCTCACTCTCTGGTAGGAGATGTTAAATGTCAGTGGACGTGCACATGCCAAAAATACCCAAAACAGTCCGAGCATTTATCCTCCCCTCACTCCCTCCTTTATCTCCCTGGCTTTCTAACCCTACGTAATTCAGCCCTTTGCCATTCACGCCGCGCCTTTTGCCCTTTTCCTCGTTCCGCCTCCTTTTCATGCCATTCTTTGGATTCATCGCTACACATTGTGCCACGCCCCCCTCCAACTCCTGCCCCCTTACCCCATCCATCATTTCGATGTTTTCGTCTGAGTCAGACCGGCACTGACTCACAAACCAAAGCATTGCCCCACCCCCCATCCATCCCCTCACTCCTGGACTACAGCCATCTCTACATCCAAATAGGAGCCGAGACATCGGGAAACGTTCTCAGTTCGAGCCTATCCTTGTAATCTCTGTCCCTTATGCTCATACATCTGCAGAGGGCAGAAGTACAGCTAGCGTGACCATAATGACCAAAACACATGAGCAAACTGGTGGGGGCCCCTCCATGTTATCCATTGGCTGTAGTTGCTGATGGATAACAGCCAAGTTGATTGATAGAAGGACTTCCCAATGATGGATGCAGACCACACTGATGTTAAATGACCTAGCTTTGGTTAACATTTTGGTTTTTTATTCAAAGACTACTCATAGTTTTTTAAGGCACATATCCAGAATGTTCCAAATCTGCTGCAATTTAACTTGGTTTCTACTTTGGAAACTTTTTTGGGTTTGGTGATGGTAATGGTCATGGGCTGTATTTATATCACACTTTATCAATTCTTTACGACACCTCAAAGCCCTTTACATTCTACAAGTCATCATTTACCCATTCATACCTCATTCATACAGTGCCATTTGCTCAAGTAAGCTAAGGAGGATCATTGTTCATAAAGATACAAATGTCTCGGTCAGATTCTGATTTTAGATTAATGGGAAGACATGTCTTATTATATTATACATTCCTTTAGTGACAAATGTGAGGACCTGGACACTTGTTTTTATTTTCTGCATGTACTGCCATCAGAGAAATGTCTTTAAGTCCAGAGACAGATGACACTTCAGCCTCTGTTTGAACAAACAACACAAGCAGAGCCGGCCCGACCCATTAAGCGACATAAGCGGCCACTTAGGGCCCCGGAAGCCACTAAGGGCCCCCTAGCAACACAAAAAAATGAAGAAAGAAAAAAAGAAATAAAATAAAATAATAATCCCAGTACACCGTCGCCGTGATCAGTATGTTTAATTAATTGTGCTAATATGCCTAGATTGCCTACTCTCAAAGTCATGTATTATATTATTGAGTCAATAATAATTATATTATTGAGTCAATATTATTGACTCAATAATATAATACATTAACCGTGCTTTACCTGAACCTCATCATGGCACTAGAGAGGACGGCAGGATTGTAATTTCCCGTGTTCAGTGAATGCAACAGAGGCAAGACACCAGACCAACTAGAGAGTTGAATGGAAATAAACGTCTGTCTTATTGGCTCACGGGTACCTATCCTGTGAGCTGTGACAATGTTTAAACTGTCAGTCGTACTCAGAGTTTTTGAAGATGGACATAAGAAAAACAGACAATTCTCAAGTGGTGGCTCACACAACAACCCCAGAGCCACCACCTGAGCCAGGTAAACAAGGTATGTAAATGTCAGTAAACTTCCAAATTATGCGAACATGTAAGCAAAGCATAAATTACAGCTACGTTGACGTTACTTTGAATCGCGGGGGTAAGCTAAACCGTTAGCAAGTAGCTATAGCTAGCCAGATATATTAAATAAACAGTTTTTCATACAATCTAAATGTTGTGTTTTTTAGCATTACCTGGTGATTTCAAAGAAAGCTCTCTGGGAAATGTTGACTTACTGTTCGACATGAATCTAGAAGCTACCTTATCACACCTTACCACAGTTGATCCGGAGTCCTGTCAGTTAAAGTGTTTCATAGTTAGCTTAGCTAAGCATCAACCTAGCACTGAAATATATGGATGTTATGTGACAGTATTTCTGAGAAAAAGTCAGCTGAAATGGTGGCATAGTTGCCACTGCTTTACGTGTCGACAGCATGTTTGAACGTATTAGCAGTACATGTGGCTTTTTGGCCACTGATGTTGCCATAACAACACCTGAATTAAAATGTGCAACCTCTTTTTGTGACAGTTTTTTGCATGAAATTATAATTCTTCTGAATGATATTCCTATTGACAGCTAGTTTCTATGTGAACATTATGAGATGGACAGCCAGAGAGAATAAATGAGAAACAGTTATGAAATACTATATGACAAAACAAGAATACAATTTAATAGGGGAGTGATTTGTAAAATATACATTAAAAAAATCTGTTTACAGTTCTGTTTCATATGGGTGTTGAGAGATGTATCCATAGATCTCTTAATTTTGCTCTCAAAGTGCACCAGATTGATGCTTTTAACTTCAATATTAAAACAAAAATCTTCCCGGGGGAGCATGCCCCCAGACCCCCTGGAGGAGGTTAGGTCCACGGTGTTTACATGCTTATTTATACAATATGTGTTCTTATGCTAACATCATAAGACAAAAGTTGGTTCCGTGTTGTGTGTAGTGAGAACGTGCTAGAATGAGGGGGGCCCCCAAGCCAAAGCTCGCTTAGGGCCCCCAAAAGTCTAGGGCCGGCCCTGAACACAAGGAGAAAATAGTGGTAGCAAATGATCTCATGTCAAATCCTGCCAGGGAGAGATGAGGAGTTTTGTTCTGAAACCAGATTTTTAACTGAGCCAAGGATACATCGACTACAGATTGACTGCAGGAGCTGGAGCTGGGATTAAACCCACAACAATCAAATTGAAATACGACAACGCTACCTAACAGCCACAGTTGTTTGGTGTGAAACAGATTTTGCATGGTTCTAACTTATAACCTGTCATTGTTTCCGGTTGTACATCATGAATGCCTCTGCTTACTGTCTAAAAGGGCTGGATGTCATGGGGATCTGAGATTCATTACAAACTGTGGATATCCGACTAACCATTGGGTTTCAAGAATTGTATTTATTTATTCCTAGCTTTTTATCTTGCCTGTGAAGTTTAAATTAAAGAAATGACAACCTCCGTTAGCAGGACTTTTTGTGCTTTGTTGTTCCCAAGACAGAACTGAAATGCTTGTCTAATATCCTAATCTATAACAGCTAGGTTGTCTTTGTGCAAATGTTTAATTTGATCACTTTTAATGTTACTCATATGTGCTTAAATATTAGTGTAAACTGTGTTCCATCCTGATGCTTGTTAAAGAAGTCTAAACAGGAGCGACTGGTTTTCACTTCCTATAGAACAATACATCACTTTTCTCTTTATGTTGCTATGCTTGAGTATCTGGTGTTGTGACTCCTTTGCTTCCCAGCAAGATTTATTTTTAGCCTTTGCTCTTTCCCTGCCTGGAATACATCTCTCAAAGATTCCACAGTATTCCGGAAATGCCAAGACTGGTGGGAAAACTTCTCTGGATACCTGGTTTGGACCCAATGAGAAAACATTCAGAAGTGTTCAAGCTGCACCTGAGCTCAAAAACATGACCCCTCTGCCCTGTGGCTTTTGATGCCAGTCAGGCAGGGAAAACAAAACTCTTTTTTTACACTGAATCAGCAGAACACCACCCTGATTGAGCCAATAAAACTAATCCCTTACTTTGTTTTTCTTCATCGCCTTGTTTTTAGAGGCTTAACGAGTGTAATGAATTCCTTCATGTTGGCCAGATGTTGAACCCACTTGCAGCTGTGGTTGCCACCCCAAAGCAAACGCGTTTAATGAGTAAGCAGCAGAAAGCCAGACCGAACTAATTGCCTATTACGATGTTTTCCCTCACGCTAAAGCTGACAAATAACAGTTGTGTTAGTGGGATTGGATGGCTGCGGATGATTTTACCTGTCAGGGCTCCAACAGTTACTGGTCTCCAAGCAGAAATACAAAAGAGGACGCTGAGGATGAAAAGTCCCTTAGATCCACTCTTGGTTTTTCCTGACAGGAGATCACCTCTGAAAAGCATGAGAAGAGCAGTCATCTTGGAAACACCAACGGACTCCATCACCGCATCTCCGTAGCGCACAGATCCAGAGATGTGCGCTGAAAAAAGTGATATATATTATCCAGCAAACACACCAAAGTCAACCCGTAGATTTCAGTTCCCGTTTGAAGGAGTGTAACAACAACAAAATCTCCGAGCTGCTGAAAAGTTTGTTTTCCTCTTAAGCTGATGTTTTGGTTGATCCCAATACAGTCCACCAAACTTTAAAAGCGTACGGCGAAAAAAGCGCACCACACTTTGAAAGCGCACAACCAAACCAAAGTTTTACGCAGCCGATTAACTTCCAATTATATTTCCAGCAACACGGATGACTTTCTAAACCTTCCTGTAGTGTGTCGTCCAAAGTCTCTTCTGCCCCACCGGCTCCCTCAGACTCCCTCAGACATTCCCCTGGCTCTTTCTGTTCCCTCTCTCCCCCTTCAGACAGGATTCAAATTCCTCAACTCAAGTTCTTTCCACCCTCCTCCTCCTCCCTCCTCCTCCTGAGTCTCCCTCCTTTTCTCAGAGGATGTGAGAAACCCTGCGGCATGCTGATTGTCTCGCACAATCCCCCATTCGCTTTTTAATTACGCACGGGTCCCCAAGAGGTTGTAAATAGCTCCGTAAATCAGCCCTTCTCCCGCTGGAAACAAAGTAGTGTCAGTCTGTGGCACAGATCAACATCATAATAGATGAGTATTAATGCCTCTGTTTACTTGTGAAGCTGTGAGACACAGGGAGTTACAAAGCTGGCATCATTGTATGGAAGATTTACCTGCATGGACTTTTTTAAAATAAATGAATCATTGTCAGTATTTGCAGTGTTCTCTCTGGATATCTTCTGAGATAAGAAAATATATACTTTATTGATCATGAACATGTTTTGTCACAGCAGCATGTAGATAAGACATTGCACATTAATTAGAAATACAATACAAAAATAAATTTTAAATAAATTAAATACAAATAAAAACAATAAAGATATATCAGCAATAAAGATGACTAATTGCGATACCTGCATGCTTTATTTTGCCTCCTCTTATATTTGTCAGTACTGCTTTAAGAATGGTACCAAGCCAAAAGTATTTAAACACGGTCAGGAAAATGTACTGTAAGTATTGGGAGTAAAAGTAGTGATTGCAGAACAAATATATATTTAAAATGAAAAGCAGAATATTTTCGCATTTCAAAGCTGACTGTGAAATACTTTAACACAAATAATTCATTAAACATTTCAGTACAATTGCTGACAATATATTGTTTGTCAAATCTTGTGTTTGTGGTTTACTTAAATACATTACATTATATTATACAAATACAAATACAATGTTGGATGATTTAATCTATGTTCAAACATTTTGATAAAATGTCTATAAAAAACGATATAAATGAATATAAAAAGTAACACTAACTAAAGCTGTAACATAAATATATAGTGAAGTAAAAAGTACAATATGTCCCTTTGAGTTGTAGAGTATAACCAAAAATAAATTTTCAAGTAAAGTACCTAAAATGTGTACTTAAGTACAGTACTTGAGTAAATGTACTTAGTTACTGTGCACCACTGAAACATACTGAATTACAAACAAAAGTACTGCATTGAGAATAAGTAAAAGTATTAAAACATTTCAAAACAAAAGCAGCAAACCTTCACTTTTGAGGAGCTTCACCTGTGATGTCTTTCTTAACAAAAGAGACATAAACAGCGAGCCAAATTGTGTCAATCCACTTATTGTTTCAGGTACTTAAATATAATGTTGGATGACATCTTCCAAGTTCTTACACAAGTGTGGTGTGTCAAAACACACCCTAAACTAAATGCACTGCTTTGGTATTGGTTTGACACATTTAAAATCACAGTTAGGGTCAGTTGATTGATTTGTATGTATAATAACAAATGAAAATGTAATCAACCGATTTCATAACTTTCCAAAAGCTGCTGCCTTCCAATGAATGTCTCCTAACCCTAACCCTAACATTAAATACACCGGCTTCTATAGTTTACCAAAAACTTCTGCCCTCCATAACCCTTAACAGTATAAACTAAACATGTCTATAGTCAAACAGCCAAATGAATGTCTTGTTTCCAATGAAAGCAGTTAGACAAACATGCATCACAATAGGAAATTCTATTTGTGTTTATTGCAATTATGATGTCATCACAATGTCGGGGAATTTGTGTGAGCGTTCAGTTTCAGCCATAACAGACTGAAGCATCCTTCAGCCGTAGTCTAAATAAACTCTGCCGTCCCATCAGACAGGGACGGGGGCTTGTTGTGCTGTGTGATGTCTGAGGAGGTGATAGTGTGTATTTGGACAAAGGTGGTGCTGGTGTGGAGTTCCTGCAGAGTTCACATAGCCTTCATGAATAATTGATTTTCTGCGTGGATTCCTGGTTCTTTCCCCTTTTCCCATGAAAACAAAAAGATGATGGGAGGTGCTGCATGGGACTCAGGTTGCGAAGACCTGGGTCCCACTGGCCCTTTAAGAGTGGCTCTGTGGACAGTGTTGTGTTCCCAGGGTCTTTAATAGAGACACAGAGGGACTGAGAAAGACCCCATTGTATGTGCTCTCTTTTCAATAGGAGCTTGAGCAATGGTGCTCTCACTGCTCCCAGATAGAAGAAGAGAGCAAGAGAGAAGGGCAGGGAGGGAGGGGAGAGGGTCACCCAGGGGGTCCTGCACAAGAAAGAGGGGTGTTCTACTCCAAAACACAACGTTTTGGGGGCTGGAAGGAGTGAGTGTTTGGGTTTGGAGGGGGATGGGCATCAGCTCAGCAGGTTTAGGCCCCACCAAGGAATCCTGCAGACCTGAGGCTCCACACAGCAAGACTCAAAGATGAAGGGATTTTTTAGACGAAGCTAAATTGGATTAACAGTGTCGAAAGAACCATGCTTTTAGGAATAAAACCTGCAAAACAAGTCATATGGGCAGACTCGGGAGTAATGGGTATGTACTGTAACAGGATTCTGATTCATTCATGTTCTGTTGCAGGATACCAAAAAACTTTACATAAAAAAGACGATATCAGATTAATAGTACATTTGAAGAGAACAATTGGGATTCTGTTTCATGTACCAGTTAGTATGTTCTCTCACAAATACAGACTGAAGTATCATTGGTAGCCTGCTGAACTAAACAGCCTGTTAGTTTGAAAGGAGAGTTCTTATTGGCTGCAGGACCTGGGAAACACCTTGCTCCTGCTCTCCCAGCTAAACATGGGATGCTGACGATGAGCAAACCTCTTGTTGTTCTTCTTCTTCTTTTTACTGCAGCCAGACAATCTGCCTCCACCATGGGCCTCCACCAACCTGTTGCAACATCACAGGGACTTTAATGACACGTGACTAAAATGTACATGGGCTCTTCCGCCCCCTGCTGGAGACGAATGCAAAGCCCACATATGGAAGACGAAAAATAAAGGTAAAAATAAATGCATAACAAATACAGAAATCCATTTAAAAACAAAATAATAATACAGGAATAAGTACAAATAATGATTCAAAATAAATACAAATTTAATACATTATTACAAATAAATAAGTTGACAATCAAAACCACTTAGTTGTATGAAATATGTATAGATATGTGAATTGGTACTTTTGGCTTCCAAAATAGGAACATACATTGGTTTAAGGTAAACAGGTTCACACTTTTGTAAGCCTTAAAATAATACGGACATGCCCTTATGTATATTGACATAATGATTGGTTGTTCCTCCTGTCCATACTGAGCACCACCGACAACACAATGATGCATAACAAGCCCAATTGCTAACCATTGCTAAGGTTTTTAACATCTGTTTGCTATTACGAAGTGAATAAAAATCCCTTTGATAGCTCAGATCTGTCAGACGGATAAGAATAAATATGAGAACCTGGTTTTCCATCAACTCTTGGTTTTAATAACTAGCTCTGTTTATGATTTGTCATAAACTATAAACACAGCAGGTTATCACTGGGAATCAACTTCACGAATAACTCAAAACAGAAAAAGCTTTGCCACAAAAGATGTGGCATGTTGCTGGTGTCATGCAGTACATTTCAGTTCATTTCTCTTTGACAAAATATTATCTTAAACCTTTATTACAGACTTAAAGATGTCTTTTTCATGCCTGTCCTAATTCTTCAGTCTCCTCTCTTTTTTTATCAGGGCTGTGAAGTGTATACTGTGGCTATAAAAGCACACAATATACTGTATGTGTTGATGCATTCAATTGATTTGATTTTTGTTTGGATAATTCAACTTCTTCTCAAGTGTCTTCTTCATAAGGCATCTGACTTTGTTTAGATGATCACTGTCTGAGTATATAGTCTGCAGTGATGCATTATAGGCCGACGATTTCGGAATACTACAAAAATAAGATCAGTGGCAAACACACGTTATTGATAATTACACGCTTTGTTCAACAGGATCTTCTCCACATATCAACACCACTTTGTGATTTTTGAAGGGAAAATGCAATCACCATAGGTTAAATGCTATCGTGAGGCTATAAATCACCACAGTTGCATGGCCCTGCATCACCACCACTAAGTTAAAGACGGCTAATATTCAGCATGATGACATGTATTAGTTTCTTTAGACACTTGTTAGCAACCGCTATTTTTAAGAAACATCGACGTTTTAGATATTCAGCAGTGGAGCATTTACTGACATATTTTATTTTGTAGAACAAAACTTATTATATTAACCACAGACTTGGTTTCATGCGTCTATAACACAAAATAACTTTCCAAAAAACTTTGACTTTGAGAAATCCTGGGTCTGGGCAGATCCTAATGGTCTTGGCAGATCCTCTGATGGAATGTGACCTCTGACCTTCCTGGATGAATGTGGAAAAAAATAGCATTCCTTCAGTTCAACATGCTAAACAGTATCTCTTTTGTGGTTAACTTCACACATTTGATATCATGTTGTAGCGCCTGTAAACTGTGTAACCGTCTCTCTATTCCTTTTATTGTGTATCCATTAATCTGATTGTGGTGTGATCTTCTAGATCCCTATTGTTACATAATGTTTTTCCAACTGTGACAAGTGTAACCCAAATTAAAACATAGTAAGCATAAAGTCATTCTAAAGTGATTGAATTAAAGGATACACGTTTAAAATTGGTCAATGATAGCATCCCTTTAAAAATATAATAAATAAAATTAGTATGACAAATTACAAGGTAGTTTAAGGGATCTCTGCTCACCACCAGGCACCCGCAGGCGCAGCGTCGGAGCGAGACGCAGATGAGACGAGCGGAGTAAATTATATTAAAAGTGATTCAAAGTTGATTTAAAAAAGATAAAAAATACCATCCACACGGCCGGGAAACCCAGTAGACGGTATATAACATTAACCAACGGTGTTTTGGTGAGTCAAACCTTTTCATAGAAAAGTTTTGTAAGTGATTTAATGTTAGCTTCATTGTTAGCATTTCATGTTGTTGAACTGTAAGGGAAGCTATGAACATGGCTTGCAATGTTATGTATTTGTTATTTTGTTTGGCTGAAACTACGTGGCTTTAATGTGTGTTTTACAAGGGGAAATATGTGTTATTTTGTGTGAACAGGATAAATGACACGTGTAGAGGAGAGTAAAGCTGCCATTTTGAGCCCCATTATAAGCACTTGTCAAAAGAGCTAAGTTTACAGTAGTTTTTAAAATGTAATCATATAATTTATATTGTTAGTTTATATTATATTTATATTCTTTCATGACCTGTCGTACAGGTCAGGTTTTTTGGACTGGATAAGAAAGTTGATCGCGAGTGAGAGGACAACACACACACACACACGCGCTCTGATACAAGATGGCGAGCCAGACCCACGGACTGCTTTGATCTTCGCGCCAGTGAGAGGACTTGCTGATTTATCAAGAGACAATGGAGAGGCGAAGTCACGCCCATCTACTTCCGGACCATGGGACCCCGGAAGCGAAAAATTTACATTGAATTCAATGGAGAGAGAACACGTATCTTTTGATCCCGTTTGAATTGTGCCACGAACTACACATATGATGTGTGTCAATCTTAAACAATCATTTCCATGTCAAAAAAGTCACATTTTGTCGTAAAACTGCTGAAATATAATACTATGAAAAATACGCGACTACAAAGACTACAAATCCCAAATCCCAAATCCCATTCTGGGTCGCGTAAGTGATGTCACAGGCATGCTCGGTGATTTATAATAAGACTCGTAATTAAAGCGAAGAAGAAGAAGATCTCATAACTGATTTATTCCCTCCAATAAATGATAGATCGCTAAAAATAAATTCACTTTTACAAGATGCCTGTGTGCTTTGTACCAGGTTGTAGTCATAAAAGTGATCATACCACTTGCTCCTTCTATCGATTCCCGTCTGATGAAAGGACCAGGAGTCGCTGGATCAGACATATCAGGTAATATCATAGGTAATATACATGTTGTGCATGGAACATAGTCAAGTTAGCTACCTAGCTAGTAGCGACGAGTAGCGAGCACGTTAGCATTACATTACTTAGCCTTGTCATTTTTAGTAGCCTTACCATGAAGTTATTATTTTATTACATGAAGTAAACCAAAATGTTAAACAGTAACCAAACATGATGGTAAGTATTTCGTGAAACTTTTGAAGAGTAGCCTACTGCGCCCTCCACCGGGTGCTAAGGAAGCAGTTCAGGGAGAGTCGAAGGCAGGCATGGAGCTTTGCATGACATTCTTCTGGACGTGTTTCATTGTGATGACAATCTGTTTGTTGGAAAGACAGTCGTTGTGTGCTTATTGAGAGAAAATTGTTAGAAGAGATCATTATTCAAAGTGTTGTTACTTTAAAGTGTTGTTTCTGACCTTTTTCTCTTTTATTTTCTTTACCTCACCTGTAACTGCTGAGACGTTGAGGAACATGCACACTGACCTGCTCTGGCAACCTGATTTCCACTGTACGTAATAGTATTTGGTTATGGTATATTATTTATATACATCAAAGGCACAATGCACCCCCCAGAGACACACATGTATTGAGTGTGATATGTTGCATAGGTCATGTGAAATCATCTTTACATAGAAAACTGTAGGAGCGGCAACTTGTTTTGAAATTGAATTTTTAATATCCGATAATAAAGTTGATCTGTTTTCTTTATTCTTCTCTCTTCCCAGCTCCATCCATCACCATTCTCTGTTCCTGCAGGTCCTGCTTGCTAATCAATGCTCATATTTTTTTACACAATTACAAATAAAGTCATTGTATTGTATGACATGAAGTTGTGCTTCATTCGGAGTCAATAATAAATTCATTCTGCCTTCAACTGCGCAATGATTGTGGACTGCACCGACATCCATGTAGCTGCCCCCCAGTAAGATGAACCAAGCAAAGAGGGTCACCATCATGCCCAAGGACATCCAGCTGGCCCGCCGCATCCGCGGAGAGGGCTTAGACTGACCTGAGACCAGCACACCCAAACACAACGGCTCTTTTAAGAGCCACCTACATTTTCAAAGAGTTGCAATCCTACGTTATTATAATGATTAAACTGGTTCATGTATCACTTAGTTTACTGAACCGTGATGAATGAAAGTGAAATGAGTGAGGTAGTGGTTTACTGAAGTTACAAAGACATTCATATATGAGTAACAGGTCAGTGTAAACACAAGCTTCTGTCAATTATGGATCATTCAAACTATTTATATAAAAATATGTAATAAAGTTCTAAAACAAGTATTCGGTATATTCCTTGATAGCTTTTGGAGAAGGTTGTTTTTAAGTTTACTAAAATCTATCGTTTAAACTGTTTCACTTTATAAAAAGGGAACAGGTGAGTAGAGCATCATTGAGTTTCTTATTCTGTCAGTAAATTATCCAAATGAATGTTTTTCATTATTTTAGTCAACCCTAAACAAATTGATTGTACCTTTTAATGATGACCTTACATGGTCGGCAAAGTTAAATTAACTTCATAAAATCAAATCTGTTCTGAGAAAAAACTAATAAATGTTTAAAGATAGGAACTTGCCATCCCACTGAAAAACAGTCCGTAGAGATTTAAAGGCATAGTTGTAGTTCAATCCAACGTTTCATTTGGATTCATTTGACAACAGTCAACTATTTTCATAAAGAATATATATATTTTTCAAAGTCAACTTTATTGTCAATCTTACTAAGTTTGAGAGATCAAAAAGACGTTTAAATAAAATTATACAATTTACAGATATGTATACAAATATATATATCCTATATACACCATCATGTATAATGATGGTGTATGATGTAGAAGGAAGTGTGGTAGATAACAAGTAAATATAGAGTTACATACAGATCCATGTTACAGCAAAAGATGGAATAACTAAGAAGCACGCAGTATAATAATAATTACATGCAACAATTAAATAACTGCTCAGCATCTCCACCACAATCCCAATCTGCTGTGTCCTGTTTTCCTCTCCTCTGCATAACACCCCATCACACATACGAAACACAACGCAGAGTCCGAGGGTGTTAAGAGTATGTTTATTGAAATGTCCTCCTCTCTACTGGCCAACACAGGGAGCATATGCTGGGTGTAGAATTGTTCCAGGAGGAGGAGATTTCCATGCCATGCAGGGTCTTTGGGGATGGGGATGATGATCGCCTCCTTCGTGGTCCACACAACAAAGTAGCAGAGACTCCGGTCTGTGATGTGCAGCTGCCCTTGGACTGGTGCCAGTATGGGTGATTCTCCTTGAGAATATATGACCCACCCTCCTCACGGAGACAGAAGGATGGTAACTGGACTGCCTCCGCGATGGTCATGTTCCTCTGGCTGTGTGGACACTTCACCTCCAGCAGGGCAGATGGCTGCACAAGTCCATCGGGTGATGCTCCCAAAACACCCGACTCACTCACAAAGAGACCAGACTCGATTCGAACACTGTCACTTGATAGGCCTCCACAAAAGCCTTCACCCCTTCGGCCTCGTTTACAACCCCCCAGTTGACAGTTGGCGATGTCTCTGGCCAGTGGGTTGTATGTCTCCTCTCGCTGTTGGTAAAGTTGAGACACCGGCTGGACTACTTTGGAAGTGCCAGGCTTCCTCCACTGGCACTCAACATCTGTGGAGCTGATCTGCCACATGGAAAATATTGCCAATGCTGCAGCGTGGCTGCATTTGTACATCTCCTGTGCACAATCACAGACAGCGCTCTGCATCGCGCCATCGTCTCCCATGCAGATCTGTAAAAATAAAGTAAGTACCATTTGTTAGCATGCTATAATAGATTGAATGAGCAATAATACAAGGATGGTCCGGATCTGGGGGTGGGAGGGTTTATTTTTCCATAGTTTTGTCCTCTTGTCTGTTGTTATTGTTTGTTTTTTCTGTATTTTTTGTCATTTGTGTTGTATTGGTTGTGATTGTACATTGTATTTTTCTAAATGTGTATGAATACATTTTTTTAAAAACATTTGATCAACAATAAAAAAGGATTTGGTCAGGATCTAGACTCAGTGTGTAGTTAATTAATTAATCAATGCTCTCTACATTAGGAAAACACATACCGGTGTACCAGAGGGAGTCACACACAGCTGTGCCTAGATAACCAAAATCCTTGAATCGACACACAGCAAATAAACTCAAATGACACAACGACAAAAAGGAGATCACACATACAGTATTGTCGATATAAAACTGGCCGCTTCAATCTGAAGAGCAACTAAAACAAAACACGGGAGTGTACCTTGTTCTTGTGAACACTAATGTTATCCACAGCATACACAGAGACCACGAAGTTCTTAAGGAGAAAACTAGTTGTTAAAACAAAACACGTTACTGTACCTTGTTAGCTAATGTTGTCATTGCACTCATATTACTCACCGAAACCTTGTAAAGCCGGTCCCGCATGCTGGCTCTTACAGAACCGACTAACTCCCCTTTCATATAGGTACAGCTCTCAACGTGCCCAGACTTGTAGTGATTTTCACCTCGTAAAATACTTTTATTCTCATTCTGAAAGAATGTGGTGAAATGTGCTAACGTGACGGCCATCTTTATGTTGGTGACGCGTATTGTGCGAGACGAGAGACCTGTAGTTCACTGAGCGGTTTCACACGAAAAAATGTGTAACTTCACAGTTTTACGACACATTTTTATTTTTTTGACTTGCAAAATGTTCTTTTAAATTGACAAACATCATATGTGTCATTCGTGGCACAATTCAAACGGGATCAAAAGATAACCTTTCTCTCTCCATTGACTTCAATGTATAATTTTCCGCTTCCGGGGTCCCATGGAGGCTTTCGGAAGGGGAGGGACTTCGCCTCTCTATAGCTGAACTCACTGCCAGAGTGGTAGGAGTACTGAAGAAATTATAAGGTTGGAACTGGATTTAAAGAGACACTATATGGGTCATTCCAGAATTGGAGGACAATTTAGACACCAACATTTTTGAAAAATGAACCTTTTATTTTATTTTTATTTTTTATGTATTTAGGAAAAACAGATAATAAACCATCAAAACAAGTGCCCAGCTAGGCATCAAATGAATATTTTCCAATGAAGAATTATCCCTGTTACTCTAATTATAGTAACAGGGTTGAAAATCAATGCTAATTTGAGCTTTAACCTCAGGAATTATTGCTAGATGTAGCATGTAATGCTACTTTCAAGGCAAGGACAAACTTGGATATCTAATGCAAGAAAGATAACTTTTAAATGAATATGCTTTATTCTGATAATATCACACACTCTTTTAAGACTGAAAAGATTGTAAAAATATGAAAAATAAAAGAGAGGACTTAGTTTTGGTCTACCCATGGCACTAGCAGATGGCTTGCTGATGTCCTTTCCACTATGTCATCTGACTTACAGTTTTTTCACTTCCTGTGCCAATCTAAAAAGGTTTGGGTAACAGGGTTGAACGCATGTTGAGGGACACACCTTCTGTGCAAAATTACTGTTATCTAAAATATGTTTATGATTTAACAAATTGATTTTACCATTACAAGAGACATATATCAATAGAATAATACCAAAAAAAGTAAATCAAATCCCTATTTTAAATATTATATTTGACATGCAAGTTGGTCACCAAGAAGCGGGGACAAGAGAAAAATGCCATTTTAGGGGATGTTCGAGAGCTATTTGATAATTTAAATAATATTTTGAAACCACTTTTTCTACAACTTTATATACATTTTGTCTCAAGACAAGTATGTTTAACAGAACAAGTGCATGTTTTAGTATTTTGGGCATGGATTATTAGATTTTTTATATGGGGGACATGAAATGTCCTCCAATTCTGGAATGACCCATATATTGTACTCTAGGTTGTCATTTGATTTAATTGATGGTACAATTGTTTGTTTTTTCATTGAATTAGATATATTTTACCTGTGAAAAGGGAAAATAAAAAGAGTTAACTCAGGATATTGAAGAGATTAAAATAGGAAAAACTTATAAATAATACTTAGTAGACCGGTCTAAAATAAAATAGGCTATTTTATTTTGTTCATCCTATATGGATACCATTTACTAAGTCACAGAAATCAGAAAACAAGGGAAAGGTGAAATACTTACCTCTGATTATACTGCAGAAAATATTCATTGTCTATATTTAATGTTTTGTCTATTTCGTAAATTGCCGGCTGTTCTATTCAAACCACCTGGTCTCTGGTCTAAGTACTTACCTCTCTATCCACTCCAGTAGAACCCAGAATCCTTCTAGTCAGATAGCATAGCCCAAGATAAGAAGTGTTACACAAGCAAGCGCAGGCCAGAGACAATGAACCAAGTATAATCCCGGCTGGATATATGACATTGAAAAACAGTTAATATCTTGAAGGTTGCTGCTCGTAGAAGGGCACGCATCCCAGGTCCGGGCAGCAGATTACAATCTTGGTTGGGCCTATCCACAGCACTGCAACAACTGACCTCCAGCTGTGCAAGAACAATAATCCCTCTGTTTTAATCTGCTTGCAGAGGCCATCCAAGGCCATACACTTGGAAAACGGTTTGATGGCAGTTTCATGATAAGCTATTAACAATCGGCCCATATGTGAGGAAGACTTGAAACATGGGCTTAAACCCAGTGTGCGTGTTCCTGAGAGAGAGGCAGTATGGGGAAAGCCCAACATGACATCTGGATCTGAAAATCACAGGATCTTCCTGGTGGGATTTATCCATTGCTGTTATGATTATTTGGCCTTACGCTTGACGGTTCCAATTCCACTCACAGCAGCACGGGTTTAAGGGAGGAAGGCCTAAATAGCGGGGATTATTCTCCCTCTCTCACTCTCTCTTACCCTATTTTCCTGCATCAAAAGCTCTGCCTCTCATTCAGTCTCTGTCGCTGTGATGACCACAGGCATGAGCACAGCAGGCGTCCATCGAGGCTTCCTCAGGAAATATGGTAGGCCTGCTCTGACTCATCATTGTGTGTGACAATGATTCATGTTGGTGCTTATTCTATGACAATTAATTTGTAGTATTACATTTAGGTCACTTGATGGGCTGTGTTTTTAAATACACTCCCTATCCACCTGTGTTTGGCGGAACTTGTTGTGAGTTCTCTATGTTTGCAGTTGTGTGTGTTTTTTCATGGTTAAAGCTATCTGATTAGCGCACAGTGAAAGATCAGAGATTTGATTATTTGTGAGAGTTTTTACCTAAAATGGCCATTACCATATGCCAAAAAACAACTAAATATGTCTTTCAAACATTTTTGACAGTCAGAATAAAAAATAAAGTTGTTATTTGTAAAGGATTTCAGGCCTGTACTTGACAAAATGGTAAAGAAGAATACTGTTGAGATCAGCACTCCAACTCTCAGATGAGTGACATCAATCTCAGAGAGACTTTTTGTTATGTAATTTCCCCTAGATGTGTTTTTACAGAATGACGAGATGTTTTGCTTTCGAAGCCAAGTCAGGATCCAGGGCTCAGCCAGTGTCATGTCTTTGTGCCGATGTTACATCTGTTTCATATCTCCATCAATTGAATTTGATAGTGGCGTCATGGTGGCTCAGGGGACAGAGGCGGGAGATACAGTTAACCAGCAGCGTCAGCAGTTCTGATAAAGATTCTTTATCATCTTTCTCTCCTCACTGAATCAGAACCACAATTCAGTTGTGGTCAATAATCTTTTGTTTGGGAATTGGTTTAAGTACTTCAAAAACAAAACAATTTGAATAAGCAGAAAAACAATTAAACTTCACTCAGTCAGTATAGATAAAAGTATAGATACAAGTGTAAATATATATAAAATAAAATACATTTGGGAATAATACATGTTTACAGACTATGAGCCAGAGTCAGAGAGTGGGGACTGTTTCTGCATCACATAAAAACCTATGGTTTTGTATGTCCATTGTTATTCAGATATAATGGAAAACAAACAAATTGTTAATTTGTTTAACACGTTAAAAAAAAAAGGAAAAGGGTTATCATTATTACCCTTGTCACTTACAATCTAAGAGCATTATGTGTGTCCTGACTCCTGTCCAAAGAAACTCCCAGAATGCTCCAAAAACAGAAGCTTTTTGTTTTCCTCTACAGGTCGAAGCTGCCCTTGTTGTCTGGTTGCAATGACAGAGAGATTTATGTTAGAATATAGAGCTTTAATGGTGCTCTGAACTCTGTTATTTGACACTTATTCTAAAAGTTATTCTAGATTTCAGGCCTCATGCATTAGCTTTTTTCCTTGCAAAGAATTTCCTTTTGCCTAGTGCAAAACAACCACTCTTCTACAAATACTATTTTTTGTAATAGTTTTTGACATAGCTGTGATTAAACGATTCTAAGGTCATTTTTCGAGGTAGCGTTTTGTGCTGCTGTTGAATTGATATATACGTAGGTATAGAATAGTCCAATTAAATCAATGATTTGGACCGGATTTAGTTCACCTTTCAATAGAGAGCAGCCTCAACACAGACACAACTAAAGCATGACTCGGCAATAATTAAACATTTCAAAATGTCAGATGTTTTTCATGATGTTGGTAACCAATCACAAAGTCTCCAGTATGTAGGGAGGAATGTTGGTATGCGCCTCACCACTTTGGTCCACATTGAAATATCTCAATACCTATTGGATTACCATTGAATTGGTTCTGACATTTAGTGATTTCCAGAAGATGAGTCAAATGTTTTTGCTGTTCCCCTTACTTTCTTTTCAAACTTTTTACTACCGACTATTTGCAGCCTGTGTTTTGCACTAATTAGCACATTTAAGCATGCTAACAACAGCCAAGCAGGCTAGGTTGGTAACATGGTCAAAAATATTAAGTATTGTCATTGTGAGCTTGTTGCCAAAGCTTAGGACCCCCCTACTGTGCCTCATTAGTCCAGGGGCATAAAGCATGGGGAAGGTTAATGGGCCCTTCCCTGGTTTCTATCCCCATACTTCTGGCGCCCGGACCACACCCTTTTTCGACCTCAGCCTTCATTTTGATCTTCAATACACATCTGTAAAGTTTCGTGACTGCATCTTGCACTGTTTAAAAGCTAAAAGAAGTAAGAGTAAATCAAAATGTGAAGAGAATACTAGTATCACAGTCACATCCATTTTTATCTTCAGTGCTGTAAATCTGTCCCATAAAAAACCCTAAAATCACCGACCTACGGACACGACACACCTCTACACTGAAAAAACTGAAACGTTGACTTTAATTACATATATGTCAACAAATGGTTAGATGATAATAATACTCAATAAAAACTTGATATAATTGCTTTTAACTATCCCAATACAGTTATGTGAAATATGTTGACATAATACATTTAATTAAAGTCAACGTATCAGTTTTTTCAGTGTAGAGAAAAGTCAGAAGTATCTAATCCCTTCATTGCGCTGCAGGGGGCTTCATGTTTAAGCAGTGGAAGGAGAAGTACCTGGTGCTGACCCTGGAGGGGAGCCTGTTGGTGTGCCGCGATGCAGAGTCGCCTCCAGACCAGAGGGTAGCCCTACACAGCAGCTGTGAGTCCATCGTAGAGGGCCGGGAAATCATCGACCTGCCCAAGCTGCCTCCAGGGGGCAGGAGGGACTGCTGCTTCGCCCTCATCCTGCCGCAGAACAAGTTCCTGCTGCTGCTCTCTGACAACCCTGATGACTGCAAGTATGTCTCTATCTCACACACACAAACACACACACAACAAAAAGCTGGGAGGCGAGACGAGGGGTATGAAAGTGTAACGATCCTTTATTTAGTGCACACTAGGGATGGGTATCGTTAAGGTTTTAACGGTACTACTACTTTTATCGATGCCGCTTATCAGTCCGGTCTTTTAACGGTACTTTTATCGGTTCTTTTGGAGAGAAAAAATAAGGTAAACTAACTAAACAAATTGTGAACAAAACTAACATTGCTTTTTATTTAAATTAAATACATAATATTTCACATCAAAAGAAACAACAATGTTTTAACAAATCGTATTAAATAATCTGATGACAGACTGTAAACAGAATAGCTGAAACTTTAACAAACTAAATAACTCAGTTTCCTCTAATCATTAACCCATGTTTGTATCATGTAGCTAACTCCGTGTGTTGCTGCTAGCATACAGAACTAGGGATGGGTACCGAGCCCTGGTATTAAACGGGCCCCAGGGCTGAATTATTAAAGACCGTGGTACCGTTAAGCTCCGACGTTAACGGTCTTTTTATCGGTAGGCCTACTGGAGACATGTAAAAAATATATGTATTATTGCTACACAAACATTATATTGCAGTTAGTGTCGCCAACTCCGTTTCTAATACGCAAAAAGCGTGCAAAATGCGTCTTTTTAGTATTTTCCATCTTTCCAATCCAGGCGAGAGATCTCTCTCTGCTCGCGAGGGGGCGGGGCAGTTTACACACACGCGGCTGCTACATGCAGCAACACTTACACGGTGGAGAGAACGCGCTCCGAGTTGTGGTTCAACTTTACCCGTCTCGATGTGGACAATGCTCGTTGCCAAAAGTGCAATAAGAGTTTAGCATGTGAGGGCGGTAACACGAGCAATTTGTCTAAACATTTATCAAAAGTGCTCCACATCCAGACGGAGGAATGCACCGGGTTCCACTGTCTTTCTAGTAGCTCTGTAGCCCCATCCACGAGTAACGTTTCCACGTCAGGTGTTATGTATGCTAGCAGCAACACACGGAGTTAACTCAATTATACAAACATGGGTTAATGATTAGAGGTAACTGAGTTATTTAGTTTGTTAAAGTTTCAGCTATTCTGTTTACAGTTCTGTCATCAGATTATTTAATACGATTTGTTAAAACATTGTTGTTTCTTTTGATGTGAAATATTATGTATTTAATTTAAATAAAAAGCAATGTTAGTTTTGTTCACAATTTGTTTAGTTAGTTTACCTTATTTTTTCTCTCCAAAAGAACCGATAAAAGTACCGTTAAAAGACCGGACTGATAAGCGGCATCGATAAAAGTAGTAGTACCGTTAAAACCTTAACGATACCCATCCATATACATAACACCTGACGTGGAAACGTTACTCGTGGATGGGGCTACAGAGCTACTAGAAAGACAGTCCAACCCGGTGCATTCCTCCGTCTGGATGTGAAGCACTTTTGCTAAATGTTTAGACAAATTGCTCGTGTTACCGCCCTCACATGCTAAACTCTTATTGCACTTTTGGCAACGAGCATTGTCCACATCGAGACGGGTAAAGTTGAACCACACCTCGGAGCGCGTTCTCTCCACCGTGTAAGTGTTGCTGCATGTAGCAGCCGCGTGTGTGTAAACTGCCCCGCCCCCTCGCACACAGGAGGGAGAGAGATCTCTCGCCTGGATTGGAAAGATGGAAAATACTAAAAAGACGCATTTTGGACGCTTTTTGCGTATTAGAAACGGAGTTGGCGACACTAACTGCAATATAATGACTTGTCTTTTTTATCCCTCACAGTCTCTGGCTGAATTTGATCAGGAAAGTGAAGGAGGTGAGTCAGCATTTTTTACTTGAGTTGCTTCATTCAGGCTTGTTTTCATGTCTTCAACTTAAAGTCATGTGACTGTGATCGGTTATGCCCTAACATTAGTTTTGACTTCTGCCGATTGCATTTACAATTCAAAAAACATAAACCTGCTGTTAATAAGAGGAGATTATCACGCTGAACAAAATGTTTATCATAAATGTCTTTGCCACAAAACTTATTTTATGCAAAACTCTGAAACCTAATTGAACAATTCCAATGCATTGTCAAGTAATAGCTTGAGATGCTAACATGTCATCCCAACATTTTATATGGAAACGTTATATTTGTGTATGTCTCATTTTCTAGGGTGTCATGTCCCCCCTGACCCTCCAGAGACAGCGCAGCATCAATCCCTGCATCACCGACAGAGACCCCCTGCCGGATTCTTCCAGCGATAAAGACCCCGGGTCACCCAGGTTCAGTGAGGGGACCCCTCCTATGTCCGGTGTCACTCAGCGGGGAGGCTCCTTCAGAGACAGTGGCCAAAACCAAGGTCTGCTATGTGGTCATCTCGATGTAACATCACAAGACTAAAAGCTAGGGGTTATGATATGGTGGCTAAGAAAGCTTGATGTCTGTTTATAAAAAATCAAATGAAGAATCGCCACTACTGCAAACATTAGTGGCGATTATTTTTAGAACAAGTACAAATTCACAATAGCGCACTTGCATGCTGCATCCATTGCTGCGTCTTATTTTGGATACATCCCTTGGTACACTGCATGTCATGTGCTAGCAAATATTTTGCAGTGTGAAGATGTAGTGTTGCCTTAAATCAGTGGTTCCCAACCTGGGGGGCGCCAAAGATCGCAGGGGGGGCGCCAAAGATCGCAGGGGGGGCGCCAGGCCTCAGATGATTTGAGGCCAAATATCATATTTAGACTTTTTTTTTTTATTCTTTTTTTTTTACATATAATTGTAACGCAATACATGATTGCCACTAAAAGCCTTGTCTCTACATCACAATAAAATATAAAAAATAATTGATTAATTTGAATACAAATTGAAGTTAGTATTAAAGGCATACAAAGACAGAAATGTATAATTCTTTCTTTAATAGAAATGTTTCTTCTGTCCGTAAAGTGTCCAAACCGGGCTTTTCTGGATAAGTGCATTTTTAAAACACAGTCATTGTCCATGCCGGTTTCAGTTGGATTATTTGTCACAGTTGCTCCAATCAGATCGGTGTCCTCCATTTTGTAGATTATTTACTTTTGAATCCACATAAACACATCGGCAAAATCCGGCTTACTTTGAGCATGTGTTTTAAACAGTTTAATCCCTTTGTGAATTGTTTCCACCTGCGCCGTCCTTTAATTTCTTCATACAGCGGGAATCCAAATGAATTAATCCTGAGTCCAATAACCATCAAAGTCGCTCCAATAGTGCTCCTTGATTACGCTTTCATCCTCATTTAACAAAATACTTCACATCCATCCAGTTTGTGACAGTAGTTGTAGCATTTGAGACTTTTAAACTTTCATTACCGCTGTTCCGGTTATTACCCGTCCCCTTGTGTGATGTAGCTTTTTCTGCATGTAAACAGTCTGCAGAGTCACAAACCCTCAAAGTACACCCTGTAGCGAGTAAAACTCTAACCTAGTTTCCATAGTTTTCTTCCGTGGAGCTCCTCACACACACACACACTCTGTTAGCAGTGAAAATGTGACGCGCTGGGGGGGGGGGGGGGTGCTAGTGAAGCCTCGCAGATGGGGCTATTCTATTCGCGATGTCTCGCAGCAAGCAGCAAACCACACCAGTAAGCCAGCTCACACTGTCAGCTCCTCGCAGCAGCGAGCCAGTGGGCGAGCTGACCAATCAGAGCACACTGGGCTCAACAAGGCGTTTAGGACAGAGAGTGACATTCAGTGAATACACATACTATACAGAGATACTGTATGAGAAACCAATGTGAGTTTGGAACATTGAACAATGTAAATCTATTCTAGTAGACCTCAACAATGGAATTATGATCAGTAGAAATGGCCATGTCATGGGACCTTTAAGAAGTGAAAAAAACAAATGTCTTACCTATTTGTATAGTGCTGTATTTACCTGAGCAACCGCAATTGTGGCTGGTCCCACCACTTCCGTTACTTAGCCAAAAAGGGCGATTATTGAGTGTGAGAAGTGTCCAGCGTTCCACACTTAACTTTGTGACCATGTGGGTGCACCATCCAAGTATTCATGCTGCACTGCATTTTGCCATATTGGGACGCACGTATGCACTTAAAACAACAAATGGAAGAATGGAAGTTAGCTAACAGCCTAATGCAAGACTTTGACAGCACATTAATGGCATAAAGAAACTCAGAAGTACATCTTTTGTGTCTCACTAGGAAGACATTCAAAATGACTGTAGCTTGTTTTTTATTTATTTGCAGCTCTTTTACTCTAAATGTGACAAATAGCCCAACAGCATGCCCTCAAAGGCTGAAGTGTCGTGCGCTCTCAGCAGTGGTTGAATGTTCTAGTGTTTGTGCTCACCAAACTCACAGACAGCTGGAGATATCAGGTTATTATGGCTAACACGCACCTAATTCATTTCATCTTATCTTTGCTTACCTTTAGTTGTGGTTCAACGAGCTGCAATGTCGGGGGCTTATAGCAAATTGATTATAATAATAATAATAATAATAATAAGACATGAAACTCAAAGACGCTTTGACAGAGAATTAAGAGCAGAAAAAAAGACAAGAGAAAACAAAAAAAAATAGATAACAAAGAAATACAAAAAGAGATAAACAGAAAAAAGAATAGGGGGGGGGGGGGGGGGTGGTCAGAGATTAAATGATTAAATGTTATTGTCATGAATATTTCTTAAAGGTGCTCTAGGTCGTAGGATACTGGCCCATCAGGTGTTGATGAGCGAACACATAGAAAAGATTGATGTTTGTTGTGTGCGGTCCATCTCGTAAAGAGATCTATTGCTCTACCTGATCAAACACACGTGCCTGGATTGTGAGATGTACTAACTGGTTAAAATTGAGATCTGAATACATTTAATTAAAACATAATAATAATAATGTTTATATATTTTTCAAATAACCTTTACAGCCGGTGGGCCTCGGCAGCCGCTGCGCAGTGTCCCTGTGGCCCCCCCTCATCGTGCGTCAGATTGTCTTCGCCATGGCAACAGCAGCGATGCCCGGGCGGTGCGGGCGGTGTGCCTAATGATGGGGGGGGCGGCAGCCTCTTCTGCTCTGGGCTACCTCAACTCCTGCTCCTCTTCCTCCCCGCTGGCTGGCAGAGCCTCAGAGATAGCCCACGTCACCGGGGGCTTCTCGGAGCCCCCTGCGGGGGGGTCCTTCCACGCTTGCGGCCAGGACGTGGACTCCCCCCACTTCAACAGCTTCGACTTTGAAGGAGACTCCGACTTTGATGCATTCGATTGTGGAGGATTTGCTTTTTAGTTCTGATTACATAGCAGCTGTTTGACAACATCCTTGTGTTGGTATTCCTTCATGATAAAAGGTCATAGTTATAAAGTCATCAATAGTCTGTTATCTATGCGTCTACTTTATAAATGAATGAAGGTGTTTTTCCTGGCTTTGTGCCCATGCTCCTCAGGTGAATCATTCTTGATCTTGACTCTTGTGAACACTGCCCGTGTGTTGTATCAGTGTTTCCGTGCCACAGGACGGCCTGAGGTTAACTGAGATGGCAGTGTAATGATCACACAGACGTTTAAGGGCCTCTGTTCAGATCCAATCTGCTTTGGGTGAAAGACACTGGCAGGGCGCCGGTGAGAGCCTCGTCCCAGCGTTTCATCAAAAAGGACTTTCTTTATTGCTTTATATCCTGACAACATATCACTGCGATTGTATGACAGACCAATATTGCCACTTGGTTTGTGCTACTATATCATTGTATGACTAGTATTACATCCAACTGGAAGATGCTTGCTCTCACACTTTGCTTCACCAGTCAATCTGACAGCCAGAAAAGTGTGGGGAATAATTTGCATATGACGAAAAACACCGACAGCAACTTCCAGTGTCCGTCCAGCCAATCCACTCCAACAGATCGATCTTTTCTGTCTGTGAAATGATAGAAAACAAGCTTCTCCTGCAGGTTCTGCAGTCACGTCATTCTCCCCTTTCTGAAAAGTTAAAAAGTGAGCAACTTCAAGTGTTTGGAGCAGCCGCATAATACACAAACAAATGATGCAGTCGTCACATGTGACGGCTTGTTCTCACATCAAACCGGAAATAATACATTTAAAAAAAGACACTAACGCTCAGAAAAAGGACACAGGCCCTAAGAGGACATGAAGTCTATTAACAGTTGTGTTTTCCCACAATTCGTTGTTCATTTTATACATTTTAAAATGTGGCCTATGTGAATATGTTGTCATCTTCCTTTTGCCCTGCTCTCAGGAGTCCCTATGTGATGGTTGATCTCACATGAAATGCAGTGCAGAGGTGAACGCCAAATAAATCCTGCTGTCACCATGACTGCGTCTTTCTCTCTCCATGCTGTTTGCTAGCTGGCAGGAGGGAGGGATGTGCAGAGCCTGAACTGCTCTGTGTGCCCTTCTGAGATTTTGTAGCACAGCAAAAAATAATCCTTTGGGTTTATAGATCATGTGCTGGATATGGATTTGGGTTTGTGTGCTCTCAGTTTGGAAATCATGTGCTGAGATTCACACACCGCTGAGCCACAGCTGCACATGTGTTCTTGCTGTCTTCCTTTGTCACATGCAAGAATGACTCAGCTGATTGTGATCAGTTGAAGAGAAATGGTTATTTTCGTACAGATATTAAAAATCAATCTTTACCAACCTGGAGAACATTTTCCCTTCCTATAAGTAAATTCAGCTTGGAAGTCATTTTTCATCATTGTTGAAAGTACATTTGATCAACATTACTTCTGTGTATTATCATATTATAAATGTTATGTAATACCTCAAAGCCCTGCTGCTCAATATGACAACTAGGCCAAACAGTCACGCTGAGGCTCCGCCACTCACAGACAAGTTAAGCGGGTTACTCAGATACATAAACATACAAATGTATTAAAGAATAACAGCAGATTCAGGTAAAGCGTGCGGGTGTTGTTGCTCCTTAATGTTTTGAAGGGTAAAAATATATTTTTAAGTGTTTTGTTAAATAGAAAGTTTGATTGTGCCTAAGTATTTGACCAAAACAGTCCACCTCTTCCAAAATGCCATGCTCCTACCAACTTTTCATTAAATATTAGCACAAAAAACAATTCACATTAAAGGTTTAAACTCTTGATAATCATTTATTATGTTTTGTTCTCTGTGCTGGACAGGGCTTATTTTTTGTAATCTCTTGATAAAATGACACTTTGAGAGTTCATATAACATATGTATTTCTCCACATTGGACAACATACTGTATAGCAGCAGATCCAATGTTGCACACTGCCAACACGAAGAGATTATGGGATATATGCAGCGGGGTGAAGGACTGGATCTAAGAGATGATTAAACACATTGGTACAGTCCATGTAGTTCAGCTGTCCTAAATCCAATCCCAATCAAACCCGAAACAGAATCAAGCTCAAACTGAATCTACGTTCTTACGACTGGAGCTGAGAGGAGCAACCAATCCAACGGTTGGGTTATTGATCAAATCAGTAGTGGATGTGTGTTTTGTAAATTGTGTAATTTCTGCTTTATCTTATTTGTATGCATGCTTCTTAATTATAATTAAGCTATCTGGCTATTTTTATTTGCTGTAACAATGTACATTTCCCCTCTGTGGAAGAATAAAGGTATTCTGATTCTGATATACAAAAAGCTATTTGTCTGCCGGCAAATCAAAGAAGAGAGTGTGAGCTTTGTCTGTTTGCTCAGCGCATTCATCCCTCTCTCATCCATTAATCCTTATCTCCTTCTGATGGCATGTGCAATAAACATTACAATATGTTACATAACCATTCATCCTGCTGACACTACAGAATGCAATGTTAAATTGCATTTTAGTTGAGTATGGGTGTTGAGTAGTTATTGAATATGGCAATAAGCCACCAGGCATCATTTTACACATTCGTTGGAAATATTGTTGTGCAAGGCAAGTTTATTTATATAGCACCTTTCAACACAAGGCAATTCAAAAGTGCAGACGTATTTCAAATGATAAAGTATCGATCTTATCGAACACACATACTCAACTAAAATTTCTTAAGAAAATTCAATATCCAGCTCATGCCTATTGCTCTAGGTTTACACACAGAAAGATATTATTTTGTTTATTACTGTCAATGTCTTCAACATCAACGTGGAAAATATATAAAGTTAATTAGTGTTGTTGTCCTTTTCCTTGTCCATTGTTCAATTCAGATGATGTTGTCAGCCTGGCTTCACACTGGCTTTCAGTTAATGAAAATCAATAACCATGCCAAGGTGCAGAGGTGGGGACTCGAGTCACATGACTTGACTCGAGTCGCATATTTTTGGACTTGAGACTTGCTTGACTAACATTGATAAAAGACTTGACTTTGACTTGGTATTCATGACTTGAGACTTGACTTAAGCTTGAGACAGGTGACTTGAAAGGACTTGACTTTTTTTAATTAAATATTTGCGTTTGTTTTTGTATTGAGATATTACGTTTAGTTTTTTCGAAATGTGGTGATTATAGCGCCATTCGCGCAAACCTGGCAACCCACTAGACGGCAGGAGTGTCAGTTAACATGGCAGCGGCTAGCGTTACTCCACAAATAGTGAAGTTTGGATTCAAGGATTATGTTGTCGATGACGGTAATAAGAAAGAACAGCGGTATGCAGGGTCTGCAGCGTAAAGATCAGTGACAGGACCACCACAGCATCCAACTTCATTCGTCACTACAAAAAAACCCACAGAGAGAGGTGCGTGCATGTGTTGTGTTAGCTAGAAAGCTAACGTTAAGTTTAAGCTACGTTAGACTTGGTTTCAAATCGATTAAGCATTGCAAAGAGAAGTCAAAACGGTAAATGAACACTAGAACCGCCAAGGGATTCATTTTGACTAACCCTGATACTGACGTGCTGTCAGGAGAGGGGGAGAGAGAGGAAAAGAGATGCCTCGTTTATTTCCCCTGTGTTATTATCAGAAGTTACTGTAAACTTTTGAATAATGTAGTTCATCTACTTTTAGTAGTTTGTTTAAATGTTTTAATTATGTTGTTTTTGTTTGTAGAAGTGCATCATTCCTTGATTTATTTAAAAATGAATCTGAACTTTTTGATCTGTTATTATGATAAACTGAAGCAATTTCTAAATGAACCCAATTAAGTGAGATTTAAATCATCCTACTTAGTTTATAAGGAAATTATGAAGAGGAACAAATTAAATGATTTGAAAATGATATCTATGTAGGGCAAGGGTGCCGGAAGCGGGGGGGCCATTGGCCCCCCCACTTTTCAGCCCTGCCCCACATTTTCGCAGCTGCGGATGCCGCGGAACACTGTAAAAATCCAGTTTCAATAATTCCCCTCTACTCTAAAGTCACATCTAAAAAGAACGCCATCTGATCTAGCTGTGTATATTTTGTTATTTTTTATTGTTATATTCAATCTCATTAGCTACAGGCATTTTTTAAGCTTGCAAAGGGAAGATGACAGCTCGCCTCTCACTCGCCACTCTGCTCTTCCGCAGCGCTGCTCCCCCTCCCTCCCGCTGAAATTATGAATGTAAGGCATATAGTAATAGATAACACGGCAGAGTCCGTTACAGTTTGTTTTCATCTGATTTCAAATAAACAAAGTCTTGGCTTTCAGAATATTAAACTTTTTTCGGCAAATTCAGATGATAAATACAACTTTGAAGCTTTTAACGGCATAATTACAAGCGGAGAACGGAGTAACTTAACGTCACAGCAGGCATAACAACAGCCGGTGTTTCTCGTGAGGGTTTTCCCCGGGAAACAAACACAATTCACACAAACGCAAAAATACACAAACACACACATACACTCGCGAGCTTCCCCCAGACCAGTAATCCAAACGAAAATATCTTCCCTCCGTACTACTTTGATCATTTGCTCCGCTAATAATCAATCAGATCGATCCAGAGAAGAGGAAACTTTAAAGGCCTTTTTCTCAAAATGATGACTCTGTAACAGTCATTATATAATGTGACATATTTTGCTTAATATTTGGAGTACAAAAACAATCCTGATATCATAAAGCTCGGAATCTGCTCTTTCCATCAGTGTATACAACTCAAAATGTGTCTTCGGGTCAATGCGACTGATTTCGATAGAGCAGGTCACTGCATTAGGTACAATAAAGCAGTCAGACATAACAGGAAGAATATGTTGGCCTACATTTTAACCCAATCAAATAGGACATTGTCACACCATTAAAATGTATCCATGTAAATTACAACCAATAAAAAAGCTTAGATTTGTTTATGTGTTACGTTGTTTATTTGATTTGTTACGTTGTTCTGTGTGTGTCAGCCGTTAACCAGATAGAAAGAATATACACTTGCAAACATGTCAGAAGAACCAGCGCAGAAGAAAACTAAATACAGTCAATCTAAACTTAAATGTAACAACTGGAAGGTCACATCCCTGACATCCACATCTCCGGAGCCTGGACCTTCTTCAATCATAGAAGCAGCGAAGCCAGATGAACCCAAAAGCAGCAGCTCTGCGGCCGCAGAAACTGTCAAAACCACCGCCGCCACCGCCGTCGTTGAACCGAAACAGGCTGGTTCTAACTGCATGGAGGTTTGTTGTCGGGACATTGAGACAGGTAAAGCTGTACAGCTAACTGTCGAAAAAAAGGAGACAGCTAGATTATTTGGGCAAAGAGAAAGGTACTTCAACGCAGAATGGTACAAAAACAGAGAGTGGTTAATTATTTGCAAAACCACTAAACGGGCCTTCTGTGAAATATGCAGATTTGCTGATGTCAAACGGCTTGTAACTTTCTCAAAATGTGGAGATGATAGCTTTGTTAATACCGCAGTTAATAACTGGAAAAAGTGCCCAAGCCTCCTGGACAGCCATGAAAAGTCTCATTTCCACAGAGAGTGTATTAAAAAAAACTGCGCTTTCTTCATTCAAACACCAGTCAACATACAGCTTGTCAAACAACAGCATATTGAGCAGGAAAAAAGAAGAGATGGAATGATGGAGCAACTGCGCTGTCTGCCGTTTCTAACCCGACAGGGCCTAGCAATCAGGGGGCATGCAGATAAGGAGAGCCATTTCCAAAAGCTAGTTGAACTCGTTGCTGAGAAAAACCCCACTCTGAAAAGCTTCATGCTCACCGGGAAATATGCATCACATGCAGTGTTGAGTGTAACGCGTTACAAAAGTAACGGAGTTACAGTAATATATAACTTTTTGCTGTAACGAAGTAATGTAACGCATCACTAATGAAATGTGGGTAATATATTACCCGTTACAATGCTCAGTAACGCAGTTACAACACATTTTGACCCGATTTTGTTTTTTAAGAATGTACTAACATAGCGAGACATTCCGACACCCGAGACAAATTGTGCGGGTAGATTAGTAAACCTGGTGTTTACCCTTCAGGCTTCGCGTCGGGATCTTCGGGGCAGTTGAATGTTATGCACCCTATTCAAAAAGAGAACGGAGCGAAAAATACAAACAATAAATTGTGTCAGGTGCGCGTGACCTGCTCCGATGCACGTGCATCATTTCCAAAGTGCTTCCACAGCAGTGACACACATCTGTGGATAATCATTTATACGAAAATGGTTAAAGCAACCATCACTAAACGCCAGCAACACTGCATCTACTGCAGACAGTAGCAACGGGTCAGATGGGGACATCACGTTACCCTCCGTTGTGGACACACACTCCCGCCTGACTCGCCGCCCTCGCCCCCGGAGCAGCAGTCTTCGTCGCCCGAAACTACGCCGCCCCTCTGCGGCCCGCAGGTGCCAGGATACCACGGCAAAACAGAGCCTGCCCAGGTATATCTAAACAAGTACCCGCCTGTACAGTGGGGTTAGGCGGCCATTTTGCAGCTCGTGGTATAAAAATAGACAATGGAATATTAATGTGAAAATAGTGCCATATTCTGCCATGCCTGTAGAAATGTTGGGTCAAACATAATGCATACAATAGCACAGATGCCTTCACCACGAATGGCTACAAAAAGATCTCATATCCCAAGCTATCAACGAGCTAATGTTGCAGCTGAAATGTTCTCCAGGTCACAAAGCCAACCTCACATGATGATGTGATACCAGTTTCAAGCACAGTAAATATTCTCTTCCCAGAGTATATGATGGGACCAAGGTGATGATTTAGTACATGGTTTTAATAATACTTTTGCATTTCAATGTTTGCCATTTCAAACCATGAGCTGGTTTAAATAATATGTGCCTTGATTTACAATATGTTCTCATTTCTTTTATCAGTACAGCTTTGAAGCTTTTGTGCTTTTCCTTGCCATAGTCCACTTTGGACTATATGAGATATTTCAGGATTGCACTTTTAACTCACTTGAAATGTTCTCACTTGCTTGGTTTCAAAACATAACAAATGCTCTAATCTGTTCATTGGGGACCATCAATGCTATTTTTCATTGCTGTTGCCGACCACTATTGCTCACGTAAACCTGCTACTGCTGCGCCCCCTGTAATCTCAGAGGCACCCTGAGTCATTTTGTCCTGGAACCGGGCCTGTACACGGCCATATACTAAACACACTACAGAGCCCATTCTGTGTCCTGTTATTGTTTACTTCCTGTCTGCCTTCTTCTGGTGATTTATCTGACATCCAGCGCTCCGTCTTTTAACCTCTTTTCCTTTCTCTTTCTTGATCCTCCTTAGCAACCTTCATTATAGTCCTTGACAGTGGTCTGTACTGGATTAACAACGTGTCACATGTTAAGAATTTACAATCAGAATCGAGTATTCAACTAAGCCGTGTAATACAAGTTGTTAGTAGCCTTAAGGGCCTACACAGTTGTTATGCTATACCACATTGCCCTTCACTGGATGTATAATGAGCTGCACTAAACTACATTTTAGCATTTAAAATACCTAGCCATTCTTTTGAGGTTATTTTGGTGAAAGTACCTACAAAGTAGTGTAACTCATTACATTTCAGAGACAGTAATATTGTAATGTAACTTATTACTTTCAAAAGAGAGTAATAAGTCATATGTAATATTAGATTTTTGAAGTAACTTGCCCAACACTGATCACATGAGACAATTAATGAACTTATAAATCAAATGTATCGGGAGTCTTTCTCACCACTCTATTCACTGAAATTAAAAGCAATGCAAAACACTGCAGTTATTGTGGATGAAACTCGTGATTGCTCCGGGCATGAACAGTTGTCTCTGACTGTACGATGGGTATCAGCTGGTTATGTTGTCCATGAAGACTTCATACTGTAGGAATGTATAACTGTCCTAAGACTGACGCAGAATCAATAACCCTTACTATTAAGGACATGTTAATGAGATGCGGCCTGGACATTGGTGACATGAGAGGGCAAACCTACGATGGCGCATCTGTTCTACAGGGACAAATGTCAGGTGTGGCCAAACGCTTTAAAGACATCAATCCCAAAGCAGTCTCAATGCATTGCACAAATCACAGTTTGAACCTAATTGTTCAGGAAGCTGCTTCAAAGTGCAACATTGTACGTGGTGCCTTCAGTTTAGTTCACGACATACATGAGATAATCAACAACTCACCAAAACGACTCGCCATCTTTAAAAACATTAGGGATGCTGCTGCTGCCTCTCCTGGTGCCAGTGCTGGCCTCACGCCGCTCTGCCCCACTCGCTGGACAGCCAGAGGCAGTGCAATCAAATCCTTGCTTGCCAATTATGAAGCTGTCTACGACACTTTGGATGAAATAATCCGAATGGGGGGGAACACAGAAGCAAGCAAAAAGGCACCAGGGCTGCAGGCATTGATGACTCAATTCAGTGTTTTCTTTGGACTGAAAGTGTGTCTTAAACTGTTTTCTTCTGCGGAAGAGGTGGCTCGGGTGCTCCAGTCCAAAGACCTCTCAGCAGAGACAGTTAAGTCAGCAGTGCAGATGTTCCAGACACACTACACAAACCTGAGGTCCACAGAGGCATTCCACAGCATCTTTGAAGATGCCCAAAGAACGACCATGAACGACCTGGTCCAGGCACCGGCTCTTCCTCCAGGCGGCGCACTCCACACCGTTATGATGATGGGGATACACCTCATCAGTGGGAAAATCCAGAGGACTACTTCAGGAGCCAGTTCTTTGAGGTAGTTGACCTGCTCACTTCTGAGCTGACTTGCAGGTTTAACCAACCCACTCTGCTTCTGCTGATGAGCATGGAACAGGTACTCCTCACAGCAGTAAACACCCCCCCGGGATTCGGCAGCATCAACATCCCCCAAAATCTGGTCGACATGTACACAGGTGATGTTGACATGGAACGGCTGTCCACCCAGTTGTCACTGTTTCCAGCAGTTTTGCAGGCACACAACAGTTCCGCCGCTGAAAGACCCATCACTCAGGTGACAAAGGTGGCCACAATCGCGGACATGTTGGCGGCACAGGGACGAGGCACGCAATCCCTCTTCAGTGAAGTGGACAAGCTTCTACGGCTGTATTTCACTGTGCCGATGTCCAATGCAACAGCTGAGCGGAGCTTCAGCCTCCGTCGGTTGAAGACGTTCCTTCGTTCAACTATGTCCGAGCGCCGCTAAATCACCTTCTCTTCCTCCACAAAGATTTGACCGACGGCCTGGACCTCAAAAAAGTGCTCCGGAGTTTCTGCTTTGCCAGTGAGCGAAGGGAGGTTTACTTTGGCAAAATCTAGGAAGATGAAGTAGGCCTAGATTTAGCTACGTGGGGATTTTTGTTTTGCTTTGTATTGTGGGACATTTGTTTGAAGGTTGCTCCACCCTCATCTGTTATTGGACATTTTAGTCATGTGATTTTAATTACACAACATCACAGCTTTTGTTACTGTTAACAAGCTTGTTATACGTTCTTTTCACAAGAATTGTTGTTTGGTTCGGTTAAATAAATAATTGATGTCCATTTCTTGAAATAAGTTTCATGAATTGCATCACCTGTAGCCAGAAGTACCTGACCGGACTCAAAGCTGTGTGTGTCCGTCAGGAAACACGCTGTTTACAAGTAGTTCCAGGCTTCCAGCAAACATCAGTTTGCTGTAGTATGTTAACAACCTCATGATAACCTCATGTCTTTTTAACTTATGATCATACCTGTGTTTATTCTAGAAAAAGGTAAATGTGTGCATTTTATTATAAAGTTGTGTATATTTACAGACTGTTGCAAAAACTAAGAAGTTTATAAACATCAGGTTTAAAACTAAAAGAGCTTTACAAAAAAGTAACACAATGAAAGATGTTTGGAGTTTTATTTGAGTTATTAATTTAAATTTGTTGTCAAAGAGATGCTGATTTGAAACCGTTGTTACATACAGTTACGGCATTTCCTGTTTTCTGCCGGAGAGAGGGGAGGCCGTCCCAAAGCTTGCTGCTGTATTTACTCCCTCCATCTGACAGGAGGAGCCTCATGTGTCACTCCACGGAGTTCACTCCGTCACGGAGGGGGAGTGTGTAGGGGTAGGTGTAGGGGTAGGTGTAGGGCGTGGTTTGGGATTGGGCCATACACACGCACTTTTTTGGCCCCCCCACTTCTAAAATGAATCCGGCGCGCCGGATGTAGGTGCTGACGCTGTTGGCGGTTCTAGTGTTAACAGAAATTTAAATTAAATATGTGTAATGGCAAATGCCATATATGATTTTCTTACCTGGAATTCTGCCTTTTTGAACAGACTTTTTGAGTCCTCGCTATATTGTCTGCAGTTCTCGGGTTAATATGAATCTAATATGATTGTCATCGGTCTAAATTAGATTTCAAATGATTAACTGTGTATGTAATGAAGATCATAGTGTGGGTTGAATCCATTTTCATAACCACAGTATTTTAAACTGATTTAAATGCGGAAACTGGGCTTATTCATCAGAATTTTGTATGACTTGACTTGCTTGACCTGAGCAATGACTTGACTTGCTTAACTCTCATCACAGTGACTTGGGACTTGCTTGATACTTGTAGGTCAAGACTTTAGACTTGCTCATGACACCCATTTAAATATAAACTCCAATGAAAGGATTAAAGCATAAGAGAGATCTGTCGAGCAGCAGAGATTCAAGAGGACAAAGTGTTAAGAGCATTGTGGACTTTGGGGAAATGGGGCGAAGCCTGCGAGCAGTCAACTCGAGCACTTATGCTGCATTCATACATAATGCCACTCTACAACCAACCAAACAGATTCTCCTTAGTATGCCGCTCTATTTAACCTGCCAGATCTCTCTCTATGCATTGCTTGCTGCTGCTATTGCCGCAGTGACTTCCACGTCGTTGCTGCTTGCCCAGCTTCCACCTGTAGGCGCGGGGGGTTAGTTATTTAATCATCACTCATCGTGCTATGTATATCTATGGAGTGATGAGGCCCGAGCCTAGTCGCCAAACTCAACTATGCTGCTTCTAATAAACATGTTAAAGGAACACGTGAGTTGTCTGACTGAACAGTGATCTTGGCATGGCTGATCGTAGCTCTGTTGTGGCTGTTTAGTGTCAAAAACAGAAGAAAGTATCGTCTGCCTCCAGGACCCTATGCGCTTCCTCTAGTAGGAAACCTGCCACAGCTTGACAAAAATGCACCTTTTAAAAGCTTTCTCAAGGTAAGACAACATTGTGAAATCTGAGAATAATGAGAGACGACGTCTCTGCATAACCTCAAACAGATTGTTTTGATCACAAGGAAACACTTGCACTAAAAAAGTAATAATTCATTTGCAGCTTTTACCCTAATGTGTTTTTCTAGTTCAGTGAAACCTACGGTCCTGTGATGACAGTGTACCTGGGCTGGCAGCGGACGGTTGTTCTGGTAGGATACGATGCAGAGAAGGAGGCTCTGGTGGACCATGCAGATGACTTCACTGCGGTCCACTGCCGTTTCTGATGAAAGCGACCAATGGTTATGGTAACACAAATCACTTCAAATAATTTGTCTTTGTCATGGGACTAATGATTTCCTAATGGTTATAGGTCTGAATGTCTCTGTATTTACATGTATCTACAAGGCTTCAGTTTGTCACAAAACAACCATTTCCTTTTGTCAGGTTTGGGGATCAGTAACGGGGAACGCTGGCGCCAACTTCAACATTTCACACTGACAACCTTAAGAGACTTTGGGATGGGACGCAAAGGCATGGAACAGTGGATCCAAGAGGAGAGCCAACATTTTTAAGGGACCGCGTAAATATGTTCAAAGGTGTGTTTTCAGCTGTTGTGGGAGACTGTGGAGGCATTGTTCAGTTGTTTGGATATATGCATCTCTCTTGCTTGAGCTGCACTCTTTAAGCCTTATCTCTTTTTGATGGCAGTTGGTGCAAAGTAAACACAGACTATGTTACATAACAGGCTAAAATAGTGAACCTTCAGTTTGGTTTGGTGGATATTGATACTATCCAACGAAAAACACCATAGGTAAGGTAGGCAGGTGGACTTCTTATAATGATGCGACAGCCAAAGATATAGCCTTTTTTACTTAGCATTTCAATAAAAAATATCAACAAATAAAGCAAAAAAGCTGGCTCTAAAACATCCACAGTGAGCTTCAACAGTTTTTTGGGATTTGAAAAACATTTGAATGGCAGGTCAAATTAGTTCTCAATGGATGTTCTGACCTGCCCAGTCTCACAAAAACGCCTCTGAAATTGTAAGATCCCTACGTTTTTTTTCACCATTCATTCCAATGGCTGGCATCTATGTCACGTGATCTTCAAATTGCTCCCTGCAGAAAAACAAAACATGGCCGACATTCGTTTTAATCTCGTGGAAAATGCCTATTTTAAGGTTAGTTTGGCCATTAAAATGCGTTTTGATGTCATTTGATGCGAGAAATATGAGTTGTTATTTCAGATTATGTGTGCAGTGGATGTACATGATCTTTAGTTTGCTAGTTATTACGAAGATTACTTCAGGAAATTGTGTCCATTCAACGTTTTCATTGTTACCAAGGTGGTTGCTAGGGACGCTGCTATCGATATTATTTCTGTTATGTTGTGTAACTGTTTAATGGTGTTATCTTTATTGCTACCCCCTTCCCCGTCAATGTATAGTGTTGGTCCACAGCGCAAACATATTAGTTTAACAAAATCCGCATCTAAAGATAGCCTACATTATTTTCCCCTGTGCAATTCCAGTCTCACATCTCAGAGCACATCGTCATTAACAAATAACGGAAACAGACCGAAAACATTTAAAAAAAAAATAATAATACTTTATTCCGAGTGTGCTTGCTTTTCTCTTTGAAAGTCATCACATAACAGCATTGTAATACACGGTTCGGCTGCATTAAATATTACATATCTGCCGTAGTTCTCTATTTATAGAGCCCTGATGAGAAGACTTCTAGACAAACTGGAAGACCTGTGGCCAAAACTGAAAACGTGACGTGGATCATAAATATATCAGCAATTAAACAACATCTTACATTTCTTTTCACACAATACGTCTCCTTGTAGTATCAACACTAATTCGGCTGACTTTTATATTTGATCCAATTGGTAGATAGGCTGTATTTACACCATAAAGGTGATATAAAGGGACACCTAGTGGTTAAAGCATGTTATTGAATGTCATTATTTTTATTATTAGATATTAATAGGATCCCTATAAAGTATATTCATTACTCGTTATTCTCTACTAATAGTTAATTCAAGACTGTATATAATGACTATTTTGCACATCCCTTTCAAGATTTTCTAAGGTTTATTTACATATCATATACACAACTACGGTGTAGTTATGCAATTAATGAAAATCTTGGGTCACAGGTTCCTCAACAGTGCATTACAAGACATCTATCAATATGTGTGTATACCTCCAGCAATGTTAACTATGTTGAAGCACTTATTTTAACTGATATTATACATATGTATTATACACTTATAAGATGTAGATAGTATAAGAAATGTGTAGAATATGACAGTGTAATGGTGGAGGTATACACACATATTGATAGATGTCTTGTAATGCACTGTTGAGGAACCTGCGACCCAAGTTGTTCATCTCCGACCTTGTCAGGTATTGAACATTCAATAAATAAAGAACACAGAATTATTAAATATAAAACACAGAATTTGTGTGATTATACTAAATGATTTACAAATAAACACCACTGCATATTTACAACTGTTACACATGCTGATGTAATGCAAATGTTTCCAACTTGGGATCAATAAAGTATATATTATCTTAAGATGATCGATGGCTACTGCCATGTTTGCAAAATGTGCCTCTGAACTTTGACAAGTGCATGTTTCAGGCTTATCAATTAACCCGTTCAAATCCAGTTTTGGACAGTCTGCCGTGGTTCCATCCCATTTCAAGTGTTGTTCGACGCTCGGTGTAACCCTCGGAGCACACTCAAACATCCAATCACAGAGCTTGAGGACTATCACAGGGTTTGTCTATGGGTTTGTCAAGCGAAGCCATGGATGTATAATAAGAAAGCGAAGCGGAGAGAATACTTACTTCTGGGTGTAATATTCTCTAAAGCAAATGAGCTGCTCCGACCCTCGGTCCTGACGGACTCCAACTTGTGTTTATTAATCAAACAAATAAATAAACACGGATAATTATGTGTTATTGTTGAGTAAATAAAGAATTTCACAGGGGAAAATAACGTATCTATGCCACAATTTTAGATGCGGATTTTGTTAAACTAATACGTTTGCGCTGTGGACCAACACTATAAATTGACGGGGAAGGGGGTAGCAATAAAGATAACACCATTAAACAGTTACACAACATAACATAAATAATATCGATAGCAGCGTCCCTACCACCTTGGTAACAATGAAAACGTTGAATGGACACAATTTCCTGAAGTAATCTTCGTAATAACTAGCAAACTAAAGATCGTGTACATCCACTGCACACATAATCTGAAATAACAACTCATATTTCTCACATCAAATGACATCAAAATGCATTTTAATGGCCAAACTAACCTTAAAATAGCCATTTTCCACCGAGAATAAAACGAATGTCGGCCATGTTTTGTTTTTCTGCAGGGAGAAATTTGAAGATCACGTGACATAGACGCCAGCCATTGGAAATTAATGGTGAGAAAAAACGTAGGGATCTTACAATTTCAGAGGCGTTTTTGTAGAAATACTACGTCCCAAGTTGTGGACCAACGTAGTTATTACACGTTTTTTTGTGAGGCTGGGTTGGCCAACACAATGAAGGCTTCTCAATTCTCTCATTTCCCCTCCTCGACTCTATCCTCGTGTCTTAGTCCCGCCCACCGGAGATGCGAGCGGAGGATGAGGAGGGGAACCGAGGAGAGAGGAGGGGAAGCAGCAGGCGGTTAGAGAAATAAGAACTCCTCTCCTCTGAGCGGTCATTTTAAAGAGACGTCCATCAATGATGACAGGAGGCACAGCAGCCCTCTGTCTGATGGACAGATGTGTTCATGACGACTTATATATTTATTTGTAATTCATTCACAGTGTGGTAACGGTATTCTTGTATTTACTTTTTGTTATTTTTTAAAGGGAAAAACTAACAAATTGTTAACCGAATTAATTGCCTCTGCGGTATGAGACAATAACAGGCTACAGATGCGGACATATACACACACACATATATTTATATAAACGTATACAATTCCCCCCCCCCCCCCCCCCCCCCCCCTGCTTCTTGTTGAGTCTCAGCGTGTCCAATGCGATCTGATGACTGGTGTTTGGCCAACGCTTTGAAGACCAGAAGTTCCTGTCTCTTCTGCAGATAATCTCAGATACACTGAAATTTGGCAGTAGTCCCTGGGGTCAGGTATGAAGACGAGGCTCGAATCCTGTGAATGCAGCTTAAAAATAACATGCCATATTTCAAAATGATTGCCGCAACAAACTAAATACATTTTGATCCCCTGTGAAACAAAGCTTCAGTGTACTGTCTGCCTCCCTGATACAGGTGTACAACGTCTTTCCCCGCATCATGGAGCATCTTCCCGGCAGCCATAATACTGCTTTTGCCCAGATTGAAGAGTGAAGAGGGTTTGTCTCCATGCAGATCAGTGTTCATTTCGTCAACGAAAACCATCACGAAAAATGTTCGTCAACGACCTTTTTTTCATGACTAAGACGAGATGATGGCGAGCTAAAAATAGATTCTTCATAACGAAAACTTTGACGAAATGTATATTTCGTTTTCGTTGACGAGACGAGTCTAAGGTGTTAATGGTGGACTATCGGACATTCAAAATGCAGGGTATTTTCCCCCAATTGTCCGTATTGTCTGTCAAAATGCATCTTACGTTTCTAACTTGCAATATCATTATTTCCGCTCTCTTCACTCCAGAAGAGCGATCTCCTTGTGTCTCTCTGTGTGCGGGGGGTGGGGCTAACAGACATGCTGCAGCGGCACACAGAGATCTGCCGGGGATGGAGCGTTCAGAAGGGACACATGCTGGAGTCCTTCAAGTTTGAAGGACTTTGTATACTGCAGGCTAGCTTGTGAATTTACTCCAGGTGGAACTAAAGTCTGATTTAACACTTGATTAGATTTCACATCATTCATCCACATCTGTAAAGTAACTAAAGCTATTAAATACATGTTGTGGACTAGAAGTACACAGTAGCAACACATTTAAATACTCCAGTAAAGTACAAGTACCTCAACATTTTACTCAAGTACAGTACAATATTTTAACATAATTATATATATTTCATTTATTTCACATTTAAATAAAGCAATGAATTCGGTTAACAATGTGTTAGTTTTTCCCTTTAAAAAATAACAAAAAGTAAATACAAGAATCCCGTTTAAGTACCGGATCGATAAGCAGTATCGATAAGACTAGTAGTACCGTAGAAAACCTTAACGATACCCATCCCTAGATATTACACAAGTAAAGTGTTAAGAGAGTGAAATGTTGCTGTACGAATTTCAACACTTGATGCTGTCACCTTGATTCAGATTTCAGAAACCTGTATTTTCCTAACTGAATTGGTTTAAAGAGAGAAAACATTTTGACTAAAAGTTGACTAAAATGTAATTTTTCATCGACTAAAACTAGACTAAAACGTTTTGAGTTTTTGTCGACTAAAACTATGAAGGATAGAAATGACAAAAATGTGACTAAAACTAATAACCATTTTCGTCTAAAGACTAAGACTAAATCAAAAACAGCTGCCAAAATGAACACTGATGCAGATCCAAAAGCACAAAGAGACAATGGACCCAAGCTCACCGAGGGACTTTATTGACAGCTTTCTCATCGGAGGCAATCAGGTAGGACTGGACAATTTGCTTTGTTTCAGAAACCCAAGACTACACTGCGCAATACAACTTTGATCCTGGAATCTCTTAAAATTCCTCTTTATCCAATTAAACATCCCTTCACAATACCTCTGATGTACCTATCTGCCATAGGTACATCAAGATGTTCTTGATGCACCTATGGCAGATAACATTTTTGGAATAATTGTAGTTAAATTATTCAAAATATTAAGAAGTAAAACACATATTTTCTCTTGTGTATTTTGTAGCATTTATGCCAATATAACTTCTCGGTTTGTGCCGACCCGGATGTGGGTTCTGGTTTTGAGCCGTTCATCACGGAAGCCGTTGTATCAGTAGTCGGTAGTGACAAGTATTTTCCGATTAAGGTGTTGCGTGACACAGCAGCTAGATACTCATTTATTGTTGAGTCAGTGTTGCCTTTTTCGTCAGAGACAGAGACGAGGGATTTTGTGCTGATGAGGGGAATGGAGATGGGCTTGATTCCTGTGTCACGTCATACAATAGTGCTGGATTGTGAGCTGGTGCAGGGAGTTGTGTCTATCGGCGTGCGTCCCGCATTGCCACTTGATTGGGTACATATGATTTTGAGCAACGATCTCACTGGTAGTGCTGTGTGGGCTGGTGTTCCATCGCCTGTGGTGGTTTCCAGGCCGTTGGCATCTGGGGAGCAAGATGAGAGCGGTTTGCAGTTTCTGAGCTTTGCAGTTTCTGAGCTTTTTTCCAGTTTGTGCTGTGACGCGTGCACAGAGCCGTAAAATGTCTGCTGACCCGCCTGTTTCGGAGTGTAGCAAAAGCAATGTTGAACATGTGGTCTCACAGCCTGATCTCCCTTCGTCTGTGTCAAAGGAGGACTGGGTGAGGAGTCAGAAGGACGATGTATCTCTTTCTGCTCTGTGGACTGAGTTGTTGCCGGCAGAGAAGGTCAGAGACATAGCCCAGGGTTACTTTGTTCAGGAAGGACTTCCATGTTGGCATCCAGGGAAGTCGTTCAGGAAAGTACAGGATTCAGCCCTAATGATTTGGTTTTGGCATGTGGTGCATGGTCCGTTGGCTATTCTCCAGGATGGGTTGGTTGAGAGTGAGCCACCTAAGAACTTAGTGGACTATGTACATGGTTTTCGTCATCGCCTGTATGTAGCGGTGGAAATGGAAAAATGTAGCTGGTGCTCAGGCAAATATGAAGAGACTCTATGACCATAAAGCAGAGTATCGTGAATTCAGCCCTAATATCCAGACATACAGGTTAAGTCGCCCAACAGGAAACTAAGTCCTATTTAACCAGTTCCACTCACACCTATAATCCTGTATTTACCTTTAGTAAGAGTGGGGAAAAAAACAGGTTCCCGTACAGAGAAAATGTAGCATGAGATTGACACTGTGATTGGACAACGTTGTCCTAGCATGGAGAACAGGAAGTCCCTCCCCTTTACTGATGCAGTCATCCATGAGGTGCAGCGCTTTCTGGACATTGTCCCATTCAGCATCCCTCACTACGCACTCCATGACATCTCTTTCAGGGGCTACACAATCCCCAAGGTATTGTCCATCCCAAGATATCATATCCAATGACAGAGACAATTCTTTATTACACTAACATATCTCTCACATGTCTTAATAAGACACTGTTATTATTCCTTTGCTCCACTCTGTGCTGAAAGAGGAAAAGCATTGGGAGACTCCCTGGACCTTCAACCCAAAGCACTTGCTGGACCAGAATGACAACTTTAAGAAAAATCCTTCCTTCATGCCATTTGCTGCAGGTAAAACATGGCATCCCACTAGTTGATACATCAACCCTTAGCATGCCTAGGAATTTTAATAATTTTAGTTTTCTGTGTAAGTGTGGTGTGTCATTTTTTTTTGCTAGAACCTGACTCATTGCCCATGAACAATCGCAAACGCAATTTTATTTTGTTTTTTGTGGTTGTGTGTCTCTTCACAGGGAAGAGAGCCTGTGTTGGCGAGTCTCTGGCTTGTATGGAGCTTTTTATCTTCCTCGCTGCAAACATTTCATTTTTTCTGCACTGGAGGCCCGAAACTATCAACCTCAATCCAGAGTACAGCAGTTCAGTCAGACAACTCACGTGTTCCTTTAACATGTTTATTAGAAGCAGCATATAGTTGAGTTTGGCGACTAGGCTCGGGCATCATCACTCCATAGATATACATAGCACGATGAGTGATGATCAAATAACTAACCCCCGAGCCTACAGGTGGAAGCTGGGGTGGTGGTGGGGCAGCAAGCAGCATCGACGTAGAGGTAGCTGCAGCAGTAGCAGCAGCAAGCAATGCATGGAGAGAGATCTGCAGGTTAAATAGAGCGGCATATTAAGGAGACTCTGTTTGGTTGGTTGTAGAGTGGCAAGGGGGCGTTATGTATGAATGCAGCACAAGTGCTCGAGTTGACTGCCTGAACTAGCTCGCAGGCTTCGCCCCATTTCAGTCAGACAACTCACGTGTTCCTTTAACATGTTTATTAGAAGCAGCATATAGTTAAGTTTGGCGACTAGGCTCGGGCATCATCACTCCATAGATATACATAGCACGATGAGTGATGATTAAATAACTAACCCCCAAAACTGCATGGAGATTAGATACTATCCCCCAAAACTGCGTAGCCCGAGCCTGACGCTGGTGATGTAAGACTGATAAGTAGAGGGTCTGGCGAGCTGCCATGTGGCCTAAGCACAGCGGATTTAAGGGGAATATACTACTAAGTGAAACTGCTATGTGAAGGCCCGGGAACAGCCCGAAAAGCCGTCCCCCTTAAGCACCACGGCTTTGAGGGGAATATACTACCTAGTGACTGCTATGTGAAGGCCTGGAAGTGACCAGTGCCGACCCCCCCCCCAGCACCGCGGCTTTGAGGGGAATATACTACCTATCAAGACTGCTGTGTCTAGGTCTTTAAGGCAGCGACAATGAGCTTTCCCCTCCAAGCATGCAGCTATGAGGGGAATATACTATAATGAAATAAATATAATCTAACCCAGCAACCACCTGGTATGCAATAGCAGAATTCTACAGATATACATCTTTGAACGTTTACTCATCATCGAGTAGTGCAAGAGCTCATGGTTGTTTGTGCTGCAAGGATCTCATTCATGTGAGGCATGATATAGCGCTGGTGGGCAGAAGATGACCGACGGCCCAGGATACTCAGGGTTGAGGTAGGCCGATATAGAGCTGCGGTTGTGGCTGTGCAGATTCTTAAACAGTGGGAATAGCGATCTGGGGGCAGGTCGCAGCTTAGGCAGAGATCACTCAGCTTGGAGGAGAACCCTCGTCGTTGGGTTTGCAGCCATCGAATAAACATGGGTGCCGACCCATGTGTCAGAGGGCAATGATGCGAGAAGTTCAGCATGGAAGATAAAGGACAAAGAAAACAGTGTTCTGCATCTGACGTTTATCAATGTATAGTGAAACCCCTTTGCCTGAACTTATACATTAACCTTTGCACGGGTGCAAAGTTAAGAGGCAGTCTTTATCATTGCGTGGAGGACGTGCCTTCTTAAGGCCCTTGAGGAGCAAATGAATGAACTCTAGCGTGGCTTAATACTTAGCACTTGAAGATTGCAGGATTCAAATGAAAATACAATTATATATAATGCATGAACAACTATTATATCTATTGCATAAATACACAGAGGAGGTTGGGACAGAAGAAGATAAAGTACCAAGCTGAATTGTATGCTTTGAATCATGCTCTTGGTTGGAGGCAGAATATGGGAAATCCTTGAGGGCTTGACGTGTAGATCCAGAGTCATTTGGTTGAACGAAGGGCATGCAAGCTGGTGGGGCAAACCACTCATTGTGAAATCCCCCGAACCAGCAGAAGGCGCAGCATCTGTAAGTAACTAGAGAGGATCTGAGGACACCGCAAGGTCATTATAAAAGAATGAACATAACCTTCCACTCGTCGCAGAGGGGCTAAGGACCAAAGATCTGAGCAATAGCCATCTCTAAGATTGCATTCATGCCGAATAGTCCGCGTCTTTACACCAGACGCAAGTGTATTACATCGTTTCATTTGCAGAAGGTTGGGTTTGCGTTCACCTAGGCAACCTCAAATAGACTATGAACTAAACTAAAGTAAAAAGTCATTGTACGGAGATGCTTTTTCAACAATTGGCGGGACATTAAGCGGATAAAATGCAGATCCCAGCAATTTCTACAGTAGCCTGCCTCATAGAGCATTGGCAGGTTATTTTCATACTGCTGTTAATCTGGAGAGTACATCAACAGACTCTGCGGCCGGCGCATAGGATTATAAATCAGACAACGTGCATTAAAAACATTATAACACATAATGAGACGTTATGCAGTGAGGAGGTTTCACCGATGACAGGTGGCTCTGATGAGATTGTACCACTGCCTTTTCTCTGTACACAGGGGACCAGTGAGGTAAGCAGTCACCAGAATGAATGCAAAACAAGCGATGACGCGCAAATAGTTGTCTCCCATGTTTTGATGCGGACTGCGTCACACCAGCAATGAACCTCTCCAGAGTTTACTAGCGAGCGACCCGAGACCACCTCTTTTAGCGGAGCAGAGGTATCGGACTGCTTCCACACCAATCCAACGAACCGCATCAAGGGGTTAACGCTACAGGGACCGATTCAATAGTACTAACCAAGCAGGTGTGAACGTGACCTAAGACTATGGTGCCTTAAGGTTTGAACAGAAAGGCTAACGCTTGTTCCTTATAAATATAAAACATCTCTTTTAGAGAGACTACCAGTGGGAGACCATAATTGAAGGCAGTAATCAGTATTGAATGTATTACAAGTCTAATATGTAGTATAACGTAGAGCACTTTGAACATTTGGAAAGGCGCTAAATAAATAACATGAATTGTAATTATGGCTGTTCTGATGCGGGACAGCTTGTCTGGTGGCAGTGAAGCTTGCATCAGCACACTATCGAGAATGATACCGATAATTCTAGACGTGTGGAAGGGCTTCCAGTTCCTGTTCTGAAAGAGGTAGGCCTAGCTGTTGAAAAGTTTTATCTGGGAAAGTTAACAACTAGGAAATGGTTAAAAGATGGACACCAAGGGGTGCTTACAGGTGTTGCAGAGAATCCAGCATACTGCTTCTGATGAGGTGTCAAAGAAACGTGGGCTACTATGGCAATCAAATGCACATTTGATTGTAAAACCTTAAAATATATATGCCACAGAAGGCATATGGGATGTCTGCTTTCCCTGCCATGTCATCTACAGAGCAAAGAAACGGGAAAAATCTTTAGTAGTTAATAATACTCTTAACAGAATAATCGTGAGGAACGGCTCAATAAAGAAACGTTGCTAGAATAATTCCTCCTAGCACTAGGCTAGGGGCCTGTCGTGTTTTTAAACGTTTAAATAGCAGCACGTGTAATACTCCTGGCTCCTTCAGTGCAAACTTCAGTCTTGAGTGCAGGTTTCAACAGACATGGGTGCCTGGGCGCCAGCCTAACCTGCTAAGAAACCTTGATTTAAGCCTGTGATAAGGTCATTTGACGAACATCTGTGATTAGAAAGAGCTTGGAAACTATTTGCACACCCAGCGAGGGGCAGAATATTGCAGGTAGAGCTTAATTCCTGTAAGGAAAAACTCTTCTTTGGTAGGTAATTAAATGTACATGCCGCTTGGCAGAGAATAATTCATGGTATTCATAGAAAAGACACTGTAGGAGATTGAAGTCTAAAATAATGGTCAAAAATGTATCGAGCTTCCCTTCATATTCACGTGATGGAAATTATTATTTTATTTCCGTTTTTAATTTCATTGATTTATAGTAGGCCTAGTATAAATACTTATACACATACAACTTCTGTATAATTGCCTCAAATATGACTTACTGCAGGCCAAATATTTCCATAATAAAACATTGCTATGCAGAATAGTATTATATATACCTGCCAAGATGCGATTCCTAAGGAACTGCTGCTGCAGGGGGCAGGAAGCTAGAACTCGTGGCTGGATCTGGGACTCCAATTCCCAGAATCCTCGGGAGTGTGACGTCAGCGGCACAACGTGGTTGAACGCGGAAGTAGAAACATTTGTTTACATTGCAGGTAGAGGAAATCGAGTTTGTTCACGGGAATATATCGTGCAATTAAAGGCTTCAAGCGCTGATTTTACTTCGAGAAGGTAGGACAGGATGGCAGGTACTTTGGGAATGCCGGAGTCAGCTTGCTCCTGCCTTTTTTAGTGTTTAAATACCCACTGACCGAGAGACAGTGCGACTCTTAGCTGACACACAAGAGAGGGGTTGTTACCGGAGCTGGCGTAGAACTCGGGACTTCCTCTGGCCCAAAGGATATTAAAAGCTACTCCAGATGAGGATGGAAGGGACACCTGAATGTGTGACGTGCGGGAGCTGTGGCTCGTTCCAGCGGCGTCTGAATCATGCTCTGAGCTAGCCTGTGTTTCGGGAATGAGGCATTTCTTACGGCTTCTTGCGTATGATGATTCGGTTCCAGAGTCGGAGATTGCAATAGACATTTGCAAGGACAGCACCGGCAGGCAAGCAGCAGCAACATGAAACACAGCAGCAGGAACAAGAACTCAGCAATAGCAAATGAACGCAGCAATAGCAAGTGAACGCAGCAGGCAAGCAGCAGCGACGTAGAGGTAGCTGCAGCAATAGCAGCAGCAAGCAATACATAGAGAGAGATCTGGCAGGTTAAATAGAGCGGCATATGAAGGAGTCTCTGTTTGGTTGGTTTTTCATTTCATTTCAAACCTTTATTTATACAGATAAATCCCATTGAGATCATTGATCTCTTTTTCAAGGGAGACCTGCTCAAGTAGTTCCACATGAAACATAACAACATAAATAGAACAACAAAAGGACATCATATAGCATCATTTACATAATTATCCACATAAACAGGTACCAATAGCTTCCGATTAAGTAGCATCCAACCGAGCTTTAAAAACATTTAGTGGCACCAGATTGAAGACAGAGGAGCTGCGCATCTAAAAGCTGTCTTCCCTAAGACAGTCCTAGCAGTTGGCACATTTAATAAAACCACAGCATTCGATCTCAGGCAGTAGCCACTTACAATTTTTCGTGAGATCAGGGAGCAGATATAAGATGGAAGTTTCCCTAACATGGCTTTGTATATAAAAATGTACCAGTGACTGAGCCTCCGTACAGTTAGTGAAAGCAAACCAGCCCTTGCATACAGGGTACAGTGATGGGTTAATGCTTTACAGTTTGTCACAAATCTTAGTGCACTGTGATACGCAGCATCTAACTTGACCAGGCAATTGGCAGGTGCATTCATATACATCAAATCACCATAGTCCAGCACAGGTCAAAAGGTCACAGAGCCTTTTCCTGGCCTCAAGCGAGAAACAGGACTTGTTTCTGAAAAAGAAACCTAGCCTAACCCTCAGCTTTTTAAGCAGGTTATTGACATGACTTAAAAGTGAGACAATCATCAAGCCAGATACCAAGGTATTTGTAACAGGTAACCACTTCAAGTTTTATTCCTTGCGTAGTTACAATATCTAAAACAGGCTCTGGTGTCTTTTTAGCTTTAGAAAAGAGCATTACCTTGGTTTTCTCAACATTTAAAAGAAGCTTTAGTTCAGAGAGCTGAGTCTGAATAATGTTAAAAACATCCTGTAATTTAACACCAGCCTCCTGAATGGAGGGACCTGCACAGTACATCACGGTATCATCCACATAAAAATGTAAAGTAGCTTCATCCACATTTTCACCTAAACTGTTGATATATATAGAGAATAAAAGTGGACCTAAAACAGAACCTTGGGGAACACCATTAGCAATGTTCAACCACTCAGAAGACAGCCCATCAAAGTGAACACATTGGGACCTTTCAGAGAGGTAGTTTACAAACCACCCCACTGCATGGCTGGATATGCCAATACTGACCAGCCTCTGCTTTAAAATGTGATGATCGACGGTGTCAAACGCTTTTGAAAGGTCAATAAATAGAGCTGCACAACTCTGCTTATTATCTAAAATACTCGCCACACCATTCACCACTTTCATTGTGGCAGTGATGGTGCTATGTTGCTTTCTGAAGCCTGACTGATGTTTAGACAGGATGTCATTTGTACATAAAAACACCTTTACCTGTTCGCTCACTAAGCGTTCAAGAACCTTAGCCAGAACTGACAATTTAGAGATGGATCTATAGTTATTTAATAAGGTGGCCTCCCCTCCTTTTAGCAAAGGCAGGACATACGCTGACTTCCACAATTTTGGAATTAACACAGGGAGAGGGAGAGGTTAAAAAGAGTAGTGAGAGGTGGAGCAATAAAATCTGCAGCTATCTTTAAAAAGAAAGGTTCTACGTTGTCCGGGCCAGCCGGTTTCTTAGGATCTAACTTGGTTAAAGCTTCACGAACAACATCAACAGTAAAAGGGGTAAAACTAAAAGGGTTTTCCAACACACGTTTTTCAGAGTCACATACTGTAGTGTTCACAGAAGCAGAGTTAGTGACAGAATCAAATAGAGAACCACAGGAGACAAATGCTCATTAAAGCAATTTAGCATAGTAGCCCTGTCCGATATAGTGCCAGATGCTGTGGTAATGCACGGAGGTAGCTCATTACGGATATCGCCGGTGGATAACGATTTAATGGCTTTCCAAAATTTTCCAGGATTATTCAGATTCTTTGTGGTTACTGACAGATAGTACTTTGATTTAGCACTTTTGATTTGCGATGTGAAGCTATTCCTTAGCTGCCTAAAACGCAGCCATTCTACCTCTGAGCCTGATTTCCTAGCCTTTGCCCAGGCCTTGTTTCTCTCATGAAGGAGACTGGACAGATTAGCAGAAAACCAAGGATTGTCTCGTCCCTTTACTCTAAATGTACGCAGGGGTGCATGTTGTTTAGAGTCGGCGAGGTCCTGATAATTTATTCCGGTAAATTACTCTGACCTTGTAATTGGCCTGACCGAAGTTATTGAGTCTATGTAAGTTTACTGCTTGGCTCAGATCCACCAACATCAGCAAGATCTCACCTCTATTAACCCCCCGAAGAACCAGGTTCAATTAACTGCTGTTTCTATTCAGACAACTCTTTTTTAATCTGTTTAAGGGATCCCGAAGGATTTTGATATCAGTAAATGGAGTGTGTTTCTACCTAAGTGTGTGTGTGGCAGGGTGCAGTCTTACCTTTGAAGCAGGAGAGGAGAGCACAGATTTTCTTTTAGTTGTCCCAATCCAACAGGTGAGATCAGTTTATTTGAAGAAAAATAGGTCCAAAACTAATACAGGGTTTTTACCTTTTAACACATTATAATCATGCGCAACATATCATGCTGGGGTTATATTTTTATCTAAAACCTTAATTCATATTTCTCATCTATCCAAGATCTAAATAAAGCCATTAGTTATAAAATTCCTGTACGTCCTAATAACGCCTTCCAGGATAGATCTAAATAAAGCTATTAGGTCTAAGATTCCCGTACGTCCTAATAACGCCTTCCAGGATATATCTAAATAAAGCTATTAGGTCTAAGATTCCCGTACGTCCTAATAACGCCTTCCAGGATAGATCTAAATAAAGCTATTAGGTCTAAGATTCCCGTACGTCCTAATAACGCCTTCCAGGATAGATCTAAATAAAGCTATTAGGTCTAAGATTCCCGTACGTCCTAATAACGCCTTCCAGGATAGATCTAAATAAAGCTATTAGGTCTAAGATTCCCGTACGTCCTAATAACGCCTTCCAGGATAGATTTACCGAGAGCCATTTACCCAGCCCTGAGGGCCAGAGCCTACCGGGAGAGAGTATACCAGGGGTTTCCCCCTCTCTCTCGTGCTCTCTCAAAAAACCAGTCTCTTTATGCTCAAAAAACCGGATCGAAACCCCAAAAAACACCTCCTCTATCCCCAACCAACATCTTCTATTGGCTAGGGCCTAAGACACACCTTCCCATGTTTGTGTAAAAAGGACATGACCCCTGTAGGACTTGAAAAATATTATTCTCGGCTATGACATAACCACCTTTTTGAGGCCTCAATGTGTTTCTCCTTTAAGGCAGGAGCCCCCCTCCCTGTGATCTGCTGTGAGAAAAAAGGGGAAGAAACTGCCCTCTTCCTTATCAGTGACACCCATAAATCATAGACCTTAGACACTCAACCTAAACAAACCACTTTGTTTTGTTTATGCTGTAAATATAGAAAAACCAAAATATGAAGCATTCTCATTATGGGTTCATACAAGAATACAATTGATCATATATGATTTATAATTAACTTTCGTTTTAAGTGTTCACTTCATACTATGAATCTCTCAACACCCTCTTTTTAAAACGCAAAGTTATCAAACAGCAACAACTAAAATTGTAAGCATACATACATATTCAAAAAACATCAAGAAGCATTCTCATTATGGGTTCATACAAGAATATGATTGATCATATATGATTTATAATTAACTTTCGTTTTAAGTATTCACTTCATATGGAGATCTCAAAAATGTCTATCAATGATCTCCATAAAACCAAGATAAAAATAAGACCATGCGGTAAAACTTCTGATGTTGCAATGTTGAGCCAATCATGAAATGAGGGAAACTGGATTCGCCTTAGTCAATACACTGATATTTATTGAGAGACAAAACGGCCGGAGGATTAACAAAGCAACTCGCACTGTTTAATGCAAGCTGCCAAATTAACTCTGCCCACACAAAGACGGAACCGCTCGAACCTGGTCTCTGAGAAGGGGCGGAGCCTAGAAACGCGGGCCTTTACCCCAATCGATTCCAGATGAACAAACAAAGATGCTGTTTGTCTCGCAAAATGCAGGCAGGCCTGGACCCTTCCCCCACAGGAAAAGAGTAGTCACTCATGTGAAGTTTCTCAGGACAGCTAAGCACACAAAGACATCAGACTAAAATATTCCTTTACAGTTTCTACATCAGCACACAGATCGATTTTACCCCCAATCAAACCCAAACAGATCATGCACAAAACCCTGCTCCACAAAATGTTTTTGTCTCTCTTAATGATAATGCGAGGTTTTAACCTTTTGGACCTTAGTGTCCCTAATTGTGGCTACAACACAGTGATCACTCAGATCATTTGCAAATACTCCCACAGATTAATATTATGGAGAACATTAGTTAAAATGAGATCAATTAGGGAGGATTTATTAGGGGACTTAATGTTAGGGCGAGAGTAGGACTGTCCACAATCTGAGTAACATTTAAAGAGATACAAAGGTTTTAAAATCCTCTGACACTGCAGTTAACCAGTCCCAGTTAAAATCTCCAAGTAGCACTATTCCTTGTAGTCTAGTTGTGATAAAAGATTTGCTAGTGAAGACAAGGAGTCTTTGACAGCTGAGGGGGGTCTGTAACAACTCACTACCATGACCTGTTGACCCTTTGCCACTTCTATATTTATGGCTAAAAATTCAAATTGCTTACTGATCGATTTGGAAACTAATGTGGTTACACTGAACTTATTCTTAACATAAATGGCAACGCCACCACCTTTATTAGGCCGGTCGGTACGATACACATTAAAACCATTAAGGCAATGTCAGAGGCCAAAATAGATTTATTTAGCCATGTTTCTGATAAAACAATGACGTCAGCGTCAGTCGAGCTCGCCCAGATACGGACAAAATCTAGTTTACCTAACAGACTGCGCACATTCAAGTGGATGAAACCCAACCCAGACCTAGCTTTAAAATCAGCAGGAGTAGCGATCTGACTACTACTACTGGGCGGACCAGGGTTAGGTTGTACATTTCCTGACAGTAATAACAACAACAAAAACAGGCATCTTTTCCTCTTAAACGACACCCATACATTATCATCTAATTTAGAAACACCGGAAAAGTCTGCGAGAGTGTGATTTGAGCTTAAGAAGCAGTCCTGAAGAACCATCATTGCAGGAAAACAAAAAAGACAAACATATTTTGTCGAGCAGATTGACTGTGACAAGGCAACCGGTAATTGTTTGAGCAACACATCCGAACCTTTGCAGGGGATGCCCACTGCGGGTGGCAGAACAGACCTGAATCCAGTAGACTTCTCAGAATGACTAGAGATCTTCTCATAGTCCAAAACAGTTAACAGGCACAGCAGAATCCCGATATGGGCCATTTTCCCAGACCAGCACACAGTATCCGCGATGTTCCTGGAGCAAAATCAGCACAGCAGCAAAGGACAGGCGAACACAGCAGCATGGAAGCGCTCCGGTCCCTCCGTGGTATCCCCGGGGTGAAAGCAGGCCTCTGCTTGTAGAGTGGCAAGGGGGCGTTATGTATGAATGCAGCATAAGTGCTCGAGTTGACTGCCTGAACTAGCTCGCAGGCTTCGCCCCATTTTCTGCAATCTGCCTCGCCCGTACTAGATCATCGCCACACCGCGTTGAGAAGAGAGGTCGATTCAGATTCAGTCTATCATTGATTGGATATTTCAGAGTCAAGGCTGACTACATACTACTGTACTTGGGTTTTGCCATGTTTGATGTGCAGATGATGTTTGCTGATAACGGGCGTATATACAGACTATTAACTAACATTAGAAACAGCTTCTCTCCATAAATCATTTTGCATCCTCCTGTCGACAACCCTGGTTTTGTTTGTCTTTTTATATTTTGTATATATTTTAGAAATTCTTGTTTTCTCTGTTAATAAGGAAATGCCTTGTAAACAACAAAAATAAATATATAACTGGCTGCTATACAAATGTATTGCATTGCTACTCCAAAAGTATTTTGTACATTTGGCAATAAATGACTCCCTGCTGTGGAAATTGATCATGAAAGTGTTCTCAAAGCTGGTAAAGGTGCAGCTAGTTTGAATTACTTTGTATACTGCAGGGTAGCTTGTGAATTTACTCCAGGTGGAACTAAAGTCTGATTCAACACTTGATTATATTTCACATCATTCATCCACATCTGTGAAGTAACTGAAGGTATTAATACATGTAGTGAAGGAACAGTACACCATTTACCTCTGACTTATGTTGTGCCAACCTAAAAGTACCTCAACAATAGTAATCAATAATGTATTGAAAAGTTATTTGGCTCAGCCAGGTTATATGGGATGCCCAGTCTACGTACAGATGGGTAACTCATTTTGAAATATTAAACTTAGTTTTCTTTTCTTTAATTGCTCATCCTCGTGTAGAATACTATCATGAAACACACATTTGGTTGTTTATAGCATAAAGAACATTTGATTTAATGTGAGGTAGGGAAATAATCATTTGAGTATAAGTATGTGTATATAAATATGTAATTTACAACAGCTGTAAGATGCTTGAAAAGCTTGAAAATGCACCTTGAAAATTCTTGAAAAGTGCTTGAATTTGACTTTGGAAAAGGTGTAAGAACCCTGTACATCACATTTTTAACATTGAAGTCAATGTAGGAAATCTTCAGACTTCAACAAATCTTCATGCGACTTCAACTGCTAACTGTTCATTCATACTTTCACTGTTCAACCTCATTACAACTTTAAAATGTTACACATCTTTCTGACATTATTCATGTAAAACAACTTTTAAATCTGATTCTTACTTTTAGAGATATTAAACATTATTCAGACCTTGTTAAAGAGGTCTTCTTCAGATTTTAACATTAACTAGAGTGCGTGATGTCATAGCTAGAGGGTAGAACATCTTGAAATGTGCCTTCATATATTTTTTTTAAACTGCCATAATTCCCAAACCCTACATTCCTGAGACATAATTTTTCATGACAAACGTAGGAAAACATCTCATAGCTTGAAAAATGACAAATAATTAAGCAAAAAATAATTAAACAAAATGCTTTTTGTGGGCATGAAGTGACAAAAACTTTCAACATGCCTCCATTAAAGCCCATTGTAATTTCAGGCAGATATTTCCTCACAGCAGCAGCCGCACACCTTTAGTTAAACTGCCAAAAAGGCCACATTATTAACCCGAAAGTACACAAAAATTACACTTCAGATACTCAACTTCCTTGACATGCTTCACGCTTTGAAATTTCACAGATATCTGTTACGGTTCTTCCACAAAACGTTCACATGTAAGAGGTTTATCTCTCATTCAGAACAATGGAAACCTTTGATCTCTGCACACCTCGTTAGCTCAAATATAAACACCTGTGTCCAGTGGCGTTTTCTCCCGGAGGCCAAGGGAAGCCAGGCTTCCCCTGTTTTTTCGGATTGTAGTTATAATTTAAATAAATAAATACAAACACTTTGTTTTGTTTCGATAATTCTCCTTTGCTGTGTGTTGCTGCCGGCCCGTCTCTCCCCCATTCTCATTGAGTATTTTACAAAGAGTGAAACAAACAGCGCCCCTCTAGATGTTATGGTGAAACAGTAGATTGCACTCCCTGTTGCGAGAGGAGGCCAGCCGAATCTAGCTTCCCTTGGTGAAAAAAAATGGAGGGATTGACCAATCAGATGAGGCCCACGTGATGCCCCTGCCAACCTGTGATTGGTCAGGGCCATGCCAAGGGAAGCTAGCCGCCTCTTGCTTCCCTTCAGAGGCGGCTGGCGGCTGGCGATTTGATTGGACACTGCCATCCAATCAAATCACATCAACATCAGTTTTAATACTGTAACTGTCATCACCGCCGTTAGAAATTATCAAGCAAATGAAGCATTATGGAGGGTGGAGATTTGGCGTACTTAATCAAACATAACTTTACTAAACTTCCGCTACAGCAGCAACTACAAATTAAATCAGATGACAGGCCAATGCCCGCACTCGAGCTGTGTGTACGCAGAGGAAAAAGGGAGAGAATCGGACGTTCAATGAGGACAATTATGTCCGCACGGAGTGGCTAACTGGAAGCGCTAAACTTCAGCGTCTAATTTGCTGGCCATGTCTTCTTTTTGACAAGGATTCGTGCTCCCTGAACAATCCTTGGGCAACTTCAGGATTCATCGACCTTGCCAACCTGTCACGGGCAATTGAGAGGCACGGTAAATCCAAAAAGCACATAGATTGTGTGATTGTCTGCATACATTAATAAGTAAAATGCTTAAATTAATAAGGAGAGAGTTTCAGCTGGAGAGTGCGTGCGGACCTGTCGGTTAGATAACAGGCGTGTGCAAGTCCTGCATCTGTGTGATACAAATGTGTGTCAAATGATACCGGGCGCTGTAATCACTCATCTGGTTACGTTATTGACCACCCCCCGACCCAAAAAATGGGCTTCCCCTACATTTTTCCCCACGCCACGCTACTGCCTGTGTCATGGAACACGATGATGTCATCACTCCAGCTGACATGCTCAGAGCAGCAGACTTCAGATAGCAGTGTGCTAACAGTCCAGCCGTGAAGACATCTACGGGACAGTTTTGAGAGTTCTTCAAATGCCGTTGCCATGGCAACACAATGCTCGCCTTGAAACACGGTTTTCCAATAACTTCAGTGAAAATGCTCCAAACAGCCCAAAACTTCACAGGTTTGGTAACGATGCAGCCATCAATGCATCTAAGCTAGTATGGGGTGTCATCAAAAGCCGTTGCCATGGCGACAGATCATTCGCCATCAAGTTAGTTCAAAAGTTTGCAGTTCAAATATTCTGCTGCTTTTCCAAGTCATTTCACTTTCTTTTCTTCTCTCATCACCAGGGGCGTCGCCTGGGGTAGGCATCCGGGGCTTTAGCCCTGGATGTTTTTTCTTTAGCCCCGGACAAATTCTCCCTCAATAATATAATACATTAACCTACTTTACCTATAGGACGGACGGTAGAATTGTAATTTCCCATGTTCAGTGAATGCAACACAGAGGCAAGACGACGCCACCAGACCAATCAGAGAGTTGCATGGAAATAAACGTGTTTTATTGGCTGACAGGTACGTACCTCTCCTCTGTGACAATGTTTAAACTTTAAACTGTCAGCCCCGGACGCGGAGATTCTGAAGATGGACATTAGACATTTCTTTAATAAAAAAGACGGCAATTCTCAAGTGGTGGCTCACACAACAACCCCAGAGCCAGGTGAACAATGTATGTACCTGTCAGTAAACTTACAAGTTATGCGAACATGTAAGCAAAGCATACATTATAGCTAAGTTGACGTTACTTTGAATCGCGCGGGTAAGCTAAACCGTTAGCAAGTAGCTATAGCTAGCCAGATATATTAAATAAACACTTTGTCATACAATCTTAAATGTTGTGTTTTTTAGCGTTACTTGGTGATTTCAAAGAAAGCTCTCTGGGAAATGTTGACTTACTGTCTGTGTTCGACATTAAGCTAGAAGCTACCTTACAGTATTACACAGTTGATCCTGATTCCTGAGTCCTGTCAGTTAAAGTGTTTCATAGTTAGCTTAGCTAAGCATCAACCTAGCACTGAAATATATGGATGTTATGTGACGGTATTTCTGAGAAAAAGTCAGCTGAAATGGTGGCATAGTTGCCACTGCTTTGCGTGTCGACAGCATGTTTGAACGTATTTGCAGCAGTAAATGTGGCTGTCTGGCCACTGACGTTGCCATAACAACACCTGCATTTAAATGTGCAACCTCTTTTGTGACAGATTTTTGCAAGAAATTATAATTCTTCTGATTGATATTTCCTATTGACAGCTAGTTTCTATGTGAACATTATGAGATGGACAGCCAGCTAACAAGCTTTTTATACAAATATTTCAGATCAAAGCTAATCCAGTGGGGCTCCTGAAAGGGAGCAAGGGACACTATGCTCCCAAATATTAAGCCTTGACCCGCATCTTAAAATTGATATGATAAAAAAATGATCTGCATTGTCGGAGGCCTTTTTTCCTCATTATCATGTCAAATTGTACAGCTTTCCTTAGTGTTGAATGCAGAAAGATGACTATATTAGAGTATTAAGTGAAAATGACTATATTCAAGTTTTAAGTAAATATATTAAGTGAATTACTCAAACTGCATTTGTATAGGAATGATTCTGTCCTATTGGCAGATAACTACTCTAACAGTGATATCTACAAGAGATGTACATTTAACTATTTTCAATTGGTTAGTATTACATTGTGTGACAGTGTGGTGACACTCATTTTAATGAAGACAAATGTGTGTATCTTGAAATTCATTTATTTGACAGAGCTGGAAACTGATACATACTTGTTTGTGTTTACCTACACAGTCATCACAGATGAGCCAAACAGAGTAGAGGATGAAGAAAGGAGAACAGGAGAAAGGGACACACAAGAAGGAGATACAACAGACAAGAACGACAATGGAGACAACAATGAACAGGAACACCAGAACAGACAAGAGTCAATGAGTAACATGACTGATTTAGGGACTGCAGATACAGGGCCAAGGCAAGTGAGACATCACTGCTTTCCATCCAGCATGTTTGGCCAGCAAAAGAGATCATTTCAACCGCAAACAGCAAGAGATGAGGGATTATTATTTCCTCCTTCCATCCCTTTTTTCTGTTTAATCTGATTACTAACAACTTCTAATCATTTGACATAGTTTATGATTTAATTGGAAAATGAAGTGTGTTTAAATAATAAACCCGTTTCTGATTCTTTGATTTCTTTTTGACATATGGGTGTTGAGAGATGTATCCATATCTCTTAATGTTGCTCTCAAAGTGCACAAGATTGATGCTTTTAACTTCAGTATTTAAAAAAAGTCTTCCTGGGGGAGCATGGCCCGGCCCCCCCAGAGGAGGTGAGTTCCCCCCAAAATAGCACTTTATCTCTGCTTATGTAACTCCGGTGTAGTGTCCCCTCTGCAACAGATCACTCAGAGCTGGTGATTACTTTCCTGCATTTCAATGGACAGCATATAAAAAGGACACGTGAGCTGCATTGCTTAAGAGATCCTCTCATGCTATCTCTTTTACAAAATAAGTGTCCAGTCAACAACAAAACATCAGTGATCGTATAGTGGTAGTATATTTTTCACAAGCAATGTGAAACATTAAACTTATACAAACTGGTGTAGAAAACTCACATAGCTGCGTTGATCTCCTGGAGTGTCTCTACTCTTTCTTCTCCACATCTCTTGTCCACCATCAGAGATTGCAAACATTTCAGAAACAGCTAGAGGTAGGGGACAAACAACTTGTTCGCTGGGCATGTCAAAAACCTCCCTGCTTTGATCAAGACTTTAGGGAGCCTTTCAGCCCCTCTAGTAAAGGGACTGGAAAGCAAGCTTTGAAAATTCAGTACCATCTACATGCTGTCATGTTCCAGACACTGCTCTCAACCACTCAGGGCCTGCACAAATACCTGCAGAAAGAAACACTTGACTTGGTGCAGGCAGTGGATTACAAAACAGCAGTTGAGAACACACTGAAAAGTTACCAAAGTAACGAGAAAGCACATGAGGTCTATGACAAGACCAAGGCCCTGTGCAATGATCTTGATATTCCCGAAACTGACGCAGAGGAAGAAGCGTAGAAACATGGAAGACTTTGTAGTCGAGGCATCATGTGGAGCAATGTGAAACATTAAACATAAATAAACTGGTGTACAAAACTCACATACCTGCATTTCAATGGACAGCATAAAAGGACTCTGAGCTGGGTTCTGGTGCTCAGATTAGCTATTGATGATCACGTTGATAAATCATATAAAACAAATAGCCAATCACACAAAAAACATGTTGCTGTGACTGTGAGCATTAAACAATTAACATTAAACTAAACAAACACAACAGTACGTTATTGTCCTTATAAAAATAAAAACATACATTTTGTCCACCGAGATAATACAGGTACCTTACCCTCAAGTGATCCTCAGGTGCTATGAGAATCTCCCACAATGCATTGCCGTAACAAAGCTAATGCAGGCACACGTTTGTGACACCAGATGGCGCAATTGTGTATGTGCGTGTGGGGAGTCTTGCAGTAGAAAATGTGACTGTAGCGCCGCCACTGTGGGCTAAGCCCCGAATGTTTCCAGGTCCAGGCGACGCCCCTGCTCATCACACATTCAAGCCCCCAGTGTTCATGTATCATTTCAATCTAAATTCTTCACTTTCTTCTTACACATTACATTTCAGCATAGCAGTTTAGCGTCAGCTTTTCAGCATAAAGCATTCCCACTAGCAATTTCTTCAGGAATTGCATTCTCTAGTTTCTAATTACTATTAGATCTGGCCCGCCGGTATATTGCACGCACACCTTCACTCAATCCTGAGGGTTTCCTCAGCTCAGAGCCAGACCCCAAACATTGATGAGATGCCAAGTATCTGGCTTGAACTAGCATCACAGAGCAGCACACTGAGTTTCAACGGATGTTTCCTTTTGCACTTTTTGCTTTGCGTCAACAGGGCATGTTTGTTTTTTTCTTTGAGGGAAATTGTTTTTTTTAAGCTGTGGAAAAATATAATCTAAATATATAATATAAAAGAAATGACTCTGGAAAAGCTGCAGATAGAGCCATAAGAAATGAATGCAACTGATTATTTAATGTTGTATGTTGTTTTTATAGGCAATCATTGAAGCTTTGTTAGTTCCAGGTTTAATATGTGCAATAAGTTCATTTCAATAAGTTTTGCAATAAACATTGAACCAGTCCGGCCCTCGACTAGTACCCATTTTTAAATGTTGGCCCACTGTGTATTTGAGTTTGACCCCCCTGGTGTAGTGTATTGTATGTCAAATTGTATTTATTTGTTGTGCTGACGGATCTATGTACTAATTTGGGCTTGTGTGTATCCACAAATCGTCTTTTTAGACAGACCCTCCTCAGGGTTTCATAAAAAAAGCACTCTGCATTTTCTTTGTTTCTGTTACAACTATATTTCGACAATGCATCACTGCTAGTGTAGGACAATCTGGCATCGCCCCCTTGGATTTCATTATCTGTTTGTGCTTCTTAAAATAAATCGTTTTCACTATGAGCACCCACCAGAAGAGTCTTGTTCTCACAATTTGTATCAATGAGCTTCACCGCTCAGTCTGTCAGCCGTATAGTGAGACAGGAGGATTATAAAAGTCACACACTTACCCACAGCAACATTGAGGATCCGCCTGGCCAATCTGCTCCAACTAACGGTCTTTATGTCTTTGTTTTACATCGTTTCCGTCAAACAGACTCCTCCAAAAACTATTTCTACAGTGACGTCACCAGCGCTTCTCTTCGCACAAAAAGAGTAGAGCGCCTTTTCTGACGGCAGCTGCATGCGACGGCATGGGCTCCCTTCTCCTTGGAATCAATTGAAAAAATAGGCTGGTGCACAGAAAAGGGCCCTTAATCTTTACGCAAGTTCTTAATAACATTTATGTAGCTTGTCAGAACGGAGTTACATTCAGCTTTAACTGAGAATGCAGATTTATTTAGAATACTTTTTCTCAGCGGAATAATGAATCCACTCGTGCTGCACCTCTACTAAACCTAAGTATATGCCGTTCTTCTTATATAGATAAACTGACTGAGTGGAGGTAAAGTCAAACTGTGTATAATGTTGTACAAAAGACAAGCATTACATGTTTAAACATGTTTTCCAAGCTCAATACATTGTGTATCCACAGTGATGAGGCCAAATCAGTCCCTCGTCTCAGGTGTCATTTCTCATAATCATTTTTGTTTCTTTTCTCGTACAAAAGAGAGCTTGTGTCAGTGAATCTCTCGCCCCTATGGAGATCTTCCTCTTCCTGGTTTCACTTCTGCAGCACTTCACCTTCTCTTGCCCCGGAGGACCGGACAGTGTAGATCTCAGCCCCGAGCAGAGCAGCTTCGCCAATATGCCCCGCAAGTATATGATCATCGCCTCGGCTGTAATGTGTTTTCAACCTTTATTCCAACCCAGTCTCATGGCATTTAGTGTTCACCAACACGATTTCCCCCTTTTTTTCGTGTTGCACAGCACGATTTTAAAAGCAATGTATTTCTACTGGTAATGTGTTTCGTCCCTGCAGCACGTCTTTTTCTCCGGTCGGGTCGTGGAAGACCGGAAGCTGTGTGGTTCATAAAAACATGTTCTTACTCAATATCAAGCCACAATTATTGCTTTTATTTTAAATCGTATAATTTCAGACTTTTGTTTCCGTCTGTGAGGAAAATCAGAACCTCAGGATACTGAAATCTGTATTTTTTTAATCTTTTTTTCCTTCTAATTTGTTATTCTTTTCAAAATAACACACTGTTATTTACTCACCAATAACACACAATTATCCTTGCTTTTATTTATTGGTTTAATTCCATAATCTCGGGCTTTTTTGGCGTCCGTCAGGAACTGAATTTCAAAATAAAAATAACCGGAAACAGACGTAGGCATTTCGAGCGATTACCCAAGATCCTCAGCTATGGTTTAAGCTTGCTGATTGGATGTTTTAGCCGCAATGCATGCTGGGATTTGGTGTTTATATGATATGAAATCCAGAAAACATTTTGAAAGAATAAAATAATACTTAATTCCGAGTGTTCTTGCTTTTCTCTTTGAAAGTCATCACATAACGGCATTGTAATACACGGTTCGGCTGCATTACATATTACAGATCTGCCGTAGTTCTTTATTTATAGAGCCCTGATGAGAAGACCTTTGGAAAAACTGAAGAAATGCCGCCGAAACTGAATACTTGACGTGGATCATAAATATATCAACAATTAAACAACATCTTCAATTTCTCTTCACACAATACGTCTCCTTGCAGTATCAACACTAATCCGGCTGACTTTTACATTTAATCTAATTTGTAGATAGGTTATATTTACACCATAACGGTGCACAGCTGATAGAAAAGGACTTGTATTTTAAAGATATTACTGATTTTCTTTAAATATAAGAATGTAAATACTGAGTCTGAAATAGTATAGCAATATGCTGTAAAATTATGTGAAAACATGAATAAAACTACACATCTTCAGATGTTGTACATACATAAGTGTCCTACACTAATAATACAAAGTTATTATGGCTGTGTGTACCTTGTGTGCACCGCCTAGTGGTTAAAGCACGTTATTGAATTATTGTTTTTATGTGTTATATTTGATTAAAAAAATATTAAGAGTACATACTTTCATAGGGGGAAAGTAGAAGGTTTGTGATATAAATATAGAATATAAAAAATCAAGAAGATACTATAAGTGATCTCTACAATAAAACAGTTTAGTGCAGGATGTACAAAGATATTAATAGGAGCAGGTGCAAAACAGAAAAACGAATTAACCTTTATTTAAACATTAAATAACAGATTAAGGTCTTCTTTTAAATAAGAAAAAAACGTTGGGGGTATCTATCTACAGATAAATATTAAGCCTGACAAAGTACTTAACGTCTAATGTATTGCTTTCCTGCAATGTTAACTATGTTGAAGCACTTATTTTAACTGATATTATACATATTAATTATACTCTTATGTATGTAGAATAAGAAATGTGCAGAATATGACAGTTTAATGGTGGAGGTACACACATATTGATAGATGTCTTGTAATGCACTGTTGAGGAACCTGCGACCCAAGTTTTTCATTCATTGCATAACTACACCGTAGTTGTGTATATGATATGTCAATAAACCTTAGAAAATCTTGAAATCTTGAAAAGGATGTGCAAAATAGCCATAATATACAGTCTTTAATGAACTATTAGTAGAGAATAACGAGTAATGAATATACTTTATTACTCGTTTCCATTCATGTCAATTGCAGATAAATGTTTAGTCTTCTCAAGCACCAACTATCAAATATCTCTCCTGATTGTTGGCACTTGACAATCACCTTCCCTGAATTTTACTCAGGTGTAACTAAAGTCTGCTTTAAGGGTTGTTTATATTTCACATCATTAATCAGAATCTGCAAAGTAACTCAAATAAGTGTAGTGGAGTAAAAATACCAGGTTAACCTCTGAATTGTAGTGGAGTAGAATTACAAAGTAACAATGAGCTGTAATGTGGGTATATATTAATGCTATATATTAATGCTGCCCATTATGGACACAAGCGATTTTCACCCATTTAGTAATTATATGTTTTACATTTGATAACACCGATGTGTTTAATACTGGCAACTTCTAATTGTGGGAAAAAACGAAAACGTTCAGTAGAGACGTCCCATAGAACATTTTGCGAAACACAATAGTGTAGTGTATAGTTCTGGGGAGGCGTTCGATTCCAGTTTTGGATAGTCTGGCGTGGTTTCGTTCCATTTCACACAGCTGTTTGACGCTCGGCGTAACCTTGGCGCACTGCCACTCCATCATCCAATCCCAGAGCTTGAAGATTAATCACGGGGACTGTAGTCCTAAACGATAGCTGGGGAGTATGGGTAGTGTAGTGTCTTCGGCCATCCTAAACTCAGAAATGTTGACAATCGCAATGATGCTCGAAATGTCCCTTATAGGCCTACGTCTGTTTCCGGTTATTTTTATTTTGAAATTCAGTTCCTGACGGACGCCAAAAAAGCCAGAGGTTATGGAATTAAACCAATAAATAAAAGCAAGGATAATTGTGTGTTATTGGTGAGTAAATAACAGTGTGTTATTTTGAAAAGAATAACAAATTAGAAGGAAAAAAAGATTTAAAAAATACAGATTTCAGTATCCCATTTATTTTCCTCAGAGACGGCAACAAAAGTTTAGAAAGAAATTATACGATTTACAATAAAAGCAATAATTGTGGCTTGATATTGAGTAAGAACATGTTTTTATGAACCACACACATTTTCCGGTCTTCCAAGACCCGACCGGAGAAAAAGACGTGCTGCAGGCACGAAACACATTACCAGTAGAAATACATTGCTTTTAAAATCGTAGTAGAAATACATTGCTTTTAAAATCGTGCTGTGCAACACGAAAAAAGGGGAAAATCGTGTTGGTGAACACGAATCAATAGATTAAAAATCGTGTTGGTGAACACGAAATGCCATGAGACTGGGTTGTTTATTCTGCTACCTTACAATGTAGACAACATAGTGCCTTGTGGAAGAAGTTACGGATGTTAAAAATGCCCATCTAATGTTATGTATATGTAACTGCTCATTGCTTTAAATAATTGTACATCTGTGAGCTTGTTCAGTGCCTTATTTCAGCAACAGTATATTCAACTTAAAGTCTACTAAGAGAAATATTGAAGATCCAATTGTTGTTGTTGAATCAATAAATCAAATGGAAAAATTAAACCTAAAATCTTAAATGATCCCAAAGAGCAGATTAAGTCCCTCATTGTCCATCCATCCATCTTCTCCCGCTTATCCGTGGTCGGGTCGCGGGGGTAGCAGTTCCAGCAGAGAGCCCCAAACTTTATTTTCCCTGGCGACATCAACCAGCTCTGACTGGGGGATCCCAAGGCGCTCCCAGGCCAGCAAAGAGATATAATCCCTCCACCTGGTCCTAGGTCTACCCCTTGGTCTCTTCCCAGCTGGACGTGCCTGGAACACCTCCCTAGGGAGGCGCCCAGGTGGCATCCTAACTAGGTGCCCGAACCACCTCAACTGGCTCCTTTCGACGCGAAGGAGGAGCGGCTCAACTCCGAGTCCCTCCCTGATGACCGAACTTCTCACCTTATCCCTAAGGGAGACACCAGCCACCCTGCGGAGAAAACCCATCTCGGCCGCTTGTATCCGCAATCTCGTTCTTTCGTTCCTCATTGTGTAAATTATATATCATTCCTATAAACCAACACATACATACCTTATACCAGAATCAGAATGTTGTCTTATGGGGTAGTTGTTTTGTAAAGCACACTTTAGACAGGAAAAAGCTACAGCAACATACTATTATAAAATGTTCTATCTTAAGCTTACTTTCAGAGATATGCAGAACACACTCCACTTGGATGCAGTGAAGTTGACTTTGCTCTCTATTTACTCTCTTGCTACAGTTTGCATATTAGTAAATGTTTGGGCAGGGTTCAGCACACGTAGCTGCGTGTATACGCCACCAGAGGGCGCTTGAACAACAGTTTGAATCAATCTTCCTGTTTTTATTGTATTGGTTTTAGGGGTGTATAAGGTCATTTTTGATAAATGTTTTGTTTCCTCAATTATATGCACTTTAGCAGATTGATTTTCTACAAGAATAATAAGTCAAATGCATGGATCACATGATAAAAACGTTACAAGAATTGTAAAATGTTTTTTATTGATGAACAAAGTAAATACATAATTTGTCAAAATGTCATCAGTCATATTGTGACACATTTTGAGGATTATTGTCAAAGACAGGCTGTATTATTACAGACTGCAACCCGTCACACTACTTAAGAGTCAAGTATAGAGCACTACATGGTTACTGTATTACTGTAGTATTACTCTTATTGTAAAATTGTGATTAATTGGACAGGAACATCATGTTAAATATATTAAAAGGGCCCTATTGTGCTTTTTGGGGTTTTCTCTTTCCTGTAGTGTTACATAGGTTTGTGTGCATGTGAATGGTCTGCAAAGGCTAAAATCCCTGTGTTCCCTCCAAAGGGAGTTTCTCTCCCACACACTCCCCCCCCCTGCCTGAAACGCCTCAGTTTGTAGTCATATGTTTACTTCCGTAACATGGTGACATCACTAGGTAAGACAAGCCCTTTAACACATTGTACTTGATAGGCTAAGGGGCGGGACATCTTTAGGCGGTTGGTCAATCACAACAGAGCTTTCCAGCTAACCAATCAGAGCAGACTGGGCTCTGGTTTCAGACAGAGGGTGAAAAGAGGTGCTGCAGCAGTATGAGAAAAATAAAGAGCTTTTTGATCATTAAAGCATGGAGACATGTACCAGTAGAGACACTAAATACAAATATGAACCTGACAATAAGCAGAATAGGGCCCCTTTATTTCTAATGTGTACATATTTTGTAGTTTGTGTCATTGACTGCAACAGAAAACTATAAAACTAGTACAAAGAAATAAGAAGAAAAGTACTTTAGTCCAAGTGATGATGGCACACTGCTGACTTTAATGAGCTATTTAATACATTTCATAGAGATGAAGAGTGCAGTATTTGTGCACCTACACTTGCTGTATGCCTTACTAACAGTACTGTAAGTGTGTTGCATAACCTGCCAACACAGTCTCACTCCCTGATAGTCCAATAGCGACGCTTGGTCAGGGTCCTTTGGCGTGCAGTTGTGACGCACCGAGGCTCCTTCAGCTTCATAAATGGACGCAAAGAGCTTTCAACTGATTGCAATGTATTCCCATCGGCGGCGGTATTTGACGCTCAGGGAAGCACCGCATCGGTCCATGTCGGCGGCAGTTAAAGGCAATGTGAGCGTCCATTCTCATTGGATAACGGAGAATTGTACACCCGGAAGTAAGTATTCTTCTTACTGTCGATTGATTTTACAGTGATATCTCCACTACTCATCGACTCAAACACACCAGATTATCCTTGTTAATTACACAACATTGATTGGTTTGAATTGTGTGCAATGCTTTTGTGTTTTTCCCCTTCGACTCTGAGAAACAAATAGTTGTATCGTAGTTTAGGATGGCCGAAGACACTACACTACCCATAATCCTCAGCTATCGTTTGAGACTACACCATGCACTTTGCTTGACAAACCCTGTGATCAGTCCTCAAGCTCTGTAATAAATGGTTCGGCTGCATTAAATATTACACATCTGGCTTAGTTATATATTTATCTACAGAGATTGGGCCTCAGAATAGACCGGAAACTATTCTTTTACCGTTCTGTTTTAATTTTACAATAAAGTTAATAGTAATATTTTGTTTGATATTATTATTTTGTATTAACTAGACAGCCGCTGGGTCATGTTAAGACCATCTTTTCTGTGTTGCTGTGGGTTTTTCCCATCGCTTTTGTGTTACAAATATCAAAACAATATATGTGTGGTCGTCTGTGGATAACAAAATATATCCGTCGTAAACTAAACCGGAAACAGCAGTATATTTTATTGTGTTAACACTGTAAACTTGACAGCTTTTTAACCTGAACCACCTACTGGTTAAAGCACTTTATTACACGTTTAGAGTCATTGCAATGCAGGTAGATTGTGTTGCTTTTTAATTACTGTTTTTAAATGCCTTTTTCTTAATGTCTTTCATTTTTGTAAAGCACTTTGAATTGCCTTGTGTTGAAAGGTGCTATATAAATAAAACTTGCCTTGCCTTGCCTAAGGTCTGCTGCATGTTTTGTTGAATGTGTTATTTTTGATTAAATAATACTTTAGGTTAAGGTCTTCTTTTAAATACATATAAGCAAAAAGCTTTGAGGGTATCTAGAGATAAATATTAAGTCTGATATTGCATGGTTTGTTTTGGGACTTGACAATCAACGTTCCTGCAATGTTAAGTCCAATAGCGACGCTATGTTGAAGCCAAGTGCCTCAACATAGCGTCGCTATTGGACTATCAGGGAGTGAGACTGTAATCTGTAAATGATCTGTAAATGACCTAACAATTGTTTGTCGAGTAAATAATATTAAGCGATAATGCCAAAAATACGATGTGATCACAGACTCAAAATACACATTTTCACCGTCACAACAACAACAATATATTTTACTGTATTCAAATGATCGCACAAAGCTTAGCATGAGTCAGCCTTTTTTCAGCTCAGCCCACACGTGTTGCTTTGTTAAATGTTGGGCAGGTGATATTTATGCTTCACCTGTTTCTTCACATCTGGAGCTGGTGAGATGTTGCTGTTGGGTAACTGAGGCAGGTACTGAGCCTAGAGAAAGGAAAGGGGAAGACAAGAAAAAAAAAAGGTTAACTTGATGCTTTTTTCAGGATGTCTATCTTAGACAACAGGAAAGGGGAACTATCATAAAAAATATGTGTTCTACTTATTAAGGTGTCCGTTAAAGAAAGGTTCGTTTAGATCCATGCAAGTTCAAATCAGTCGTAGAATGTAATTGAGCACTTATTTAAGTATTTTACTTAAGTAATAATAAAGTGTTGCCGGAATGAGTCCTAAAACCCGGAAATTAGTTGCATTTCTTGTTCCCTCGTGTCAAAGTAAATGTTTGTTTTTTTTAACGTGTGTTTGGTTAGATGTCTCAAATAAGGTCTGTTGTTTACGTAAGTCCAAGAGTGTTTCGCTACATGTTAAAATACATCAGTAGATACCCCACTGGTCAATTTCCGAAGATTCTTCTGCAGACTATTTAAAACATGAACGGGCTGATTTTATCATTGCACAACAATGTGTGATTGTTATAGCAGTAATATTAAACACTAATAATACAGTAAACTATTAACACTGTAAATATTATTGTTTGCCCGTGGTGAGATAACGAGGCTCCATTCAAAATAAACCTATTTTTAGTGTTTAGGCACGTTAATAAAGTTGTAATTAAGTTGACTACAGCAGTGGTTCTCAACTGGTCAGGCCTCTGGACCCACTTTTTACTTGGTCAATACATCGCGACCCAACATTTTGAAGCACTGAAATCTATTCAACAAAAAATTGTGCTGTATATACGCTTTTCAGCATACAATATTAACTAAAGTGAAGTACAGTGCATATATCCCTTATATCCCTTCACAGAACTAAAGTATGCTTTTAAAAAAGGTTTAATGAGATGATGGAATCAAAGCTGAACTATATAAAAAGGCACACATGCTGAAAACCCAACCCCAGCAGGGGGGTCTGGGGGGATTCTCCCCCAGGAGATTTTTAGAAATACTAACATAAACTATGCATTCTGGTACACTCTGAGAAGAAAATAAATAAATCTATTACTACCCGACATATTAATAATATTTTATGCCATTGTTTGTTTTTTACTTTGTTCTGACAGCTTGCTGCGAGAAGAGTAAAGAGGAGATAGTCTGTGTGGCTCCCATTGTTCTGTCACCTGTCAATCATCAAACCGGGGGTCATATTTCAATGTGTTCATTTTTATCTGAAGTTGTACCCATGGATGTATAAAGAAGAGTTCTACCGCAAAGTTATTCTCCGTGGGGACTTCCGGCAACAATCTTGATTCTGATTGGCCACAAGACTCGAAAAAACATCAGCAAAGATATTTTATTGAGAAGATGATCACTATGTGACAGAAGTTTTCAAAACCGTTTATGGTCCCCGGTACTTACAGTCCAACGCCTACTGCATGCACAGCGTTAGAAAATTGGGCCTTCAAAATAAAAGTTTGACTTTTTCCCCAAAAAAAAGAAATTCCAATTTTATTTTATTTTCCAATTTTTTTTTCTTCACTCACACATCCGCGACCCACTCGAAACGGGTCCGCGACCCACTTTTGGGTCGCGACCCACCAGTTGAGAACCACTGGACTACAGCATATTCATATTTGTTGGTGCTTTCATGTCAATTCGGCGAACATATGATAGCCTACTACATTACATGATCGTGAAGATGATGATTAAATTATTATTACAAATCAGTAGTGAGAGCAGGGCTGCATTTCCTCCCATCGGATGTGATACAAAAACAAACAGATTATTTTTGTAGTTGTAAACTCACGTGGATTAAACCACATTTCGTTAATAGAAACAAAATACGATTTTTAAAAAATGATTACATGTCTCTTATTTAGCACAGAATATGATCCTATCCGTGAAGATCCGCTATATCAGCTATACCTATCAGCTGTTTATTTCACATGAGTTCCAGTGTGGCAGCTTTTTAATCACTGCTCCTCCTGGTGGATCCATGATCCATTGCAGCTGGTTTCATTATAATTTATCAAGGGGGCGTATCAAGTCATGCGGGGGGTTTTCCTTTCAGCGAGGGCCCACCCCGTGCCGATCACGGCCCCACATGGGTAGGGGCGTCTGAAATGAGGTGCTACATCTGTACATTAGATTTAGTTATACCTGAAGTAAAATCACAATCTACCCAGCAATGCATAAAGTAGTTGAATTAGCTCCACTTTACTACCTGCAAAAAATACATTAATGCATCAATATATGTGTCCCTTCGCAATTATCACTGGCCCCGTGTATCTCCTAATCGTTATAACCGGCCTGCTCTCGTCTATCCCACATGCTCCACTGAGATCCAACATCTAGTTTCAGGTGGCCTGTGGAACTGCCAGTCAGCTGTTCCTAAGGCTGACTTCATCTCTGGCTACGCCTCCCTGCAGTCTCTGGATTTCCTTGCTCTCACTGAGACCTGGATTACTCCATCCAACACATCCACCCCAGCAGCTCTCTCCACAGCATATTCCTTCTCCCATACACCCAGACCCACTGGCAGAGGAGGTGGCACTGGTCTACTGCTCTCTCCCAAATTGAGCTTTTCCCTCTTCAAGCTACCTAACTTCACTCCTTCCACCTTTGAATTCCATGCCGTCACAGTAAACCCATCCTATACAATTAACCATTGTTGTTCTCTACCGTCCACCAGGCGCCTTGGGGGACTTCTTGGAGGAATTAGATAATCTCCTCTCACACATCCCTGAAACTGGCCCTCCCGCTGTACTTCTCGGAGACTTCAACCTCCAGACAGGGAAGATATCTGAACTAACATCTCTTTTAACTGCCTTTGCCTTCTCACTGTCTCCATCCCCACCAACTCATAAAGCTGGCAATGTCCTTGATCTCATATTCTCAAGGAACTGCACTACTCCTAACCTCTCTGTAAACCCGCTTCACACCTTGGATCCAGCGCTCTCGACTAACTTTTTTCACCATCCTCCCGGAACCGTCTCGAAATACAATCTAAGCCGTCCCGAAATTAATGTGGACCGTCCCGAATTTAAAATATTAGTTTTTCTACATTATCATTAGTTAAGATCATTCAAAGTGACCTTTAACATAAATAAAACATCATACAAATCATTAGATGATAATTCATCAACCTTTTTATTTGAGTAAATCAGTCAATCACATAAACAAAGGCCAAATATATTTAAACAAACACACAAACGAGAAAGTTACTCTAATATTGAATCCAATCAAGTCCCATCCAATTAACAAACAAATCCAACACTCTGTCCTGAAGACAGAACCCAGAGTAACCACTAACCAGGATGACAGTCAGTAACACAGTCAGGAGACATTTACAAACGGCCCCGCCCCCTCGCACACAGACGGGAGAGAGAGATCTCGTCTGGATTGTGTGGTGTCTCGTCAATTGTGTTAGTTGTGTTTGTTTTATGTCTGTCATTTCATGTTTAGTCAGGTATGTAATTCCAAGTCTAGTCAGGTTTCTATGTAGAGTCAGGTTTTCTTGTTACGTCACGTCTGTCTATTTTATGTATGTCATCTCTAGTCAAGTCCCCATGTTTCATGTCATGTCTCGTTTTCCCATTTCCTGTTTTATTTTGTACTTGCCTCTTGTCTTTCTCTTCAGGTCCTGTTACTTCCTCACTTTGGGTGTTTTTCCGCCATCGTCAGCATCTGCCCCGCCCCTGATTGTTTCCACCTGTTCCCAATTCCCTCATGTTTAAATAGTCCTTGTCTCCCTTTGTCTTGTGCCAGTTCTTCTTGTTTCAGTGTGCTTCTATGTCGACAGACCCAGAGTTAAACCAGAGAGGAGAGTTACCAGAGAGGAGAGTTTTGTTTGTTTGAAATCAAGAAGTTTTGTTTTGTCCTCGCAAGAGTGATTTTTTGTTAAAACTTTGTTTTATTTTTTCTCATTAAAATATGAGTCGTCGCATTTGAGTCCAGTATTTTTGTACCCCATTCTAACAGAACGAATTGGCCAACATGGACTCAGCCGACTCAGAAAGATTTAAAGCGGATGTCGAAGGACAGAGAGCAGTGCTTGCTCACCATGCTGCACAGCTGGTCTCCATTAACAGAGGAGTTGGTAATCTCACTGATCGCCAAGCAGAATTCCAGGAGGCTGTAACTAATCAAGTTAATCACCTGGCGGTTCAAGTGCACAGAGCTCTTGCCCAACTCGAAGCTGGATCATCTACATGGTCTCCTACTATGCCGAGCCCATCCGTTGCATCCACTGGTTCTGCTGCTGCTGCTGCAGACCACATTCCCCCTTCTGGAACGTCGCTTCGCCTTGCATCTCCAGAAAAGTTTTCCGGGGACTCTGGGGACTGTCGCCCCTTTCTGGTACAGTGTGAACTGCATTTCGCCCATAACCCCTCTGCCTTTATTTCAGACCAAGCTAGAGTAGCCTTTATGCTGTCCCATTTAACCGGGCGAGCTGCCGCCTGGGCTACGGCTGAATGGTCCTCAAATTCAGAGACTCTAAGGCGTGTTTTTGATCACTCTTCACCAGCCAGAGAGGCCAGCCGAGTGTTAATGCAGATTAAACAGGGACCCAGAAGAGTGGCAGATTATGCGATACAATTTCGCACTTTAGCAGCAGATAGCGGGTGGAACACCCCAGCCCTTATTGCTGCCTTTATGAATGGCCTAAAGGATTCTATTAAGGACCAATTAGCACCTCTGGAGCTACCAAACAGATCTTAACTCAATCATTACAATGTCAACGCGCATTGATATTAGACTTAATGAAAGGAACAATGAAAGGTTAAAAACCAGCATGCGCCCACCTGCCCCACAACGCCGATGGGTAAACAATACACCCCTGACAACATCATCTGAGGAACCAATGCAGCTGGGCGGAGCCAGGATTACAGCAGAGGAACGACAGCGCCGTTTTCGTGAAGGATGCTGCTTCTACTGTGGACAACATGGCCATGCTGCATCTTCCTGCCCGTTAAAAGGACAGGCTCATCGGCGCGACGGAGGGCGCTGGTGAGCCGATTTTCTGCAGCTGACTTTCCTCCACGATCATTGACCAAGGTAAAATTACAGTTACGTGACCACACCATGACTCAGGGGGTACTAGTGGATTCAGGAGCGGACGAAAGTCTGATGGACTGGGGTCTTGCTAAAAGACTGGGCATTACAACTGTTCCTTTTACTTCCCCTGTAGATGCCAGTGCCTTAGATGGCAAGCTGTTATTCAGAGTAACCCATATAACTGAACCCATTCAATTAACTATAGATGACATTCACACAGAAAGATTAAGATTCCACTTATTTGACTCTGCACTTCACCCTATAGTTTTGGGACTTCCATGGCTCCTCAGACACAATCCGAATATTGACTGGCGGTCGGGAAACATTAAGAACTGGGCTCCTGATTGTAAAGTTACCTGCTTAGCCTCCCCTGGGAACTCCAGACAAACTGTTAATCAGACAGACAAACCCAATAGAGTTACCACTGACATCAAGTCAGAGTATGCTGACCTGTCTAGAGTGCCTACATGTTATCTGGACTTAAAAGAGGTTTTTGACAAGACTAAGGCTACTTCGCTACCACCTCATCGACCTTATGACTGCCCTATTGACCTTTTGCTTGGAGCTCCGATCCCTAGAGGTCGGCTTTACTCCATCTCTGCACCAGAAAGAGGGGCCATGAAGACGTATATTGACTCTTCCCTTAAGTCTGAACTCATTAGACCGCCGTCATCACCTGCGGCTGCAGGTTTTTTCTTTGTGGGCAAGAAAGATGGTTCTCTCCGTCCATGCATAGACTATAGTCCACTCAATGGAATAACTGTCAAGAATAAATACCCCCTTCCACTAATGTCTTCAGCGTTTGAACTGTTGCAGGATGCCCAAGTATTCACCAAACTGGACCTCAGAAACGCTTATCATCTCGTCAGAATTCGGGAGGGGGATGAGTGGAAGACAGGGTTCAACACTCCGAGTAGCCACTACGAATATCTTGTAATGCCTTTTGGTTTATGCAATGCTCCAGGTGTCTTTCAGGGTATGATCAATGATGTGTTGAGGGACTTTCTCAACAAGTTTGTCTTCGTCTACCTTGACGACATCTTAATTTTCTCACCGGATGAGGATACTCACATTCAACATGTCCGCCAAGTACTCCAGAAACTGTTGGAGAATCAACTGTACTGCAAAGCGGAGAAATGTGAGTTTCATGCCAAGACGGTCTCTTTCCTGGGTTATATCATCACCGCAAACCATGTTCAGATGGATCCAGTAAAGGTTAGTGCTGTGGAAAATTGGCCAACTCCCACAAACAGGAAACGGATCCAACAATGTTTAGGCTTTGCCAACTTCTACAGAGGTTCATAAGAAACTTTAGCGCCATTGCGGCGCCATTACATGCACTAACCTCTTCCCATGTTGCGTTTAAGTGGAACACTGAGGCGGAGAAAGCCTTTCAAAGACTCAAGATGCTGTTCACAACCGCTCCAATCCTCACAGTGCCTGACCCGCAGAGACAATTCATTGTGGAGGTGGATGCCTCGAACGAAGGCGTCGGAGCGGTACTCTCCCAAAGGTCTTCTCAGGAAAACAAGCTCCATCCTTGTGCGTTCTTGTCACGTAAGTTGACAGACGCAGAGAGGAACTACGATGTGGGGAACAAGGAACTTTTGGCAGTAAAGATAGCCTTAGAAGACTGGCGTCATTGGTTAGAGGGGGCGGAACAACCATTTCTAGTATGGACTGATCACAAGAACCTGGAATTCATTAGAAAATCCAAAAGACTAAACCCACACCAGGCTAGATGATCATTGTTTTTTAGTAGCTTTAACTTCACCTTGTCATACAGACCAGGCTCTCAAAATGTGAAACCAGATGCTTTGTCACACATGTACGATCCTGAACCTTCTGCCAAAAAACCTGAAAGCATCCTTCCACTTCATTGTGTGGTTGGGGCAGTTTCATGGCAAATAGAATCTGTGGTGAAGCAAGCACATGGTGAGAGCCCGGGCCCCTAGTGGTTGCCCGCAAAATAGGTTGTTTGTACCTGTTTCAGTTCGCTCACAGGTAATTCACTGGGCTCACACGTCTTTGCTCACCTGTCATCCGGGGGTTAAACGCACAATCTTTATGATAAAGCAACGTTTCTGGTGGCCGGCTATGGAGAAACAGGTGGCAGAGTATGTGGCAGCCTGCACCGTTTGTGCTAGAAACAAGACCTCCAAACAAGCTCAGATGGGTCTGCTGCAGCCTCTTCCTGTTCCACACCGTCCATGGTCACATCTCTCCATGGACTTCGTCACTGGATTACCCGTGTCCGAAGGAAACACCACCGTCCTGACGGTGGTGGACAGATTCAGTAAGATGGCAAATTTCATTGCATTACCCAAGCTCCCCTCTGCCAAAGAAATGGGCAGACGGTCATGTTACGTGAAGTTTTCCGCACTCATGGTTTTCCCAGGGACATCGTATCGGACCGAGGCCCCCAGTTCATCTCAGGTTTTTGGAAGGAGTTCTGCCATCTCCTTGGTGCCACCGTCAGCCTGTCTTCGGGATACCACCCGCAGTTCAATGGCCAATCAGAGCGCATAAACCAGGAGCTGGAGACCTGTTTGCGGTTGTCTTGTTTCCCAGAACCAGGCATCGTGGAGCAAGCATCTGGTGTGGGTCGAGTATGCTCACAACACACTGCCCACCGCCGCTACTAGACTTACTCCTTTCCAGTGTGTTTATGGTTACCAGCCACCCTTGTTCCCTGCCAATGAAGGTGAGGTCATGGTCCCGTCGGCACACGCTATGGTCCGTCGGTGCCGCCGGATCTGGGCAGGTGTTCGTCGTGCTCTCCTGCTCAGTGCCAGCCAGATGAAGAAGGTGGTGGATTGGCATCGCAGACCGGCTCCATCCTATAGGCCTGGACAAAGCGTTTGGCTGACTACCAAAGACTTACCCCTTCATGTCATGTCCAGAAAGCTAGCCCCAAGGTTCGTGGGTCCTTTCCAGGTGTCTAAGGTGATTAACCCAGTGTCTGTGCGCTTACGTCTACCCAAGGTCCATCCGACGTTTCATGTGGGTAAGGTCAAGCCTGTAAGAGAGAGTCCTCTGGTGCCTGCCTCTAATCCCCCACCGCCTCCCCGGATGGTTGATGGTGGTCCTGTCTACACTGTTAAGAAACTGCTTGGAGTCCGTAACCGTGGTCGAGGGAAACAATTCCTCGTGGATTGCGATGGTTATGGTCCCGAAGAAAGACAATGGGTCCCTGCAAGCTTCATTGTAGATCGGAGTTTGATCACTGACTTTTATCAGGATCATCCAGGAGTGTCTGGGACTTCCGGAGCAGTCCCTAGAGGGGGGAGTACTGTGGTGTCTCGACAATTGTGTTAGTTGTGTTTGTTTTATGTCTGTCATTTCATGTTTAGTTAGGTATGTAATTCCAAGTCTAGTCAGGTTTCTATGTAGAGTCAGGTTTTCTTGTTACGTCACGTCTTGTCTGTCTATTTTATGTATGTCATCTCTAGTCAAGTCCCCATGTTTCATGTCATGTCTCGTTTTCCCATTTCCTGTTTTATTTTGTACTTGCCTCTTGTCTTTCTCTTCAGGTCCTGTTACTTCCTCACTTTGGGTGTTTTTCCGCCATCGTCAGCATCTGCCCCGCCCCTGATTGTTTCCACCTGTTCCCAATTCCCTCATGTTTAAATAGTCCTTAGCCTCATCCCAATACCCCTCCTCGACTCCTCTCTTCCCCTCCTCCGGGACTTGACCCGGAAATCGATTAAGACACGCCATTTTGAAGGACATCCCAATAGCTGAAATACACACAGAGGAGGGGTGAGGGAGGAGGGGTGCGGGAGGAGACGAAAGGGAGGATACACGCGAGCATACTGCGGAAGTGTTTTCACTACTCGCGTATAAAAGCCCCGCCCCCCACCTTCACAAGCTGGTCAATTTCAACAGAGGAAAACCGACAACTTGAGATGAGTGGAAAAGCGTCACATAAATGTATAAGTGCTCACAGCTCCGTGGGAATTATTACGTGCAATTCATTTCTAAAGGCTTTCACATTACTATAATTATATTTTTATTTAAATGTAGGCTACATTTTACACCAAACGGAACACAAAAGCAGAGGACCAACCATCAATGAATTCCTTGACTAACAAGAGAAAGATTCATTTATTTAACTAAATATTTAACCAGAAATGGGCCGGTTCTAAGGGGTTATCAGTTAAGCCCCGATGAGAGGGGATACAGCTGTGCACATGTCATCATTAACAGACGTTGTTTAAGAGTGACGTTTGAGTGAACGAGGACATCCCAATTAATACCTGAGGACTCCTCTGTCCTCGCGTCACCTCCTCGTATCCCTCGCTCGCATCTTACTAAGATGCAAGGAAGGGACGCGAGTGAGGGAAAGGAGGGGTCGAGGAGGGGTATTGGGATGAGGCTCCTGTCTCCCTTTGTCTTGTGCCAGTTCGTCTTGTTTCAGCGTGCTTCTATGTCCACAGACCCAGCGTTAAACCAGAGAGGAGAGTTTTTTTTTTTTTTAAATCAAGAAGTTTTGTTTTGTCCTCGCAAGAGTTTTTTTTCTCATTAAAATATGAGTCGTCGCATTTGAGTCCAGCATTTTTGTACCCTGTTCTAACAGATTGGAAAGATAGAAAATACATCATAGACGCATTTTGTAGTCTTATTGCATATTAGAGTTGACGAAACTAAAACTGCAATATAATGTTTATGTAGCAATAAGACAGGAAATATATTTTTTAAATCTCTCCAGTACAGATAAAAAGTCAGATAACGTCGGAGCTTAACGGTACCACTGTCTTTAATCATTCCGGCCCGGGCCCAGTTAATACTGGGGCTCGGTACCCATCCCTACACGGGGAGAGGCGCAGCATATTGCTAAGGACTAAATACGATGGAGAGTTCTCATCTTAGCCTTATTACCCATAGGGGATGAAGAGGAGTAAGTAAATAGAGGCCGGCGCTCCAGGGTCTGGTTCTGCTGTGCGTTTTCGTGATGTAAAGGTAAAAAATTGCAGAATTCCTCCACGGGATGCCATTGTCATTGTACATCACTCAACCTACGAAATACACACACTCAGTACATAGCTAGACCCACACATTTTGTGTATTTTGCGGGTTGCTAAATGTTTTGTGCTTGTGTGTTTATGTTGACAAGGAGGTTTAATAACTGTGCTACACAAAACGTGCAATCAGTTTCATTTTCATCGCCGTTCGTAGTAGAGTTAGCAGGGTATTTTTATTTTAACTCTGGTCCCAAATTCATCCCAAAATTATTTTGTATCCTCCCCGACCCTATTTTTTTCGACGACGGGACGTCCTTAAGCTCGAGCCCTGCTCGGATCACTTCTTCCTTTCGTTCTCTCTACCCCTTTCCAAACATAACAAACTAATCTCATCCTGCACCTATCCGCCGTAACCTTCGTTCCCTCTCCCCCTCTACCTTTGCCTCATCGGTTCTCTCAGCCCTCCCTTCCTCTGACTCGTTCCAACTCCTGCCTCCAAACTCTGCTGCAGAAACTCTCCTCTCTACTCTCTCATCCTCTCTGGACTCTCTCTGTCCTCTCACATCTCGGCAGGCTCGTCAGTCCCCTCCTGCTCCCTGGCTAAATGACGCACTGCGTGCTAATAGAACCATCCTCAGGGCAGCAGAGCGGAAACGGTGGAAATCCAAACACCATGACGACCCTCCTAACCTATCAGGCTCTCCTCTCCTCTTTCTCGGCTTCGATCTCTCAGGCAAAAAGCACTTTCTTTCAAGATAAGATCCAATCTTCCTATTCCAATCCCAAAAAACTATTTTCCATCTTCTCCTCCCTCCTGGACCCCCCCAAAGCCCCTTCCCCCTCCTCCCTTCTGTCGAGCGACTTTGTTAACCACTTTGAAAAAAAGGTTGATGATATTCGCTCTTCTTTTTCTGACTCACCTTTACTCACCGCTGGGTCACCAGACCCTCCTTTCACCCACACACTGACCTCCTTTCCCTCTCTCTCTCCAAGTGAGGTTCTTACCCTCATTACCTCTGCCCGCCCTACCACCTGTCCTCTGGACCCCTATCCCTTCAAACCTCCTTCAGACTATCGCTCCTGATATTCTACCGTTTCTCACCCATTTCATCAACACTTCTCTAACTTCTGGTCACTTTCCAAACAGTCTCAAGGAGGCAAGAGTAAACCCTCTCCTAAAGAAACCCACTCTCAACCCGTCTGATGTTATAAACTACAGGCCTGTCTCTCTCCTCCCGTTCCTGTCTAAAACACTTGAACGCGCTGTCTTTAAACAACTCTCCTGTTATCTCCATCAGAACAACCTTCTGGATCCGCACCAGTCTGGTTTCAAGGCAGGTCACTCCACAGAAACTGCTCTCATTGCTGTCACTGAGGAATTGCACACTGTTAAAGCAGCCTCCCTCTCCTCTGTCATCATCCTGTTGGACCTGTCTGCTGCATTCGACACGGTGAACCATCAGATCCTCCTTCGTACTCTCCAAGAACTTGGAGTTTCAGGCTCTGCACTTCCCTCCTCACCTCATACCTCAAAGACCGCACCTATAGGGTTACTTGGAGAGGGTCCGAGTCCGACCCTTGTCAATTAACTACAACTGTCAATTTGCTATCCTGTCTCCAAAATGGTGGAATGAGCTCCCCATTGAAATCAGGACAGCAGAAAGCCTACACATCTTCCGGCGCAGACTGAAAACTCATCTCTTTCGACTCCACTTCGAGCGATAGAATTACTAACAAAGCACTTATATACTAATAAAGGACTGGCTTATCTAAAGCCTGTTTAGTAGCACTTGAAATGTTTGGCTCTATGAAGCCTGATGTACTTATATGATTCTGTTTTCTTCAAGTTTGTATCTTCTTGGTCGAATGCACTTATTGTAAGTCGCGTTGGATAAAAGCGTCAGCTAAATGCAATGTAATGTATCAATAATTAGGATCCAAAAATATAACGTATATTATTCTGAAAGTGGCCAATTTGTATAATGAGAACTTTTTTGTACCTTAGGTATATTTGGATGCCGATAAATGTTTTGTTAAGTCATTCTTTATGCAGGACTCAAACTTCAACAGTATTTCTATACTGTTTACTCAAGTACAAGATCTGACTTTCTTTTTTGCCCTTGGTTGAAGTCATTTCATGAAAGCAGCCTTTGTGTCGGACAAAGATGAGTATGATATTATTATTGTTAGGAACATACTAAGAATATATAAACTAACCTATAGCAGTATGTTCATTGAGCTTGTATAGGTACAGTAATATGTGTGGCTGAAGCAGCATGCACAGTCTGTCAATTTGGGGTCATGAGAGGATTTCCCCACACTTACCCCAGGCTGTCTACGTCGGGAGCCTTTGTCATGTCGTCTCCCCAGGCGCTCCCCCTCACGGCCCCAGTTCACTCCATCTTCCAGGAAGTAAGGCAGCTCCAGCAGCTCCTCACAGGACAGACGGAGTGACGGGTCCATCACCAGGCAGGACTGCTCACACAGAGTGAACATAGAGGGTTGGTTTTCAAAATATTAGTTATTTCAAAGAATTGGACAAACTACAGTATGTAATGGCAACACTTGTTAAAATGAGCTCACACATAATAGCCTTAATTTTCTGTAGCACCATTTCTTGATTTATCTTTATTGATCCGAAAATTTAAAATTGTTTGTTACGATATATTGTTTGATATTGTTTTGATATTTGATATTGTTTGCACGTGAGTTAAAAATATAATAAACAAAGAAATAAACACAAACCTGCATATCAACAGTATATATAGAGAATCTATTGATCACAATATAAAAAATACAGAATAAGTTAGGATACACTTTAATAAATCATCTTTAAACTGAAACAAAATATATAAACAGTATACAAAATAAATGGAAATGCTATGAAGTAGAGTTTGAGTACAATATGAAAGGTGAAATCTGGTTAAAAAAGAAAACGATGTATATAATAAAGAATATATACCTTCATAACTTGGAGGGCATAAAGAGACATGCCATGGAAGCGCTTTTCCAAAGGCTCCTAATAGCAGAAATAAATGGAAAATGATGACAAGAACCCTTGGCCTCCCCAATAATAACATGTGCATTCTCAATGGTAACAGGATTCGTACCGTCGTGTCAGGTTCAGGAATACTGACTCCGCTGAAGAAAACATTGGAGCGGAAGACCTGCTGGTGCCGGGGGATCAGGTCACCTGAGGTCAGAAAGGAGATCAACAAAATCATCAATCAGTACCATTTATTTTATTCAGTGTGTCCATTTCTGGGAGTAAATGGTTAACTAAGCTGAAGAGACTTTTCAAAAATGTTTAACCAAGATCTATGCCGGTTAAACAAACCACGTAGAGCAAAGTCCACTGAAGAAAAGCCAAGTTTCCTTGTGAGGTTTTCTTAAGGAACAGTTCAACCCCAAATCAAAAATACATACTGTTCCACTTACCTGTAGACTTATGTATCAATGTAGATTGTTTTGCTGTGTGCTGCAGAGTGTTGGAAATATAGTGTGGTGCAGTGATGACGTATTTATGTGAACCAGACTCGGAAGTGAGCATCGCAACGGGCTCCCTTGACAAAAAGCAAAGGGTATTCCCCATTGCATTTTGGTTTATTGCAGAAAATAAGCTTTGTGGCCAACACAGGTTTATGATACTTAACACGTTCTGTTCAGCAGAATAATCCTCACATATTAACACCCCTTTGGGATTTTTGAAGCGTCAATGCGATTGGCATATATAAAAAGCTAACATTAGGCAATAAACAAACTACATCACAGTTGCATGGCTGCGAATCACCACCGCTAAGCTAAAGGGGGACTTATGTCGGGGTGATGACGTTTAGTAAATTCATTTAGTCCCTTGTTAGCAACCGCCGTTTTAAAGACACGTCAAATCTTTGGACATTCACAAGTGGGGTATTTTACTGCCTTATTTTATGTCGTTAAACAAAACGTACAAATCTCTTCAGCTCGTGTTAACCACAGACCTTATTTCAGGCTTCTAACCACAAACACGTTCAATAAACTGTTGACTTTGAGATGAGGGAACCGGAAGAGTTTAAATGCTGTCTTTTCCTGGTTTCAGGACTAATTACTGCACCACTCTATTGGCCTTAAATGTGTGACTTCTCTCCGATATAATGAAACTATATGTACTGTAACTATACGCGGTGCTTACATCGCCCAAAAAACACACTTTGACCCAAATACTAAATATAGTCCACAGACCTGTTGTGAGCAGTTTCATGTAGGAAGCATTTTCTTTCGACCAAACTAAACATGTCAACCTGTCTCTCTCCTTATGTGCAGTGAGACAGTTGGCAGGTATCTCACACCAAGGTCTGAGGGTTATCCTTCTGGAAAGAGACATTGCTCTTCTTACATTATAGTTCATTTTAGTTCACACAACCTTTGATGTATTTGCCTGTTTGACTAAGCTTATACTGGTGTGAAAGCTATTGTATTAATGATCAATCAACTTGACCAAGACTGCTCTAAAAGGTAGATATCTTTGTTTGTGGTGTAAAAGCAAGACAAATCCATCATTAACTGTTGAATTATCTCGGATTTCTTCATCAACTTAAGAACTGAACTACCCTTAAATCCATTTACTAATCGTATTAACTGTCAATTAATGAATGTCTGAATAAACACATGTTGAGTTTGGCACCCAAAAGCAGATTATTCCTGCTAAGAACCCATTTACGTGGCCACTCAGTATACCTAGAGTTTTTCGGATAAGGTAGAGCTGGTCAACATCAGACTTCCCGGGCCAGAGTGGATTCCCATTGAGGAGCTCAGCGAAAACACAGCCGAGGGCCCACATGTCCACAGGGGGCCCGTACTGAGTGTCCCCGACCAGCAGCTCAGGGGCCCGGTACCAGCGAGTCGCCACGTAGTCTGTGTACTCGTCCTCTGGTCCTGCTGAGTAGGCGGATAGAGATAACTTGTATGTACACACATACACTTAGAATAATGAATACTAAATAGGGTACATTGTTGAGGAGGGGATTACAAGGCATGTTGAATGAGTACATGTTAATGTATGGTAACACAACCCAGAAACCTAATGCACGAAGGGTAAACAGAGACACCCTACACAGAGACGCACTAACTGCCTGAACGGTCCCCCTATGCAAAGCATTCATTGAAAACATTGAAAGTGAGGAGGCCGTCGGCAGGAGGATGATTCCGGTTTCTTGTTGAATAAGTCATTAGAGGTAGACGCTAAATGCACATAAATGCACTCGCTTTCTGGATGACCTACTCAGAATGCGGGCGAAACCGAAGTCGCAGAGCTTGATGACTCCGGTTTTGGTGAGGAGGATGTTCTCTGGCTTCACATCACGGTGGATACACTGCAACATAAACACTCAATATCAAGGATTTGGCAACGTGATACACAGTCTCTTAGTGACATAGGAAGAGGCGGATATTAAGGCTGAGGGATTAGGAATGGAGGAACAATGGCAAGAGATCAGATACCAAATATTGAAACTGAATACGCATTGCAGTCACTGAGACTTAAATGACTCCTGATGGGGAGTAGAAGGCAAAGTTTGAGTTCCGGAATCATTCTTAACTGTAGTGAGAAAAGAGTGGTGCAGTGAGTCCTAAACCCTAAAAGACTTAGCATTTGCCGTTTCCTGTCCCCATGCACGAAGTCAATGGTTTTTAAACGTGTTTTATGGTGAAATAAGGTACGTGGAAAAAATATTTTTCACGTTTTGTTTGACGACATAAAACACGCCAGAAGATACTCAACTCTGTAATGTCCGAAGCATCTATGTGTCATAACAATAGCTAACAAGTGGCTAAATGAGAAAACTAAATGTCATAACGCCGACATGATTCCGCCTTTAGCTTAGTGGTGGTGAGGTGCAGCCATTACGTTCAAAACAAAAACTAAATGGTGTTAATATGTGGAGATTGTCCTGCTGAACAAAATGTTGTTGGTATCATAAATGTGTGATGCTAAATTCCAGGTCCGGCCTACAAAAATATATCAACACTGCACCGCTCTATTATGTAAGTAGGAGTAGTTCTGTGGTTTGTGATGGTGCACATTTCTTGTTTAATGCAATCCTTCTCAGTATCCAAACCACTGTCTACAGGTGCCTGATGGACAGCTTCTGCCTGATGGACAGCTTCTGCCTGATGGACAGCTTCTGCCTGATGGACAGCTTCTGCCTGATGGACAGCTTCTGCCTGATGGACAGCTTCTGCCTGATGGACAGCTTCTGCCTGATGGACAGCTTCTGCCTGATGGACAGCTTCTGCCTCATGGACAGCTTCTGCCTCATGGACAGCTTCTGCCTGATGGACAGCTTCTGCCTGATGGACAGCTTCTGCCTGATGGACAGCTTCTGCCTGATGGACAGCTTCATTGACACATTTTCCAGGAAAAGGTGTTGAAAAACTGAGCTATTCAAATAAGATGGTTTGCCAGATTCTGGAAATTAGTATAATATATTCCAAGCAATGCTATGAGCAGCAACAGTGATACAATTATTGTGTATACTGCATGATGCTCATGTAACTATAATTCAATGTTGGAATAAGGGTTCAACTGAATATTAGAGCAAAACACTGTATTTTATCAAATGTTTTGTATGAAATAATATAGTAAACTGTAAAACACATATAGATGTAAGGATAGTTATATATGTGTTCAAGTTTATCTTAAAAAAATAATCAGCTGCCATATGTACACTGTAAAATATAGTGGAAAAGATACACACTTTAAATTGAGTAAATACAAAATCTTTCTTAAACCACTTTATTTAGCCCCCCCATCTCTTTACATGTTGTCACAGTAGGAGAGGGAATATATTACAGAAACATGTAACTTTAAAATACTGTAGATATGGCTTAAAGTATTTTTCTAATGCAGCCTTAAAAACTCTTAATAGGCTATATCCTTTTAGACAAGAAGAAGAAGGACAAACACCGACGGTGGAAGATCAAAGAATAAACACATGAAAATGACCAAAGAAAAACATTATATTAGCAGTTGAAATATACTGACATTGTGCTTGTGGCAGAAGTTGACCGCCTGTAGAGTCTGCCACACGATGCTCTTCAGCTGAGCCTCTGGAACCCTGCAGAGGACCAGAGACAAACAAAACCTATTTACCAGTCATGATTTCCTTGTCTATTATCAAATAAAATACAAGAAGTGTGGCTTTACGCACCCTCTTGTCACCCGGGTAACCTTAGGCCTGTCTCTAACGGCGACAGCGCCTTTGTTTTCAGGAGCAGCTAGAGTTTCTGCTGCACTGCCTTGTGAGAAGGGAATGGTCCGACAGCCACTAACCATTTGTCTTGCTGTGTGACTTCACATGACTAAACTAAACATGATAATCCCTCAAAAAGAAGGCCCACGTAAACTATATAGATACTCCAATGAAACTGAAAGTAATGTAGAAGGAAGTATCATCAGCATATCAAAAGTAAAAGTTCTAATGTTGAAACTTTTAGTGTTACATTTATATACTGAACAAGAGAATTGATGATAATCACTGATGCGTTAAGAAGTAGGCAGCACTTTAACATTGTAGCGGGTCAAGTGCTTATGTTAACCAATTTATATACATCGGAGTTGTTTTAACTTGTGGAAATTGCTAAATGATCTAAGATGTAGTGAAGTAGAAAGTAACATAAAGGGAAGTACATGACTAAAGTACAAATGCCTCAAAACTGAAGTACAGTAGATGTACCTTCCACCACTGCACATCATGGGGAATTCTTAGAGGGGTGCGAACGAAATTGATAACAGATACACTTCTATAAAGATTAAAGTGGATGAGTATCTTCAGCGTTCCAAGTATGCAGCTCTTCAGATTCCTCCACGACGCACTGATCAGACACACAGACATGGCCGACGTGTTTCCCTTACCCTCGAGGGTGTTTGTCCAGCTCGTTGAGGACTGTCTGCTCGCAGAACTCGAACACCAAGTGGAGCCGTCTTTTCCTCCTGAACACCTCCAGCAGGTTGACCAGATTCACGTGTTTCAGCTGCTGCAGGACCAACAAATAACAAGGACACTGTGTCAGAACTCAACATCATACTGAACAACATACAACCTATTAAGGATCTTGAGTTTGGCCACATTTTTTAAATGTTGTATCAGAATTGCCTCCAAATGTGTACTCTTTGTTTAATTCAGTCTCTTAAAGCTTGTTTCCCATCCCTTTAAAGTTGAAATGTCTGTATAGCTCTTTGAAACAACAAGTATACATTATGTGTGTCTAATACCTGTGTCGGACACATTCCTTACAATAGTGGCTTAGTATCATATAACCTAAAGAGTGCATATGAACCGGTGTGCGTGCAAGTGTCAACGTGTGGTTTTAAATGTGAGCCAACTTGATACTATTGGGTGTTACTAATCTCCTGTCACCTTCAGCATGCGGATTTCTCGCAGTGCAATCTTCTTAATGACAGGATCATCTTCGGATTCCACAAACTTCTTGATGGCAACTATCTGGCCCGTGTCTCTGTGTCTGCATTTGAACACCACGCCGTAAGAACCCTCGCCGATTTTGGCCAGCTTTTCATATTTCTCCATTTTCTAGTCACCTGTCAAAAAATGTAACATTTATCACAAGCTCAGCATCTCATTGAGATGTAAAAGATTCACCTTCAAATATCAAAGACACCTAAGACATATCTTTTAAGCACTGGTCTATTTTGATTTCTCCTAAATGTCTTCAGTCAACAAAGTGAAAAACTATTTTTTAAACTGACTTTATCGAATGTTTGGATTTATATCACACTAGCACGTATTTATAAGAAAACAATGAATTCATCTAGGAATTTACAATATAACTGCCTTAATGTACAATTACCTTGAGAAGTTTAAAGGAGGAATCTCTAAGGTGAAGTGTACCCTCACCTTTCCATGTGTTCTACTCTAAACCTCAGAATAGTGAGTAAATGAATAACTTTTTATTTTGTATTCAACTAATTCAACATGAATATATACAGCCAAGGTAAGAAACAAGAAAACAAAGTTAGTTGACGTTAGCTATATATAAAATAATAGCCCTCTCTTGGATTATCCATCGTTGTTGGTGAAAGATCAAACATTATGATTCAAATGGTAACAAAAAGCATAGAATAGAAATGCAAATGATTTCATTTCTCAGGGTATACGTTTAACATCATGTGGAGGGGCTGAAATAATAATACAGTACCAGAAAATGAAAAGCAAGAGTAAAAAAGGAATGTCTGGTTTTATTCTAGAAATGCATATTATTGGTTAGCTGAAGTAATTAAAGTGAATTGGTGGTTGGTATAACTTTTTATAATCTGTTAGTCAAATATTCCTTAACTTTGATTTGGATTGTTGATCATAAACAATACTTGAGAGATTCGGACTCAGCCAATTCCATAATTAAACACCGATTATCAATGAATTGTGTGACTTAATGGTTGTTCTTTCTACCCATTGACAGAAGTTAGGAGAAGTAGTCATATACTGAAGTAAAAGTAGAAGTACCAGAGTGTAGGAATAATCTGTAAGTAAAAGTCCTACATTCAAAACGTTACTAAGTCAAATCACAAAAGTATTCTCATCAAAATATAGTTAAAGTAGCGACAGTAAAAGTAGTCATTGTGCAGATTGGTCCATTTCAGAATAATATATATGTTTTATAATGATTGATCATGAAAGTGTTCTCAAAGCTGGTGAAGGTGCAGCTAGTTCGAATGACTTTGTAGACTGCAGGGTAGCTTGTGGATTTACTCAGGGTGGAACTAAAGGCTGATTTAAGAGTAGATCATGCTGTTTATCATCAATCTAAATCTGCAAAGTAGGCTAACTAAAGGTACTGCATAGGCTAAATGTAGTGGAGTAACATTACAATATTTACCTCTGAGTTGTAGTGGAGTAGAAGTACAAAGTAGAAACATTCTACTGAAGTACAGTAGGCCTACTTGAGTAAATGTACTTAGTTACTTAAGCCCACTGATATTACCCCAGTCCTGAAGATGTGTGTTGTTGTAGACAAACACAACTCATGATGCCGACCCTAAACTGCCGTCAGTGTCCCACTCACCTGTCCGCAGTGAACTCGCCACCCGCCGTCAGTCTGCGGAGGGTCCTTCCGTCAACAGTCTGTCAACAGTCCGTCAACAGTCCGTCAACAGTCCGTCAACAAACAGTCCGTCAACAGTCCGCAGAGATACATGTAGGCTATGTCGTCATAAGTTGAGTTTGATTTATGATAGCAGTAAGAAGGATGTCAGAGGTCTCTGTCTGTTAATACTATACCCTCCTGTCCTGTGCGTCGTCATTACCATGGTAACCCTCTTTGTTATCATTTTCACTCAGCACTCACTCTTCATTTTCAGTCTATTTTCACATTACCACGACGCCTCGTCATTGATAATTAATAACTAAGCATTAGGAAGTTTGACCTACCCCTGAGAACTGCGCACAAACACATCGTTACGGGATTCACAACGAAGGCTAGGTTAAAACACTCACGTGGGTACACATTCGTTGTAACCAAGGAGACAGGTGGCCGACAGGTGACCGGAAGCAGCGTTAACCGTCACACGACCTACTAATGCTGTAAAGTGTCTCTACTGTAGGCTATTTTTATTTTATGTACAGCACTTTGGCTCGACCAAAAGTCGTTTATAAATGTGCTATATAAATAAAACTTGATTTGATTTGATTAATGACTGATTATCTAACAATGCTTTGGTTTATTGTCTATTCAGTTTATTATTTAAAATCAGGTAGGCCTAGTAGGCTATTAAACCGCTCCTATTTAGGAACAAACCTAACACAGTAGGTCCATTTCCATTGTTTTATTATTAGCTTTAAAGTTAGTATATTTTTATAACGTTAGTATTCACTTCAGTACTTACGTTAAGATACTACACTGTAAAAATACTCCGTTGCAAATAAAAGTTTAATCAGGAAAATGTATTAAAAGTATTGGGAGTAAAAGTACTCATCGCAGAGAAAAAACCCTCTAAAATATTAAAAAGAGATAGATATATGTAAATGGGCAAACGCATAACATCTTCACAATTGAGAAGCTGGAACTATGAAATGTTTTACATTAAAAAATGCTTAAACAATTAGCTAAATTGCTTCCAATTAATGTTGTGTTTCCCCAACATTGTTTTAGGCACTTAATGGATCATCTGATCTATACAAATATCATATTTTTTAATGTTTAATAATCTTTATCCATAGTAAAAATGTAATAAACTAAAGCTGTTGAATACATTTAATGAAGTAAAAAAGCACAATATTTTCCTTTGAACTGTAGTTGCGTAGAAGTATAAAGTGCCACAGAAAGAATATTCTCAAGTAAAGTACAAGTACCTCAAAATGTGTACTTTAGTGCGGTACTTGAGTAAGTATACTTTCCAGCACTGTTGGAATTTATTTAGGAGTTACACTAACATAAAAGATGTAGAATTATACATCCAATATATATAAACTCTACAATAAAATACTCAACAGCACAAATGCAATACTATGCAATAATAATATAATTATCGGCTATATGCTAAAGTTACATTGACATCACCCATTCAATGCGTCACAAGTACTTTACTGAGGACATCTCTAACTTGCATGTTGTTTCTTGCCATTTGCTTTTGAGCCGCTGATCCATTTACGTCTATAATGCTGTTACCTGGAACCTGTACCTATACAGTATTCCTTGAAATAAATCAGTAAATATATCCTCTCTGACTCAATGTTTGAGTTGTTATCCAAAGTTCCTGAGCATCACTCCACTCTACTTTTACTTGTAACAGAGTATTCCTACACTCTGATACCTCTACTTTTACCTGATTACAAGATCTGAGTACTACTTCCACCTCTGGACACAGCTCTGGGATCCTTGGCAGAGACGCATTTAGGACTTCACAGGGAAAAGAATAGATCATGTTGCTCAGAAAAGACAGACAGCTCTATGGTGGAAGGTATGAAATGCCCCATGACAGACTGGTAGGACGTGCTGGGAGGGAGGTGGTTGTGTTCAGAGGTCCATGAAGTAAGTTGGAATAGAGAGAAGGTGAAACAAATCATAAAATGATTTTTGGACCTTTGGACTCATTTGTACAACAAGAACTCATGTGTTGCTGGAGATGCATTTAGTTCAGTTGTCACTGTTAGAACTATAGTGTCCTTACTGATAGTGCCTAAACATCCTGACCTTCACCACAGGATGCAGCTGTGGTTATAAGAGGAAATGCTCATTATCTTCAGTTCCTATATGCAGTGGTGGATAGTACATTTACTCAATTATTGTGCTTTATTTTTGACTTTACATAACATTTAATGCTGCTTTATACTTATAATTCACTACATTTCAGAGGGGAATATCATACTTTTTACTCCACTAAATGTATTTGAACACTCACAGTAACTTTGTACACAAAATAACACATACATATTTACTACTAATCTATACAGTATCTACATTTGGTCCCAATTGAAAAACTACAATACTTAAATGCTCTTATATGTATCACAATAAAGTACGGTGAAATGATCTAGTCTGAATAACAAGTATTTTCACTTTTGATACTTGAAGTACATTTAGCTGAATATTATTTTACTTTTTCTACTTTAAGTACAGTTTGATGCTAATACTTTTGTACTTTTACTGAAGTAGAATTTTGAAATCAGAACTTCTACTTGTAGTAGAATATTTGAAGACCATAGTAGTCATACTTTTACTTGAGTAAAGTATCTGAGTATTTCTTCCAACACTGTATCGATGGGACTTCAATGTAACCAAAGAAAGATGACCGTGTATCACTCAGGCAAGTGATACACGGTGATCTGTAAATGTTTACTTCTGTTGAGATCCTTCTCTACCTCAATTCACTACTGGTGATGGTTTTATATATTTACAGTGCACACTAAAATGGGTGCATCGTAACAAAAATGGAGGTAATTCAGGTAGATGGCAGAGATGTTACCTATGTTTGTCCACCAGGGGGCGGTGCACACCCATCAAAGCTCCCACACACCAACACAAGCAACAGTTGTTGACAGCAGAGAGCCACACTCCTCCCACTCTTATCATTAATGGTAATCAGAGATGTGTCTTTGTTGACACAGTCTGTAGCAAATTGTCAATAGTACCTTTGTTTGAGCAATCGTTATTTCCTGTTGTTATAATTGCTGGTATTTGAGGGGGTTTCTGCTCGAGTTTCCCCATGTTAAACGTCATGTTTATTACCAGTGTTTGATGAACAGCTCTTTCTTTGTAACCGTCGGACAGAGTGGAAGACAATAAACAACCGTGGAAAACCCAGTTTGAGCACAACCTTAAATAACAACTGAACTGTTGGCAACATACACTGAAACGTTGACTTTAGTAAAAATGTATAATGTCAACAGATTTCACAAAACTGTATTAGGTTATTTGAAAGCATAATACATTTAATTAAAGTCAACGTTTCCGTTTTTTCAGTGTACTATCTTTACTTCCTTAATGAATCATCCCTCAGACAGAGACAACAATGATTGAAACCATCACTGGTTTGTTTTAATGTAGCCTTTCTTTTGAAAATACACAATTGTACCTTTAAAAAGCGCTCAGACGTAGGTCAGTACACCACACGGCCCAGCCCTGTTGGCTCTCCATCCATTCAAAACCACCCTTCTACTTTTAGACATGCCGAGCCCAGTTCTTTGGCCTGGCAGGCGTTCACCTTCACAGCTACCAGGTAAATGTGGTTGGCGGCAAACCAGTGTCATACAGGGACATACATAATTTCATATAATATGTTAGTAAAATATTCCTGAACTTAAATTTGAATGGTTGATAATAAATAATACATGAGAGATTTGGGTTCAGTTTCTTTGTATTTACTACAGGTCTAGTCTAATTTAAGTGTTGATCATACAGTATTTCATATTATTAATCCAAATCTGTAAGCCTATGTAGTGGAGTAAAAAGTACACTCTTCACCTCTGGGGTCTAGATGTACAGGAAGTGCAATACTTGAGTATATTTACTTAACAACTTTACACCACTGACCATGGCTAAGCTAAAGGCTGCTAATGGTCGGCGTGATGACGTTTAGCAGTCTTATTTTGTCACTTTTTTAGCAACCTCTGACACAAACAAGCTACGGACATTTACTTAAGATGAGCAGTTGAGTAAATGTACCTAGTTACTTCACACCACTGCAGAGCCCTTTGACATGTCAGTCACCAGTGGCAGAGAAAGCAGATAGTGTGAGAGCTCTGGTGGCTCTGCAGTGTTCAGCTGCTGGCTTCCTGATGTGGACAGAAGGCAGGCAGCAGAGCTCTGTTAAACAGCAGATGTTTTACACTGCGGCCGTTACCCTCATTTCCTGGGCGGAGAGCTCCTCGCTCTATGAGACGAGTAACAGGAACCAGAAAAAAAAGAAGAGTTAGAGGGAGAGAGAGCCAGAGCGAGGGGAGTGCAAGAGAGAAGTTAGCCGAGCTTCCACAAATCACTCTGTCACCAGCAAGCTCTGACAAGCATCGGGAGAGAGGGAGAAAGGGGAGAGAGACTGGGGAGTTAAATAGAGGTGCGAATAGGGAGTAGTGTCAGAGCAAGAGGGAAGGTGTGAAGGAGCTTCAAGGAGGTGATACAGATGGATGGATAGAGGGAAGAGAGGACAAGACTACAATCCGGTTCTCATAACTTTTAAGAGGGACTGTTACTCCTGCTGCTGCTGCTGCTGCTGGGTCTGGATGGTGCACATGTAAAGAGGTGTGTCAAACTTAAGCAACTATTGTTTTACGAGAGTTGGAGTGGCAGTCTGTTATTTTATAGCATCCCCTGCCTGAGCTGTTTTTCTTTTATTATCTCAGGATCGAAACACAGGGATAACATTATTGTGTTTTAGAATAAAGAGACAGTGTCAGAAAACTGGTCATAGTGTGTCAAGTAAGCATGAGTCGGAAATCATTTTTCTAGCAGCTGTACACAGATCACATGCTCTTAATGCTAAAAAGAGGTAGTCAGAGCGGAGAGTGTTTGAGTGTATCAGATGTGTCTTTGTGGGGACATGTCTTAATGGCTTGACTGCATCAGAATAAGTTAGTGAAACTTTTAAATACTACATTATACATTTGTTCCTCTGGCCCGAGGATACTTGATTAGTCCGGGTTGACTCAACGCCCCAGGGGTCAAACTTTAAACACAGCTTTAAGAACAGTATGAATTGTTGCTATTTTCTTTCTCTTTGTCACATTTAGAAAGGGCTCAATTGACTTCACATCCGTGTACAGGGTAGTCCTGAATGATCTGTGAAGAGACCTCGGGGGTAAAGAAGGACAGGAAGCAGAGTCAGCTGAAAAATCTTAGACTCAAATGTTAAGGGCTAAAGAACGTTTTGTTTTGACATGTGGAAGTTTCTTTGAGTAAGACAAGAGTATTTGGGTGTGTTGTGACTCTTCTGAATCTTGGTGTGTGCTTCTGTTTGCACGTTAGGCTGGGCTCTGTTAGCATTTGACAGCGTCTGGAACGTCATTGTGTTACCCGTGTGGCTGAGTCAGAGGCTGGCTCAGGTCTGTCCGCCCACTGGGAATCTCTACATTGGTTTTCATGCCAAGAAGACACAAGTGCTAGGTGGTTTCACAGCAGCAGCAGAGGCAGCGACTGCGGTGGCACCACTACTCCTGAACTTTGAGGACTCTCCACACTGCTTTTTTGTTCTGCTGTCTGTAAACACCTTGCGTCACTCACACCTCTCCACGGAGTGATTCACTGTTCCCTAAGCATCCCTGGTCAGTGGCAGACAGTGAAAGGGAGGATTCGCCGAGAACCAGAGCCCAAAAGTAGTTGCAAACATTCACCATGAAGCTGACGTTGTTGATGCTCATGGTCGTCTACATGGTGGGCAACGTAAGCAGCATGTCCACATGTAAGACGCTGGACCTGGAGATGGTGAAGAAAAAGCGCATTGAAGCCATCAGGAGCCAGATCCTTAGCAAATTGCGTATGCCCAAAGAGCCTGAGCCGGATCAGACGGGGGACGACGAGGAGATCCCCGTCCCCCTGCTGTCCCTCTACAACAGCACCAAGGAGATACTGACAGAGCAGCAGAGCGAGGTCCAGACTGACATCTCCACGGAGCAGGAGGAGGAGGAATACTTCGCCAAGGTGCTGCACAAGTTCAACATGACAGGTGAGTACCAGCAATACAATGGCAATACATCAGTCATGGGTGGTGCACATGTGGACGCCCGTTGTCAAGGATAAGGGCGATTGCTGATGGTTTAACTACTAAGGGTGTCACGTAAAACTGTCATTTATGCTTCTACATTTGAAGGCACTTTGCTGAAGACACACCCACATGGAAGCAAAGATGCTGAACATGATTGCTTCCGTGTTGGAAAATGGTTGTTCCTCAGATCTTACAATAACAGTTGCTATAGTGGCAGGGGTGAGGAGGTGAGATGAAAAGGTGTAGGGTGTTCAAAAACAACATTTAACAATGAATTTCTTTTGACCCACTACAATTTTGCATAAAAAAGCCAGGGAACAATTGTTGAACATTACACCTTTTCAGTGCATGTGCGCATACATTTGCACAGAAAACATAGGACTTTAACATGCCAATCAGATTTGACTCCTTCCAACCATAACAAGAAACTATACCTCGCTGCATTGCTTCAGAAAATACCTAAAAAGATCATTTAATTATGTCTGGTTCCTGGTTTTCACATTCACATCAGTGTTGCTTTATTTAGCCCATCTATGTATCTCCACGAAAGCTTGAGAATTACCTATTCAATTTTTGGAAGCCTTTCAAAGCAGACTTTGCTTTTCTGAAAAGGGCCTTAAGGAGATCCACAGAAAGTACAAGTCATTATCTGTTTCTTGAACATAAAATGATGCAAAGATGTTATTGTTGCACCCCAAATTTAAAATATAAGTATGAAAATGAGCACAACATGTTTCTAGCAGTTTACTGGGATAGTCAAACTGAGACCAGGCCAATCAGTATTTGCCCGATCTCCTCCATAAATTCCCTAAACACGTGTACCCCTTCTGATCTCTACCCAACGTCTTCAGGCAGCTTGAGGAGTTCAGAGATCACAGGCGTTACACGTTAGCAGGATGGTGTGTTTCATCTGGTCCCATTCTCCGTGTTGCTTTCGTTGTATCTATGGCATTTTTACTGCTTTATTAGTGCTGTTTGTTTGGCTGGCATGCCTGTGCTGTTTGTTCAGCTAAAGGGTTTTCTGGCTGTAATTGTGCAACGGCTCCCAAACTATTATGATAAACAGACATTTTTTTTCTTTCTCGGTTTGGTTTCTTTGGTCTATTGTTCTCTACATGCCTATACTTCTCACCCCATCAGGCAGGCATCCACACTATCCCTCTTTTATCCACCACTTCAAAAGAAAGTGGATGGACGCTGCTCAGGAGTGTGCAGTCCTGAAGGGAGAAGAAAGACACGCTCAAAACCAAGGGGCATGATTTTGTTCTGCTTAGATGAAAACTAAAATAACAGGGGGGGGGGAAATGGGATGAGGGACGACATGAAATGCACTCCTTCACCCTCACCCTGTCTGTTTCGTTTTCTTTTCCCTCTCCTTCCCTCAGGGATTGGGGGTTTCCTGTAACTTGAGCATCAGGTTCTCCTTTGCTTATCCTGTCACTTGTTCTCCATCATATCTCTTTCTCCTTCCCTGACCATTTCCCATTTCACTCCCATATCTCTCTGCCAATAATTACCCGTCCACCCCTGCTGGGTTTCCTGAGCTTATTATCAGTGTGTTTGCAGCATGTTTTTGACGGGTCTGCTTGGCAGGAAGGAAAGCAGGCTGATGGCCACTGAGATCTTGAGTGACTCAGGTCCGGTGCAAGCGATGCCCATGGGGAACATGTGTTTCCTACCTCTGTGGAATGCCAGAGAACACCCAGCCACTGTCTAATGCTGCGTTCCATTTACATTGGAAGTCGGAGGTCGGAACATCACATCCGAGTTGACTGCGCTCCAGTGGCAAAAGTAGGAAAAATATGGCCGCCTGCAGGAAAGTTGTTCGCCTTGTTTACAGCTTTAGCAGCAAACTTGAGTCAGCCATTGTTAGCAATACCGGTTGACAATAACGCTTTACTTCGTATTTTGTGAATACATTACATTACATTGCATTTGGCTGACGCTTTTATCCAAAGCGACTTACAATAAGTGCAATAAACCATAAAGATTCAAATGAAGGACAACAAGAAAAGTGCTGACATATTAATTTCAGACAAGCAAGACCATTGTAAGTGCCGGTGCATAAGTTAAACTCTTAGTGCTACTTTTGTTTAAAGTGGACCTATCATGCTATATTTGAAACATATATTGTAGGGCCATACCTATATAGAACATGTCTGTGAAGTTTTTATTTCAAAATACCAAACAGATCATGCATTTTAGCCATGCCTCATTTCGCTCTATTTGCTCTTTTCCAGCCCTGTTTTTGCAAGGGCTGATTCTGCTTTTGTGGCAGACTACAGCGCCACTTACAGGCCTGGCATATGTACTACATCGTCTCCAGCGCTTTCGAGCGGTCTCTCATTCCCCTGATAGGTGGAGAGTTGCCCATATAGGCGGAGCACCCCTTTTCTGACGTCAGAAAAATTCAAATAATAATCAGCTCCGTTGCAGCCCCGTTTTTAGAGATTTGGGTATGGAGGAAAAGAGAGAGGGTTGTGTTTTCTGACACTTGGTGAGTTCCCTGGAACACTGGGGACACATATTCATGTATAAAAGACGTATACAAGTGCATTTTGCATGATAGGTCCCCTTTAATTTCCAAATGGCCCAGGTACCATACAAACATTGTAGCAACATTTCTGCAGATAGAAGATGAGCATTTTTAAAGTAACCCTGCCAACCCTGATGGTGAGGTATCTCGAAGTTTCCAAGTAGGAAGTCTGACCTCAGGGGGCGTTCCAGATAAAATGTCACAACTGGGAACTCAGATACTCCCAATAACGCTCCAATAACCCTCAGGACGGCTTCTGAAAACATACTCTGGGAAATTCAAGTGTAGGAGTGTACGTGTGCAGGCCTAGCAAAAAGTGTTTTGCAATTATTTAAAAGTACATCACACAACAGGGTGTGGGTGCTTCTTCTCTGCATTGAGAAGTAAAAGATTGTGAGCAGAGCGTGTGGACAACAAGTTTTTACACATCATCCATCAGCATAGCCTATTCGTCACTTCAATTTGTGGTTCTATTTATTGGGCGAGTCAAACTTTCCTGATACCCCAACACAGCCTAGGGAGATGCATATTTGTGTGCGCCATTATGGTAATTAAGTGGTGAATTAGGCTAGATTCCTTCAGTAAATTAGCACATCCTTCCCTTAAAGCCCACACATATTCACCTCTCCCATTAGACGTGGTATGAGTCCAATTTAAATTTAGCTTGTTAACAGAGAGACCATTTTTCCCCCTTATTTGGAAACATGCCTATTTGTGGTGTTCCAGAGTTAAATGGGTTCACTGCTCACTGAGAAATGTATAATATTCAACAGCAGATTAATATGCTGCTTCCATGCTACAATGAGAAGCAGCAACTGGGGTGCGTAAACAGTGTGAGGTGGGGGGAACATTGACAAGTGGGCCATTGGAGGGTGGAGCTGAACGTATGAAGGAGGCAGGTATTTAGCCTGTTGCTGGAATCTGGTGCCTCCCACTGGTAATTACAGAGCTGTCTCCCAACCTGTCACAACAGCTGTCCCCGGCTTACCTGTGGATAGGCCCTGATTCAACACACAAATCCCCCCCCCACACCCATGTACGCACAGGCTTGGGTGCTATCTATACCCCCATTGGGAAGAGCAAGGCCCTTTCTAAGCCGGGCGTGGAGAAGAAGTTGTACGCTTTGTCTCCTCCAAAGTCTTGTATTTGGATCAGATAAGCATTTAAGTGATAGGGAGAAGATGCGTCAAATGGAAAGTAGAAGTGAGGATAAAGAGTTGTTGGTAGTGCAGTCAAAATGTGGAGGAGCTTTAGGGGAAGTGACTTAATTTCCTGTTTCCCAAATGCTTCTCTTAACACATCTATCTCAGTTTACTTAAACTAGCAGGAGAAGATTACTTTCCGTGCATGGTGTTGCTCCCTGCACCGTTCACAGCTCTTCTCACGGGTTGTGATGCTCTGTGTTTTTCATTCAAACGTTTTTTTGAAGATTCTCTGGGTGGGACCAGTATAAATGTAATTTAATTTCCCTTTGAACCCCATGACAGCTCTTTTCAGTTTTAGTTTGGCTTCCCTACAAGTCGTGAAACACTACCTAAGCAACAACACAGATGGTGGTACTGGTTAATGATACACAAGCAGCCCTGACATGCAGAGGTGGATAAAGTACTCAGATCTTGTACTGAAGTAAAAGTAGAGTGAAAAAGTAGAGTGTATGAATACTCTGTTACAAGTAAAACTCCTGCATTAAAAATGTTACTCAAGTAAAAGTACAAAAGTATCAGCATCAAAATGTACTTAAAGTACCAAAAGTAAAAGTAGTCATTGTGCAGATTGGTCCATTTCAGAATAATATATATGATATGTTTTATTATTATTGATCATTAAAGTGTTATCAAAGCTGGTAAAGGTGCAGCTAGTTTGAATGACTTTGTATATTGCAGGGTAGCTTGTGAATTTACTCCAGGTGGAACTAAAGTCTGAGTAAATAATACAAATAATAATAATACATTTTATTTATCAAGTGCTTTATCAGGTGCTCAAAGAAAATAAAACGTCCCCCCAGGTTCGGTTGTTGATTATACTTCATATCATTAATCCCAATCTGCAAAGTAACTAAAGGTACTAAATTAATGTGATGGAGTAAAAGACGATTACACGATTTCCCGCTGAATTGCAGTGGGGTAAAAGTACAAAGAAAATCTAAATATTCAAGTCAAGTCACTTAATATTGTACACTACTTTGTTAAATCTACTGAGTTACTTTACACCATGGTGCCATGTAGGATCCTGGTACAGGCTGATCCTGTAGCAGGGCTTCCTTGTAGCTCCTGTCAGGTCCAAGAGTAATTCCCGGATTGGGAGCAGAGAACCCGGCTCTGGCAGGCTCAGGCAGAGTGGAAGGCTTGGGCCAGTGCCAGGCCCCGGCTTCATTGATACACATCTCCAATTTCTCCGCACCCCCACTCACTCACTCTCTTCCAGTCCTCACCACTGTGAGTGATATTCATAGCATTCTTCACTTTGCCTGTTACAACTCCCCCTCCCACACCTCCTTTCACTCTTGGGTCATCTTTCTTCCATCTTCCGATTATCTTTGCACGTCTCCTTCCGACTTTGCAAAGTAACGCCGGTAGATTTATGATGTTAAAGCCTTCAGTAGCTTGGCTCTGTTTTCAGTCAGCCCGTGCATGGGGAATGTTCCTGCTGTCATGGAATGGGGCAGACTCAGGAATAAAACTTGCAAATATGGTCAGGAATAAACTAAGAAAACAAAATGCTCTTTATGGTCAACTTTACAGTAGCTGGAATGGATGAATGATTGACTGCAGTTTAAATTATTGAGTAACACTGTGAATTTGGCTACTCAATTTTATTCTCTGAAGAACCAGCACCTTACCATGGTGGAGAGGTTTGTGTGCCCTAATGAACCTGTGTTGTTTGGAATCTTGTGTTCCTGGTAGGGTCTCCCATGGCAAATTGGTCTCAGGCAAGGGGCCAGACTAAGATTGGTTCAAAGACCTCATGAAAGACGACACACGAAGTGAGGATACCCGGCCCGGAGGAAGCCCGGGGTCCCCTTCTGGAGCCAGGCCCAGAAGGAGGACTCGTCGGCGAGAGTCTGGTGGCCGGGCTTGTCATGAAGCCCGGCCGGGAACAGCCCGAAAAGGCAATGTGGGCAACACCTCCGCTTCTCCGTCCCGCGGTTCCACCACCTACGGGATACAGCGATGGGGTCGGGTGCGCTGCCAGAAGGGTGGCAGTGAAAGCAGAGGGTCTCGACGGACCAGACCCGGGCGACAGAAGCTGGCTTTGGGGACGTGGAACGTCACCTCTCTGGGGGGGAAGGAGCCGGAGCTTGTGCAGGAGGTGGAGCGTTACCAGTTGGATCTGGTTGGGCTCACCTCTACGCACAGCGTTGGCTCTGGAACCTTACTTCTGGTTGGACTCTATTCTTCGAGGGGGGTCACCTCCCTATGCCTGCGGGTTATGGTGGGGAAAACTCTGACTGTTGTGTGTGCTTATGCACCAAACAGCAGTTCAGAGTATTCAGCCTTCTTGGAGACCCTGGAAAGAGTCCTGTATGGGGCTCCTGAAGGGGACTCTTTAATCTTACTGGGAGACTTCAACGCACATGTGGGCAATGATGGAGACACTTGGAGGGGCGTGATTGGAAGGAACGGCCCCCCTGATCTGAACCGGAGTGGTGGTTTGTAACTGGACTTCTGTGCTAGTCATGAATTGGCCATAATAAACACCATGTTCGAACATAAGGATGCTCATAAGTAGGGATGGGTATCGAGAACCGGTACTAAGTCAGTACCGGTACCTGATTGGACGGTATTGGTATACCGTTAAGCCACTGGACAAACGGTGCTGCTATCGGTATATGAATTACGCTACTTCCTTAGTTTAAACAATTCTGGTTGGATGGGAACCCTCATCCCGTGTGACGTATCCGGCTTGAGTACCACTGATTGGCCACTGTGAATGCCCCTTGTCATCTCTCCTAACAGCGCTCTTATTATTGTGAGACTCCCGGGGGCAGACCATAGGGGCAGACGCAACATCTTGCTAGAAACAGCGTCTCAAGGCTTCTTAACATTTAACAATATATTAATGATGCATACCCACTTAACGGGAAAAACTCAGCTAACAGACGATATTAACCATTTGAGCTACACGGAACAGAAGTCCAACACCAAGAGTCTAAATCAACACTTAGCAAAACGGGCTAACAGGGCTAACAGGGCTAACGGCTACTTTAGCACATAACTGGCAAAAGCGATATTTTCTACGTCATTTTATCTGCACAAACAACATATCACATGAAAGCTGATTCCATTGGTCTAAGTCTCATCACTGTACAACCAAAACTCACTGAACTAGGAGCCAGGAAAGAGCAAGAAAACATCTTCACTTTACGTAGCCATGATGATAGTTATGTCTTATCTTTGCTGTTTTGTGATAAAAAGTTGTGTTTAAGGGCATAAAAACAGTTAATCCAATGTCTCTGTGTAACTTTAAAATAATTACTGATAATCCATCATTACAATTATAAATAATAAACGCAATATAATGGTTAGCCGACCGGAGCTTCCGGTTTAGGAGGTGCGTACGCAGCATCTCGTTTTAACTGAATAATGGTCATGTTTACATGAATTTATTAACCTAATTACAGCCCCCCTTCCAGAGACACACTGTCAAACACAAACATTGAAAAAGTTACATTAAATAATAAATACAAATAAATTACAATAAAATGACTGTTGTTTAATCTTCACATCTTGTAATCATGTCTATAATTTTGAGCACCAAATTATCAAAAAATACCGATACCGATAAGCAGTACCGGTATCGGTATCGATAAAATCCTAACGATACCCATTCCTACTCATAAGTGTACGTGGTACCAGAGCACCCTAGGCAAAAGGTCCATGATCGATTTCGTTATTGTATCATCGGAGATGAGGCCGTATGTTTTGGACACTCGGGTAAAGAGAGGGGTGGAGTTGTCAACTGATCACCATCTGGTGGTGAGTTGGGTTGAGTGGCGGGGGAAGCCTCTGGACAGACCTGGTAAGCCCAAACGTGTAGTGCGGGTGAACTGGGAACGTCTGGAGGAGGCCCAAGTTCAGGAGGCCTTCAACTCACACCTCCGGCGGAGCTTTTCGGGCATTCCTGTGGAGGCTGGGCACATTGAACCAGAGTGGTCGGTGTTCAAAGCCTCTAATGCCGAAGCCACAGCTGGGAACTGTGGTCTCAAGGTCTTAGGTGCCTCAAGGGGCAGTAACCCTCGAACCTCCTGGTGGACACCGGTGGTCAGGGAAGCCGTCCGACTGAAGAAGGAGGCCTTCAAGGATTTGTTATCCCGGGGGACTCCCGAGGCAGTTGCAAGGTACCGACAGGTCCGAAGGGCAGCAGCCTCAGCCGTGGCCGAGGCAAAGCAGCGGGTGTGGGAGAAGTTCGGAGAAGACTTGGAAAAGGACTTTCGGGCGGCACCAAAGTTGTTCTGGAAAACTGCCCGACACCTCAGGACGGGGAAGCAGGGAACCATCCAAGCTGTGTACAGTAAGGATGGGACACTGTTGACCTCAACTGATGGAGTGTTAGGGTGTTGGAAGGAAACATTTGAGGAACTCCTGAACCCGACAACTCCGCCCTCTATGGTAGAGGCAGAGCTGGAGTATGACGGGGGATCAAATCAAATCAGGTTTTATTTATAAAGCACATTTTAAAACGATTTTTGGTCGAGCCAAAGTGCTGTACATGCAAATAATAAATAACACATTACTACAATAGCAAAACAGAAGACAATAAATTACAACAGCAAATATAAAAATCAAACACAGGGAAATGTCAGGAATCGTACTCCGCTCTGACTAAAAGGCCAGGGAGAAGAAGTGAGTGTTTAGTGTTGATTTAAAAACCCCTAGGGTCTGGGCCGACCTCACATGGCAGAGTGTTCCAGAGCCTGGGGCCAGCTGCTGCGAAGGCTCGGTGCCCTCGGGTTTTGAGCCTGGTCTTGGGCACTACCAGCAGCAGCTGGTCAGCAGACCTTAAAGCTCTGGCTGGGGTGTAGCGCTGGAGGAGTTCGGCTATATAGGCTGGAGCCAGCCCATTTAGTGCTCTAAAAACAAATAAAAGGATTTAAATCAATTCTGAACCGAATTGGAAGCCCGTGCAGTGAGGCCAGAATTGGGGTGATGTGGTCACGCTTTTTGTGGCCAGTCAGAAGACGTGCAGCTGCGTTCTGCACTAGCTGCAGGCGTCTAATTGATTGGTCCATACCCACATACAGAGCGTTGCAATAATCCAACCTTGTGGTTACTGAAACTTTTCATGAATGCCATGCGTGGTTAAAAAAGACTGCAGCTGGACATAGACTACTCGCTCCAGGGCTTTATATAAAAAAAGTAGCTGGGAGATGGGCCTAAAATTTGCGAGAATGTAGGGGTCGAGATTTTTCTTTTTAAGCAGTGGCTGCACCACGGCATGTTTGAAGGCAGCTGGGACACATCCTGAGCTAAGAGAGGTGTTTATAAGCAATAAAACACTTGCTCCAACTGAATTGAAAACATCTCTGAGAAGGCGAGAGGGAATGCTGTCTGAGGTGCAGTTTGTCGGCCGCAGGTGCTTGACTACATCCGAGGGAGAAGAGAGGGATACAGGCTCAAAGTGGTCGAGGACAGCAGGGCACAGAAAAGGAACAGGATTTGGGGTAGCACTAGTGTGGGCTAGCCTAAGTGCAGATACTTTTTCGATAAAAAATTTAAGAAACTTATCACAGAGAGTAGTCGATGGCACAATTGAAGAAACAACCAATCTCCCGGGGGGAGGTCACTGAGGTAGTCAAACAACTCCACAGGGGCAAAGCCCGGGGGTGGATGAGATCCGCCCAGAAATGCTGAAGGCTCTGGGTGTTGAGGGACTGTCATGGTTGACACGTCTCATCAACGTTGCGTGGAAGTCGGAAACAGTACCGAAGGAGTGGCAGACCGGGGTGGTGGTTCCCCTTTTCAAAAAGGGGGATCAGAGGGTGTGTGCCAATTATAGAGGCATCACACTACTCAGCCTCCCCGGGAAAGTTTACTCTAAGGTACTCGAAAGGAGGGTCAGGCCAATTGTCGAACCTCAGATTGAGGAGGAACAATTCGGATTCCATCCTGGTCGTGGAACGACTAATCAGCTTTTTACTCTTGCAAGGATCCTGGAGGGGGCCTGGGAGTACGCTTATCCGGTCTACATGTGTTTTGTAGACTTGGAGAAGGCGTATGACCTGTTTCCCAGGGAGTTACTGTGGGAGGGGCTGCAGCAGTATGGGGTGAGGGGGTCTCTACTCAGGGCCATCCAATCTCTGTACTCCCAAAGCGAGAGCTGTGTCCGGGTCCTCTGCAGTAAGTTGGACACTTTTCCGGTGAGGTTTGGCCTCCGCCAGGGCTTGTAACCATATTCGTGGTTCTAATGGCTTCATCGGTCTGCGACCTTCAGCACTCACTGGATCGGTTCGCAACCGAGTGTGAAGCGGCTGGGATGAGGATCAGCACCTCCAAATCTGAGGCCATGGTTCTCAGCAGGAGAACGGACTGTCCACTCCAAGGAGGGAATGAGTCCTTACCCCAAATGAAGGAGTTCAAGTATCTTGGGGTCTTGTTCTTGAGTGAGGGAACAATGGAGCTTGTGATGGGCCGGAGAATCGGAGCAGCGGGAGCGGTACTGCAGTCGATTTACAGCACCGTTGTGACGAAAAGAGAGCTGAGCCAGAAGGGGGGGATCAGAGGCTCCTGAGGGAGGTGTTCCAGGCACGTCCAGCTGGGAGGAGACCAAGGGGTAGACCTAGGACCAGGCGGAGGGATTATATCTCTTCGCTGGCCTGGGAGCGCCTTGGGATCCCCCAGTCAGAGCTGGTTGATGTGGCAAGGGAAAGAAAAGTTTGGGGCACTCTGCTGGAACTGCTACCTCCGCGAGCCGACCACGGATATGCGGGAGAAGATGGATGGATGGATGGATGGAATTGTATTAGTGCGTGTAGTACAGCATTCTGAATAATAAAGATTGCGTAGTTCAATTATGTGGTAACTGCAGTGTCAAGAGTCCAGGAAAAACATTTTAAATGTTCTGTGCAAAGAGATATAACCTGTAGAGCAAATTATCTTTACTGCAATAACTATGACTATATAAGCACCACTAAAAACTATTTAGATTATGTATTTAGTAACCTAAATATGATGATCATCGATAGACACTGAACATGTATTGTGTGTGCCAGGTGTGATCCATGTGGGGTGATGGGCACATAAGGAGGGAAACACATCTAAATAGTAAATCGGTCAGATTTGACCCGAACACAACAGGAGGGTTAAATCTATACCAAATAATCCTATTTTAAACATTTCTTCCAAGTATTGTGAGCCAAAATCTGAATTTATAAAAGAACTAGTGAATACATCTTTAAAATAAATATTGTGGGGTAAAAAGTACAAAGTTGGCCTCCAAAGTGTTGTAGAGTAGAAGTATAAAATGAAAATACTTGGGTAAACTAAGAGTACCTCAAATGTGTACTTAAGTACAGTACTTGAGTTAATGTTACTTTCCACCACTGAATATAAGAATAACATGTCAGATCTCCACCATCTCTCGTAAATTAGGGAGCAAAGGATAATGAAAGAATGGAAACAACACATATACCTGTCTGTGCCTTAATATCAGATTCAAATGTTTAATATTTAACATCTGCTGACAACGAGCCAATTATATATTCTCCTCCATAAAAAGACGCAGTTTTAAAATGTTTAATTACATTTCAAAATAGTTACCTTTCTGAAAGCCAGTAACACATACAGTGTCTTTTATATTCCGCCTTTAAACATGGCATGTTGTGTTTTTTATGCATCCAAAGTCATTATTGGTGATAAGATTCCTTCTTGTTTTTGAAATCTTGTCATCAGTTACTGTTTTAAATCCCACAGAAAAAAATGACACAGGGACAGAAACGAAAAAAATTATCCCGATGATCTTCAACTTGTCGGAGATACGTAAAAGTGTGGGGGATTATCGCCTGCTGACCAGTGCGGAGCTACGGATACTCATCAAGGGCACCAGCATACAAAATGAGCAGCGGGTGGAGCTGTACCAGGGTCTGGGGAAAGCGCGTCGCCACCTCGTCTCCCGCTTCGTCTCCAATGTCTGGAAAGACAAGTGGATGTCCTTCGATGTCACTGAGAGCCTGCAGACGTGGCTCAAAGGGACTGGTGAGAAAAAATAACTTTATTTACACTTGATATGACGCCTGTTCATTTCTTTAGTTCCACCTGTCTGCAGATACTAAAGATGATGTCGACCTTAACCAATAAAGTTTTTAATGGCTGTAACTGTTCTGTCTCACCAGAGGATGAGCAGGGCTTCGAACTTCGGCTGTTCTGTGAATGCGGCCTGAACAATTCCGAAGTCTTTGGTTTTAAAATCTCCGGTATTGACAACAGTAGGGGAGACAAATCAACTATGCAACTGTTGACAAAGCAACCACCCTACATCCTGACCATGTCCATCCCTCAGAACAGCAGCAGCCACCTCACCACGCGCCGAAAACGCTCCACGGACACCAAAGATACTTGTACAGCGTAAGCAATCCTGCAGATAGCAAATGTTTCTGTTGTAATTTATTTCAATAACATGTTTGAAGCTGAATCAGGCATTGCTACCCATTGTGAGATTTAACCATGGATGTATGAAGAGAACTGGATACAGTGTTGGAGGCGGAACCCGTTCTTACCTATGGAAGTTGCTCAGTGGCACATGGACTCTTGAGAGCAAAAGTACCCGTATCTGGGCCCATTGAGCGTGCAAAGTTTAGCTTTCCCTTCAAGCCACGCCTCCAATCTTCCGCTTTCGGCTACGTCAAATGAATGTAAGGGAGAAAACTTTTAGACCCTAATGACTTATTAAAGGGCTATAAAAGCGGTCACTTGGTTGATTTTGTTTTAATATATTACCCGGGCGCTGATTAACAGACGTCTCTTACTCAATGTAAGTCAATGGGAAAAAGTATTTTTGGGCCCAATGATGTCACAGAAGTTGTAGTACCACCGTTTGGCCACTACAAAGATTTGCTTCAACGTCCGGAGCACTTCCTGGGGGCTTGGTTTTAACACGTTGGGACAGGTGAAAGCACAACTCAAAGCTGTGTGGTAAATACACTGTATTTGTACAGCGCTTCTCAACCCCAGTAGGCCTCAGTACTTAATCTATCTACGCCAACCCTGTCTCCTACAAATTATGGTCCGATGCAATTTGACTACATTCTCAATTACATTTCAAGGGAAACATATTTTCTTCTGGATTACAGTCACAGTTATTAACATGTGTGTAACGTTATGACTTGAAACAAATGAAATACGCATCAGAAGTACTTGGTTCGGTTTTAGGGAAAGATCACGGTTTGGCTAGTATATTCCTACTCTGGGTGAAAGTCCTGTGTATGTTTGATCCATCAAACCAGACTCCACCCCAACAGCGTCTTCCACTGATTAGAAACATACTCCATCAATCAAAAACAAAGCGTCATCTGGGAGAAAATAGGTTTGCCTTGAAACGTTATTGAAAACGCATTTTTGTTGTACAAGAACGTTGTTTTTATGAGACCAGGCTGTCCACACACACTGTCTGGCTTTTAGGAGCAACTGGGGTCCAGACTCCACCTGCAAACTACTCGTTTACTGAACCCCAGCTGCACTTGAGCACATTGCATTTTACACTTTTGATTAGATTTGCTGCCCTTTATTGGACACTAAACCCTAACTTAGGGTGGGATAGACCTTGCATTATGTGCCTGCAAAATGTACACTGATGGGATGAGAGCAATCTTATATTAATTGATTTTGAAGATTTCCCTGCCACAGCAACTTTTCAACAACAACTGACAACTGCTATGCTTTCTCATCAAAAACGTTTCCCTGTTTTCTCTTTACGCAGTACTACGGAGACCTGCTGCGTGCGAAGCTTGTACATCGACTTCAGGAAAGATCTAGGCTGGAAGTGGATTCATAAGCCGACGGGCTACAATGCTAACTATTGCATGGGGTCCTGCACCTACATCTGGAATGCTGAAAACAAATATTCTCAGGTATACACCTCAAAGTAGTGGACTATCTATTTCTGATTCCATGGCTAAATGAAGGCACAGCAGAGTTAAGGTTCGGCAGCTCAGACGCAATCATTCTTAGAACTTAATGTTTTTCCGTTTATGGCTTCTAAAGGGCTGCTTTGATTCACACACCAGGATTGTGGAAGTGTTGTCACTGTTCATAAAGAGGGTTAAAATGACTGCTGAGCCGATCCTCCATTAGTTGGTAGACAGAAAAGGAACAATTCTAATAATTGATCATTATTTTTGGTCGAACATTTAGTGGTTCGAGCTTCCAAATAGAATTTGCTGATCGATGATTCTGATGGAAGGCCATTTCATTGATGATTTTTTTTCACATTTGAAAGATTATACAATACAAAATGTAAACAAATATATATCATTGTAATTGTTAATGACATAAATAATTTGTTACACACCCATTTCTAATAATAAAGCACGTACAAGACGGATTACTACATCAATGTCAAATGTTTTCATTTACAATAGCCTACTTCCCATTCAACATTTTGTTGCCAATACCAATATTTTAACATAAACACTCTGGTAACTTAAGCTTGTAACAATCAGTTTTTACTACACATGCATTGTGGGTTATGAAATACTGAGCTGAGATCACTTTTTGAGGATCCTTCTTTGGCATTCTGCCTTTATTTGGCAGAGACGGAATAAAAATAGAAAGAGGATGGAAACCCAGTATGACACGCAACAAAGGTCCTGGAATGGAAAGGGTTGCGGTTATGTGGTATGCGCTGTAACCATTCAGCTGTTCTCATGTCCTTCCCTTGTTATAATTGTTTGCAGATTTTGGCCCTGTACAAGCATCACAACCCAGGAGCCTCTGCCCAGCCCTGCTGCGTTCCCCAGGCCCTGGAGCCACTGCCAATCCTCTATTACGTGGGCAGGCAACACAAGGTATCCATACCGCAGCCATGTAGCCTCCATTCTGAAGTATTTACCGAACATTTAATGTGAAAGCCACACTTGCCAATGAGTTAACCCATTACTGTTGATTTTCACTTTCAGGTGGAGCAGCTGTCCAACATGGTTGTGAAGTCCTGCAAGTGTAGCTAAAAAATACGACATGGCACACTGCTCCGCGTCCTTTCGAACATAAACCGAGATGTGTTTGAGACCACAGAGAGGGGCATACAACGGAAACAATGAGGTGAATAAGGAGCAGAATAATGAGGACATGGAGAACAACAAATGTAAAGTCTTCAGGATCTTTGTGGTCCAACCTTTCTCCTGAGAGCCACCATTGTCATGTTGAACGCACAAACCATGGACTTCTTTTATCCATATTCTTTTCTATGTGTATATACTTTTTCCTTGCAGTAGTTGAAATATCTGTCTTTAAATGAATTAATTTATTTGTTGGAGGGACAGATCTGTAAAGAAGTGATATACATGTGTAAAAGTTGGACAGATTTAAAGGATTTTTATAAAAACAAGAAGGAGGAATTCCAAAGGATACGAGGACCAAAATGACCTTGATGATTGTCTGGGATAAGTGGTTATTTCCATATAATCTTCCTAATGGGGTCTCAGTTTAAGGTGCTCAATCCCAGGTGTTGGGGTTTTCCTGGACAACAATGCCCCAGGTGTTTTTGGAGAACCGTAAAGGTGAACAGACAGTCCAGCCTGGGAACTCCCTCCAACCGAGAATCTGGAGTCTCTCAAGTCTTTCACGACAACCGTTCTTCAGTTTTACTTTTCTACAGCCCACGTGATTTGTAAAATGCTTTTTTAATACATAGTTAAATGTCAGTCTGTCCTCATGAACCCTCCCGTGCTGTCAGAGCCATGAGTAATATCAGTGGTGGTAAGAGTGATGACACCTTGTTTTTCTCTCTCAGGATTTACAGCCAGCTTGTTGTCTTTAGATGGTGAGGGTCAGGGGCTGTGGTTGTGGTGTTGGGAAGCCATACAGACTCAATACACAGATTTGTTTTTGTTTTTTATAACGCCATAGTAAGTTATAATAAGAGGCAATGTATGCCTTTTATTCCAGGACAGTTCTTTTTCATTTCATCTGTAGTGTGATGCTTTTTGCACAACTCAAGAACGAATTCAGCTTGTTTCACGCTTCAATACTCTTCTTATAGTGCACTTACCATTTGAAATTTGTATTTGTAAATATTTTAACAATTTGAAATAAACATTGTTGTTAAATTATCACGTTAGGGTGGAATATTTTTTCCAAGCAGAATAACACCACACTCGTCAGAGAGCTGTGCTGTGAAGTGTGTGTATGCCGATAGCATTTAGACATGCATTCTTGTCTTCATCATCATGAGGAAACATGAATGAAATGTTTCATCTTGTCAGTGTTTGGGATGTTTTGCTTTGTGACTTAAAAAAATCCCACACCTTTTCAGCTACTTAAACATCTCTCGTGTATTTCCTTTGCTGGTGGGGATATACAGCATGCACAGAACAAATATTATGTTTCTTTCCGCAAATTCTATAAAACCAGGTTGTGCGCTTATGACTGTCCAATGTCAGATCTACCAGTGGAAAAGCTTGGTGAATGCCAGGTGCGTGTGGTCTATTTCTGGGCAGCAGTGGATGTGTGTTTACTCTGGACGGCTGTGGACTGACTGAAGAAGAGCAGCACCTGAGGCAGCGCTCCAATTCCCGGACGCAAAGCCCCGTTCTTGGCACTGCTTTTACATGTAGGGATGCACACCATACCAACATCTCTTTAACTATCTTCGAGGCACCTCGTCCACCCCCACCCTGCCAGCCCCACCCCTCTCCCTCAGTACTCAAGGGATTACTGGCAGCCCACGAGGCTGAATTGGGAGTGAGGAAAGCAGGTCCAGACCCGTTGGTAAGTCCCAGACTTAAGGGCAGTGACTACATGGAAAATTAAACACACATACTGTACACATGCACATGAAAACACTGAACCCACTGACACACAGCCGCGGCTCCAGCACAACACGTCAAATACCTTACATAAGATTTGTGCTCCCGAGGGGTGTGGGGGATGCTGCAAACAAAGTGACAGTGATCTGTGCTATCTTGTTCCAAAGCTGGTCATGTTACCCAGGGTTCTTCTGCAAAGTGCAAGAATCTTCAACACAGAGATCCCTTGTTTGGAAAGAGCTCTCCAAAGGAGGATAAACAAAGTAAAAATGAAACATGATCAACATAATTGAATCCTCTTTTTATCTCACCTCTCAACGTGATCCACACAGATCCCTTGCCAGGTCTTGATTTTTAATGGTGCCGAGGCACAGTACGTACTGTTTTATCTTGGCAGATGTAATTGGAACGTTAAAACGTTTTTAAAACGTTTTTTTCTGCAAGAAAGTAGGATCATTACCTAACCCCAAACAAGCAAAACATGAGTTGTGTTGGAGGAGACAAGATCATTCAAATGTTTCTAAAAATGCCAGCACTTCCACCTGCTTTACTTTCCCTGTAATGACCAAACAAAGAGTAAGAAGAGGCTCATAAATCTATCAGGATGTTAATGGAACACTCCCAGAGGGAAGTCAAACTCTAGGCTTGTCCTTCAAATCAATGTTCATTTCTCGGCAGCTGCTTCCTCCCGAGCCCTCTGGCTGAAGCAACCTGAAACAAATGCTGCATCCAAAGAAAAAGGGCACTTGAATCTTCCTTAGCGAGTGTTACACGAGAGAGAAAAAGTGAAGACGGCTGCCTGCAGCATTTCAGGGTCAAGCAGGTGTTCCTCTACTGTTAATGCAATCCACGTGCAGAGTTTATATGACTTCATGAGTAATAAGAAAATTGCTCTGTTGTTGCACTTCCTCCGAGCAAATAAGTCGATTGTGTTATAAATCACCCTTTAATTGCATGCACATGCTTTTTTATCTGTAAAAGCTCTGTTTCATGTTAGGCTGCGTAAAACATGCACATGCTACAATCTAAGTGGATCAGCCACGCCGCCCGTCTTGAAATGCTATTTTGGGTTCTGTCTTATTACAACACATATGACATTTGCAATTATACGTATGTCCACTGATGTTTTGCGCCAACTGTTTATTAAAAGTAGATCTCTGGTGTAATTCCTGTGGGCTCAGACAGAGCTGACTGCGACCTTAATAACACACTGTGGTGTCCTGCTGCTGCTCCACAAACACACAGCTGCTCACAGCCATTGTTGCTCCAGGTGCTGATTCTGTGCATGCACACACAAATACTCACACATCGACAAACATGGCTTCCTACTCTCTGTTAAAACTCTGCTCTGATTATTATTATCATCAAATGTTTATTTATTTTGATTGCTGAGTTGTTTTTCATTTGAATGTTTATGAAGACTGAGTAATTTCACTGTTTTCCTATCTTATTAATTATCCTTACAAAAAACGATTACGTTTTACTACCTATGTCATTGTTTCGCAATATATCTTTTGGTTAAAATGCTTTCTCTATTGTTTTCATTGATGTTGTTTTTTTATTTCATTACGCTTTTTATTACTTTAATGCATATATTTCCTACCATGAATATTTACACACACACATACACACCTTTTGGAGAAGTGGGGACCGGATACAAATAATGTCCTCACTTTGGATTGGTCCCCACAAAGATAGAAATATAAGAACTGTAACACACACACACACCTTATTACCTTGGCTTTGGAAATGTGTAGCAGTGTCTACACATGAATTGATTATTGAGAAGTTTTGTGTGGAGGCTGAACTGCTGAATGTGCGAAAAGGTCAACGGTGAGTTGACAGATTCCCCCCCCCACTCCACCTGTCTCACCTTTACCGCCGTGCCTCCCCCTTCACACCTGCAGTTTAAGCCGAGATGGTTATCACAGTCTGAGTCAGCCGACCATATCTCTTGCTCTGTCTCTTCCTTTCTCTCACTTGTCCTCTCTCATCTTTAGCCCCTGCCAGCGCTTTGAAGCCCCCCTGGCCGTGTGGAGTTACCACCTGTACCAATCAAGGCAGGTAATAGGGGAGAAAACAGATGTAGGGGACTGAATGAACAGAGAATAATAGACCACACACTTCTTCTCCATTTAGCTTAAGTGTTTTAGCATTAACAACAACATTTTCACAAATGAGAGTCTCTCAAATCCTTTTCTCCAGATGCTGGCTATGTTCTTTTGTCATGCACATAACCAGTAGCTAACATCATAGCCTCGTACGCCGAGGAGGAAAGAGAAAAACTCTTCAAAGTGAAAACTACAAAGGGAAAGTATGATGAACCAGTGAGTGTGATTATAAAACATGCTGCGCCCTGACTCATTTGCTGGACCTCAGTAAGTAAGAAACATCTTCCTAAATAAGGAAAGGCACTAAATATATATCTGGACAGGCTCCGTCTCACAGCAGGCCCGTCTCACAGCAGGCCCGCCCCCCGCTCCGTTTCCTATGTTCTGATTGCGTCTCTTTCTTTTCTCTCTGCTACTCTCTCCCTTTCCCTTTCCATGGACACAAGGGGACACATATAGCCTCATAAACAGCTACCATCGTCCCCGGTAATACAAAGACAACATTGGCCCTGTTGAGATTACACCCAGGGGAGAGGCATATCCTAAATAGCAGTTTATTCTCACATCCACCATGGGTGATGGTGACAGTGGGAGGGGGGGAGAATTAGTGAGGTTTGAGGGTCCCAATAACTTTCTTTAGCAGAACCTCGCTAGCCTTTATTGCCCTAGTGTGTAACTAAATGTTTTTTTTATTAAAAGGTTTCTGGTTTTCTGGAAACAAGGTTTGTTAAAGAGGCCTTTTTATGCTTTTTGGGGTTTTCCCTTTCCTGTACTGTGTTATATCATGTTACACATGTCTGAGCGGTCCAATTGAAGATCAGTTAAAAGGGGGGTGTCGCTAATAAAAAGCTAATCTAAAAGATGTGTCTTGTAGTCTGTTCATAAAAGCTGCTTCGCCCATTTTATTTTGGGGAACTTTAGGAATTTTTAAAAAGCCAGCTGAAGAGGACCTCAGGGCACTTCCAAATCACACACATTGGGTTAAACTGACACAGTGGGAAGAAATATCATCCTCCTGCTCTGTGAATACATACACACACACACACACACACACACACACACACACACACACACACACACACACACACACACACACACACACACACACACACACATTCACATTCACACACATTGTCTGCATCGCATAGTAACCTGACTCTCCTTATTGGATAAATGGGAGGTAAGGGGGTTGCTAGCTTGGTATAGGGTCTGTTTTAGATTAGCCATGATGTCCTGTGTCAGTGGGGCTCTCAGCTGTACTCAGGGCCGCCCCTCAGGCCAATCACGCAGGCTGCAGGGGGCCCCGCCCAGAGGGCCTCAGCTGCTGTGCGCAGTTCTCCGCTCAGTTCTCCGCGCACCCCGCGCGAGAGTGTGACGGCCCGTCCACACTACAGCTTCGACAGCTTCAAAAACGGTTTCCAACGCGTCTGCCCATTCACTTTGAATGGGGTGACGTCACGTTGCCTCGCTTTTCGCCGAACTGAATTGTGGGTAGCATAGCGGTCCGCCTCCGGCGTCAGAAGTTGAACATGTCAGAAGTTGAACAATGTTCAACTTCTGACGCCGGAGACGCCGGAGTAGCCAGCGCCAGCCAATCAAATCCCGTTTCTGAAAATCTGACAGCTCAAGCCCTAGCCAATCAAACCGCGTCTAAGCTGGGAGAGATATCCCGCCGTTCATTTCTATATTTCAAAAAAAGATGGAGGAGAAACTAATTATCGCCGTAGCAAATCACCCGGTTTTGTATGACCAGACCCTCTTCACCTACCGGGATACAAACCGGAGGAACCAGTCATGGAGGGAGGTGGCAGAGACAGTGGGTGAAACTGGTAGGTTTTCGCCTGTTTGGGGAGTTTATATATATATATATATTGCTCGCATAAAATCCCCGGGGTTTTTTGCTTTGTATGTCGGGGGCGGGAGATTCATGTGATTGGTTGTTGGTCGCGTTGCTCGAATAAAATCCCCAAGCTTCAGACACGCCCAGCTCCAAGCTTTTTTTGAAGCTGTAGTGTGGACGCTCCGAGAGATGACAAGGGGAGCATGTCTGTAACCCGACACCGTTGTAATGTATCGACATCTGACCAATCACGGCTTTGATACGGCCACTAGTGCAGGTAAAGAGATGTCGGTGAAAAGACAGTTTCAGTCCGGCGCAAAAAACAAAACATGAAGAAACTAGGGCATCACTCGAAGGTGGGTTATTATTGTATGAGTCAAATGTACAACTTGCGAATGTTGTATAAGTCAAATTGCCATATTAAAACATCAGCTGCAATTCATAACATGAAGAAGGCAGCCTCTGCATAGCATATAGGCTAATGGAGATGCAGTTATTTCCAGCATTCTTTATTTAACATTCATTCAAGTATGTTATGCCTTTTATCTGCTAATGTACAGGAGGAAGAGTGATACACTGTCTGTCTAGTTGGCTTACATAACAGTTCAAGTTTACAGCCTAAAAAACATGGAGCATTTTTTCCCCTTTTATTCATTTTTATGTCAATTTGCACATTTCATGGTGATGCTCAGCCTCTCCCCTTAACTCCTAACAGCCATCATCATGTCAACCACAACACAGAGAAATACTGATAGAAATGTGTGTGTAGTTGTTGGTCCATTGCTGACAGAGGGAACTACATTTGAATACAGATTTAAGAAATATCATTTTTTGAGTATGTCATAAGCATGTTTTGTCTTGACTATATTATAATAAAACAATATAGTATTTTTATTATTGAATTGATTATGATTATCATTATTAGTAGAAGTAGTTTATTTGCATTAATTATATTTGAATCTTTATGAGGCTAGTATTTGGCAGGAAATGCAGACGTATTCACCGGTAAACGCATACTGAACGACATACATGCACATTTACCATTTACCTCACTGTATAAAAAAGTAACTGTTGATAATAATAATAAACAGGAATTATATTTGCAAACATTTTTTCACTCCTGTCGGTTGGGGGGGGGGGCCTCATCTCACAATGTCGCTTGGGGCCCCAAGTTAGCAAGGGGCGGCCCTGGCTGTACTGATGGGCGTACAAGGGTTATGACAGCAGAGAATAAGCCTGTTCCTCCATTGCCTCCACTCCGAGGGACATTAGGTCAGTGTGCCCCCACCCCTCCTTCCTCTCCCCACTGGCTCTGAATTCCCCAATGAACAACACATTCCTCCTTCCCAGTCCCTCTGTTTATGACACGCCATCCTTTGAAGCAGTTGAGTGTTTGTGTACGTGCATGAGCCCAGCGCATGAGTGTGTGTTACTGTGTTGGCCTTGAGAAACCAAACCCGGGTGAAAACTTAAACGTTTCAGCATGACAGTATCAAAGTTGGAGCTTCGAGTGTTCTACTGATCCGACACACCTGAGCAGGTATGATACATACATCTGTGTGACAGCTGTTTTTTTTCTTCCATCCCTGCACTAAATGCGGAATCTAGGCCAATTGAGCAAGAGCGAGGGTGCACGACAGCGATGGGTGGAGGAGAAAGCTATGAGTCATCGGCAAATTTGGGATGCGCTCGTTTTAAGAGGCAGAGACGGAGAGAGGGGGCAGACTGGGTGTTGAGACGAAGAAAAACAAACGAGTTGCTTTTCTAATTAAAGCCGCCCTGAAGGAGAGGGTGGGGGCGTTAGGGAGTTGAGGGGTGGTGGAGGTCAACATGAAGCTGAGTCATTCCTTTACACCCATTTCCTGCGATTGGGCCACTTTGGGAGCGGGCAGCAGGGTGAAATGATGTGTTTGGTTTATGCAATCTTTTCCTCATTTCTCCTCCCATTCAATGAACGCTCACACGCAATCACATTATACATGTACAGTACACCCATGAGAGCATATTCAAACACACTGCTTTATACATGTGCAGGATGGATTTATGCACACGTGTGTACATTAAGTCATATGCAGTCAGTGGAATACACTTAGGATTTGTTGCTGTTCTATGAGAGGGATTGCCTATTCACAGTGGTGGAGGAGGTACTCAGACTTTGGGAAAAGTAGTACCACCAGAGAATATAAATATTTGTATTTCTAGCAGGAAAATAAAAATCCATGTAAAGTACAGCACTTGTATAAAAAGTAACTGTCCAACACTGATTTGTCATAACTTCTAACTATATATTCTTTATAACAACAAAGACTACTACAAAATCTATGTTGCGCACTATCACTCATGTGCAATATATACCGCTTTATAATTATCATTCTTACGAGATGCAATCTCGTAGTAAGACTACTGGAACACAATCTTTAATCACTGTGCAATATACTGCATACTTTTAATTTCACTACTGTTATCTGGCTGCTATCACACTTTGCTAAAAAAAAAATGTAAATACTGTTACTGTACTTAAAGGTGGGGTAGGTAAGTTTGAGAAACCGGCTCGAGATACACTTTTTGTTATATTCCATGGAATGCTCTTAACATCCTGATAGCAATGAATATCTGAAGTGCTTTGACAAAAAATCCATTAAAAAATGTCATCTGTGGAAGCCGTGGTACTGTGAAAAGCACGACCAATCATCTGAGCCGGCCCGGCTAAAATAACTGGATGGCCTACCTGCCTGTCAGCCTTCCATCTGTGCACAAACAATTGGTCTGTGTGTGTTGGAGGAGGGGCTCTGTGAGGAAGTGGCAGATTTGTTCTGGCTGTGTATTTTCAAATGCTAGCACACTCGAGCTGGTTTCTCCAAAATGACCTACCCCACCTTTAATGTTGTCTACCTGGATGGGTACTTTTGTAGATTCTAATTTGTGTATGCATGCCTCTTAATTAATATTTAGCCTCTTTACTTTTACTGTAAAAATGTAAATCAACTAATAAAGGTATTCTGATCTTCTTATTTATCTAATACACCCGGTATGTTGCACTTTCAACCAGCGTGTCTATTGTTCAATATGGAGGTATCTGTTGTGGGATCCAAAGTAATACTGGTCCTGGTAATGGAGATAAAATTGTCCAACATTGCAACAGCACTTTATATGTTTTTGTATTTCTTGTATTTAATTAACCCGTAATTTCATGATTCATGTGACTCATGTGCAATGCCAATTGTATTATTAAGAAGGTGAAGTTACATTTACATGAGTAAAGCTCTCACAGGACAGCTCAGGGGTTCTTTATGAGAAACACAAAAGGTGTAAAGGCATAACTTATTAGACTGTGCCGAGTGTATGCAGCCTTGTGCAGTGATGTGATTGTGCTTGATTCAGGTAAACTAATGTGATATAAAAGTGTTGACACAAATGTATATTGTATAAGTGTAACTGTAACAAATGTGTGGTAATGCTGATAATATATGTATATGAAGTTAATTTGTTAACTAAGGTTCAGGAGCATGGCCACTCCTTAACCCCATCTCTAATCACTGCAAGGTCTATTTATATCCGGCCAAAACATCCGGCCACATTTTGACTCCATTCTCTCAACCCACCCTCCGTCTCCCTTCCACTCAATACATTCCTTTTTCTACCTTATCCTTAGCCAAACTCCTTGATCCCTCCACCCATGGACCCTCTTCATCGATTCAGCCCTACATTCATTCATCCATTACTCGCTCATCTCTTCTTCCTCACTCACTTCCCTTATCCCTTCATCGCTACAGCCCTTCTTCCCTTCATCCCTCCCTTCCCTTATCCCTTCATCCACCAATCCCTTCATCCCTACATCCCTTATCCCTACACACCCTCATCCCTTTAGTCCTTCATCCCTCCCTTCCCTTATCCCTTCATCCACCAATCGCCTACACCCCTTCATCCCTTCACCTCTCCCTTCTGTTATCCCTACATCCCCTTATTCCTTTATACCTTCATTTGTCACTTCCCTTATCAATTTATCCACCAATCCCTTCATCTCCTCATCCCTATATTCCTTCATCTCCTCATCCCTACATTACTTCATCCTTACATTCCTTCATTCCTTAATCCCTACATTCCTTCATCGCTCCCTTCTCTTAACCCAACATCCCCTCATCCTCTCTACCTGTCTCTTCGTCTAATCATATTCAACTTGTGCATATTTTTAAATGTCTCATTCTAGGAACAATCTGGGGGGCTGTTATCAGGCCGCATGGGATTGTGTCGGAGACGGAACCCCCCCCTCTGAGTCTCCCTCTGCACGGACCACAGCACGTCCTCCCAGACCAGACCAACAGACAGCATTCGTCATCATCATTTCTTCACCCACTCCATATCAATTCATTGTTACTTCTTTCATTAGATCTATAAACACCATACTGTTGTGGTGTGGTCCTTGCTAGTGAACAGTCGTTTGGGGAAATATTAACATTGTAGTTTTGCTGGAAGTAAAACATCTTAATACTTTTTCCATCTGATCTTTTGATCATGCTAATATTCCTTTTGTCTCATGTTGGTCTTATTTCCCTGCAATTTCTATTATATTATGTTTTATTTTATTTACTTGCACTATTATCTGTTGTATTGTGTTGCACTGTTGGAGGAGCCTGAGACCTACACATTTCATTGTCATAACTACACTGTAGCTATGTACAATAAAAGCCTTGAATCCTTGAATATGGGTGGCCAGTTAGGACAGACTGCAGACTTAAAAAGTTGGCACTAATTAGAGCCAGTTCTATCTTAGCATCAGCACACAGTCCTGGCCTCTGGCTCTGCTGAATCATAAAGGCTTAACACACCGGGACGGCTGAGAGCTACAGACTTTCCCTAGTGGCATCTGAGCAATCTTTGACAAAATAAATGTAGGGAGATCAGCTTTTTGACCGCAGTGATGATAAAGAGGGAGGTCACAAAGTCTGCTGCATTCCACGGGGGTCCAGTGAGAGTTTGGAAGATGCTATCTGCTGTTGTGTTTTCGGCTAACACCACCTGATGAACTCCTGTGACTGATCTCTTGAATGTGGTTCTCAGTTTCTCTTCGATATACCCACCGTACATTGCCAAGAGCCCATCTGCTCCAGAAAGTGCCTTCGAATTTACACTTCCTCCCCTGGCTGGCCACCCAAGTGTACAGGATGTGAACTAATACTTTACAGTAAGAAATCGTACTCCCTAGAGATAAAAAAGAAATGGGCTCAGGGATGAGTCTGGAAGGCACCCAAAGGTCTGTCAGTGGTTAATGCTAACTGACAGGAAAGTCCAACAGAAAGAGCAACAGGAAGAGGAAACTCTCCCCCTCCACATCCTGGATGGCTTGCCTATGTGTGACTGGATATTTTCAGACACTGCGCAGGGTTTCTGAGTCTCCGTTTGTCCTTTGCAGCTGGTATTGACACGGCAAAGTTTTAGTGTCTCATTAGTGACTTTGAAAACACATGTGTTCTAGTTCTGTAGTCGGGGAAGAAATATTGTTCTGCCGACTGATATTTACAGTCGGTGCTGGAAGAACTATTCAGATGCTGTACTTGAATAAAGTACCAATAGATACGGTGGCTGAGAGGTGCAATCGACAATTACAAAGTGTGAAACACTTTAACAAAGCTTGAGACAAATTTACATTTTATAAAACACTTTTACCAAAGAAAAAACGATTCAACATTAACAAAAACAAATTAACAAGATGCGAAACTATTTTACAAACCTAGAGACACATTTACAAGTGTCGAAATACTTTAACATTTCCCGAAATACTTTAACAAACTGGAGAATCAAACCGGAAAGGGAATGCCCATCATACCAGAAGTGACGTGCAAGTGATTGACACAAACTTAAGTTTGTTTTGGCGGATAGACCGCCGGTTTATGGTCCGTTAGGGTTAGGGTTATAGAAAGTATCGTGATGAGCAAAACCATGTCACTTGGCCAAGGTGGTTTCCACAGAACGGAATCGGCAAATGTTAAAGTGTTTCGGGAAATGTTAAAGTGTTTCGGGAAATGTTAAAGTGTTTCGACACTTGTAAATTTGTCTCTTGCTTTGTAAAAGTGTTTTGCATCTTGTTAATTTACTTTTGTTAAATAGTTTTTTCTTTGGTAAAAGAGTTTTGCTAATGTAATTTGTTTTATAAAATGTAAATTTGTTTTATAAAATGTAAATTTGTCTCAAGCTTTGTTAAAGTGTTTGTACCTCTCAGCCACCGTAATTACATGATGTGTGTATATAATTATATTTATATATGTGACATTTCTAGATAATATGTTTGCACTAATAAAACTCAAAATTGAAACGTTTACTTTAATTCAATGTATTATGGTCATCAGGTTAGTTGAAAGCATTAATATCAATTAGATTAAAAAATGTAGGTTCAACTTCATATTACTGCTTTTAACTAACCTAAAACTGTTTTGAAAAATGTGTTGACATTATATTCTTAATTAAAGTAAACGTTACAGTTTTTTCAGAGTTCAGTACTTGAGTAAATAGTCTCTGTTTACAGTTTGCCTGGTCTGTCTTTCTTTTTGCTTTTTTGTTTTTTCGCTCTCTCGCCACATCAGATCCCAGCTATTAACACCACTTGACAATTCATCTCCTTGATGAGAGGCCGGGGTGTTTTTCGTCAACACCTCGTCTCTCTTTCCACTTTGTTTGTGGAAGTCTTCCTTTTCCTTTTAAGTCCCACAGTCATCTAATGGTCTGAGTGTGTTCACCCAGACATCCTGAGTCACTTATGATGCGGGTTCCCTTCTGTGGGAAAGCTTGACCATGTGTGCTGCGCTCCATCGTTCATTGCTCATAAACAGTAGGAGCGCAGCCTGCGATGTAAAATAAACTAGCCGCCACAACATGTCGTCGCTACCGTTAACTAGCGTGAAAACAACAACCGCACTGGCAGATGAAAGGGCTGCAGCGGGTCACACAACCGCCACTGTCGCTTTGATAGATAATCCCGGGGCTCTTTCTTGTTTTTACGAGCTCCACTGCCAGAGGGTTTGCAGTCTAGCACATTAGTACAACTGTGGGATGTGGGTGTGATGCAGAACTTGTCACAAAGCTAACCTCCAGGTGAAATGAGCAAACAAACGCTGCTCTGTCTGACTCCAAGAGAGCCGTTGGCAGTGGTGGAAGAAGTATTCAGATGCTTTATTTGAATAAAAGTACCAATACATGATTGTCATTACAAGTCAAAGTTCTGCACTCAAAAGCTTATTGAGCAAAAGTACAAAAGGATTATCAGCTAAATGTACTTTGTATAATAATTGTGCATAATTATTTTTATGTGACATTTCTAGATAATAATAGCATCAAGTACCATATTACTGTTAAAGGTAGGGTAGGTAATTCACTTCAGAAACACTTTTTGTTATATTCCATGGAATGCTCTTAACATCCCGATAGCAATGAATATATTAAATGCTTTGATAATAAATACATAAGAAAATGTCATCTGTGGAAGCCGTAGTACTGTAAAAAGCACGACCAATCATCTGAGCCGGCCCGGCTAAAGTAACTGGATGGCCTACCTGCCTGTCAGCCTTCCATCTGTGCACAAACTTATCTCGTGCCCTCATTGGTCATGTGCGCGTTCATGTGTGTTGGAGGAGGGGCTCTGTAAGGAAGTCTGAAGGAAGGGGCAGATTTTTTTCGGGTGCGTACTTTCAAATTCTAGCGCACTCGAGCTGCTTTCTCCATTCTTACCTTTAAGACAAACTAAGTTCTGATTGACTTTTTGTAAATGATTTAATGACTTAAAGATTTAGTCCACTAGTTCAGTTTTTGTGGATGCTGTGTGTTAAAAGTAACTAAAGCTTAAATTACAATGATTCCCTTTTAATTGTATAGTGAGTAAAAGTGGCATTACATTGAAATACTCAAGTAAAGTACAAATACCTCAAAATTGTACTGTTACTTCCAACTTCTGGCCATGGTGTCCTCCGCGACCTGAAATGTGGATTGAAAATTTGAAAGATAAGGTGAACTGCCCCTGGGTTAGGTCATGCAGTTCAGAGGTGAGAGAAGATCTTGTACTTGAGTAAATGTAAAGTACCAGAGTGAATACTCTATTACAAGTAAAAATCCTTCATTTAAAATGTTACTGAAGTAAAAACAGTATTAGCATCAAAATATACTCAAAGTACCAAAAGTAAAAGTACTCATTATGCAGATTGGCCCATTTCAGAATAATTTTTGATGTTTTCATTAAAATTATTGATGCATTCAACACTTAAATTCAAGTGTTTATCACAGCTGGTAAAGGTGCAGCCAATTGTATTTTCTTTGTATGCTGTAGGGTAGCTTGTACCTTTTACTCCAGGTGTAATAATCTATTTTTTAAGGGTTGTTTATACACTGCAAAACTGAAACCTTGACTTTAATTAAATGTATTACATCAACAGATTTCACATAACTGTATTAGGTTAGTTGAAAGCAATAATATTACGTTTAAATAAAACATATTAGGTTCAACTTAATATTATTGCTTCAAACTAACCTAATTATGTAATTAATGTATTTCACATCATTAATCCAAATCTGCAAAGTAACTAAAGGTATTAAACAAATATTGTGGAGTAAAAGTACACGATTGACCTGAATTGTAGTGGGGTAGAGGTACAAAGCAGCAAAAAATGGAAATACTCAGGTATATTACAAGTCCCCCAAAAATAAGTACAGTAAATGTACTTATTTACTTGACACCACTGCAGTTCAATGGAATACTTTTTTGAGCCATTGATGGGTTTCGTTAGGATGGTTGATGTCATAGGGCGATGTAGGGCAGCATCTAGGGTGGTCACTGTCTATAAATATGTTTCTCAGGGTCTTCCTCCTCTCTCCTCATGTTCACACACACAATGTAACCTTTCACCTCCGCCATTTACAGCCTTTCAATTCAGTGTGTCTCTTGCACATCCTCTACCGTCTATCCTGCTCTATCTATCTGCATTCCTCCCTGCAATTCTTCCTCTCCGGGGCAGACACACACACATGGGTGTTTTTGCTTGAATTTCTCATTTCCTGTTTGGGGTGTGTATCTGATCCCTTGTTCTCATGCCCAGCACACATCAAACACTTGTGCTGCTCGAAATAATTGAAGGAGACAGAAAGGAGGAAACACAGAAAGCAAATATACATATATGCAGTATAAGGGAATGATGGCAAAAGTAGAAAGGAATGGGAGGTATATGTGTTTTAGGATGAACATGTGAGGATAGGGAAAATCTTGACTGATGACACAGACGCACTGAAAACCAAGGTAAATTGAGTAAATACTGAGTGGTTAATTACCATGATATCCGCAGAAATGGCCAAATAAGGCCAGACTCGTGCCATGCGAGTTTGTACTGCAAGATCATTTGCATCCAAATAAAAAAATGTAAGGAATCTGGGCCACTTTCTCTTCCTTCAGCAATTTGTTTTTATTCATCCTAATTATCTGTTTAGTTGCTCATTTTCTACATTTCCTTTAACAAGTCTATGGTGCTAGTCGATCTGGGGGAGGCTGCTGGGTATGAGCCATAAAAGGAAAAATAACAACCTCCCATAGTCTGCTTCACATTTCCACCGTCAAGAATTGATTCCATTCAGGCTGTGTGTGGGCTTACACTCACTCAGGCACTCGTGGTTTCAGTGCTTAATGTGACTCCTTTTTGCATTAGTTGGTGAGTCAAACTGCCTACTCGATTGGAAATGTTCCCTAAAACCTATCCCCAGCGCATACTGGCAATCTGCACTTAAGAAGCAAATGTGATGTAATACCTGCTTTTCTATGCTGAAATATGTTAATAACAAAGGCTGGGATAGTCAACTGGACACATTTGAGACAATCAAAGTTCCACTTGTTTTGTTCAGGTTCCAATTTTTCATGGAACAAACAACAAATGTATCTATGTGTAAAGAAAAATCAGTTATGTCTGTAATAATTTAAAACCCTCTGCAACATTGATTTATCAAACTGTGGAAATCGACAACACTTAGAGTTTGTCATTATAATAAAGCATAGGAAATAGAAATTTAAGTTTGTTATTTCTTATACTTAGATCACTTTTATGAGTTCATAAAAGTGTATCATAACCTTTTAACTAATGCTCTATTAACATGTTAATATCTTGAAATATTAATTGGTTGCTATTGTCTACAATACATCTATGTTATTAAACCTGTATTATCCATTAATACACCCCTATTACACTTGTGTTATGCCATTATCACTGTATCAAGTATTACACCCTTTTTATTTTACACTATTATTAAACCGATATTACACTTTTATTAGACCCATATCACACCCATGTCATTTCAATATTACACCCATATAGCACCATAATAACACTGTTATTACACCCCTAATATACCAATATAACACTGTTATGACACCCATATTACACATTAATACACCCCCATTACACAGATGTTACACCATTATTACACCCATATTACACCATAATAACACACGTTAGACTGTTATTTCACCAATATTAAACTGGTATTAGACCCATATTACACCATACTAAAACTGTTAGTACCCATCCATCCATCCATCCATCCATCCATCCATCCATCCATCCATCCATCCATCCATCCATCCATCCATCCATCCATCCATCCATCCATCCATCCATCCATCCATCCATCCATCCATCCATCCATCCATCCATCCATCCATCCATCCATCTTCTCCCGTTTATCCGTGGTCGGGTCTCGGAGGTAGCAGTTCCAGCAGAGAGCCCCAAACTTTATTTTCCCTGGCGACATCAACCAGCTCTGACTGGGGGATCCCAAGGCGCTCCCAGGCCAGCGAAGAGATATAATCCCTCCAACTGGTCCTAGGTCTACCCCTTGGTCTCTTCCCAGCTGGACGTGCCTGGAACACCTCCCTAGGGAGGCGCTCAGGTGGCATCCTAACTAGGTGCCCGAACCACCTAAACTGGCTCCTTTTGACGCGAAGGAGGAGCGGTTCAACTCCGAGTCCCTCCCGGATGACTTCTCACCTTATCCCTAAGGGAGACACCAGCCATCCTGCGGAGAAAACCCATCTCGGCCGCTTGTATCCACGATCTCGTTCTTTCGGTTAGTACCCTAATACATCAATATAACACTATTAAACATTTAAGGTTTGAACATTTAAGCATTTAAGGTGTTATTCATTTGGTAGTTGTGTAAATGCAAAGAACTAAAGATACATATAAAGGTCCTTACACACCAAGCCGATTTCGGCCGTCGATAGATGTCGATAGAGGTCGATAGATGTCGATAGATGTCTGGCCGTCGATGAGCGTCCTGTCGCCCTACTCAGATTGGTGTGTCCCGCCCCGTCGTGTCTTTTCGGCCGTGCCAATACCTTCCACCGCCGGCTGGTGTAAAAGGCCGTCGGCTAAAGAAATCACTCTGATTGGCTGTTCAGCTAGCGAATCAGTGCATGAGAAGCGAAACGGAAGTGAGGGACCCAAACAAACGATTAAGAAGGCAAATCTGAGAATTAATTTAACTCCAGCTCTCGACACAGGTTCGGGAAAGCCCTGTGAGCTTCTCGCTGTAGAGTGAAAATAGAACGCACACGCTATTTGCACACGCCTGCTGGTAAGGAGAGTTATTGCCACTCACGCATGCGGAGTTCGTACGTGCTACTTGACCGTCGGCTGAAGTCTTTACGGTGTGTTCCAGTGCGACTGTTGGCCAAGACGCAGGAGACGTGAGGCGACACAACAGTCGGGTCCGTCGGGACGTGTTCTTTGGTGTCAGATTTGTTTGTATGGGCCTTAAAGCGTATACAAACATATTTAGCTGTATTCAGATCTGCTCACCAGGACTTCCACTGCAGCTGAGTTCATGGCAGGCACGGAAGGTAACAACCTTGCTTTATACTTAAAACAGCCCTGCAACTGACGCTCAGCTAAATATAAACAAAATTGCTTTCTATAGCCTCCTCCAGTCACCCCCCGCCCCCACCCCCACCCCACCCAACCACCTTGGTTAAAAGGCCAAGACACACAGAGGGGGGTTTTCATGTGGAAAGGTAAAGCAGGCAGCAGACTATTCAGGCAGGTATGCATCATGTCTCTTTTTCCAGTTACGTGACATTTCCAAGTCCTCACCCCCATCCCCCCCCACCCCCCCTATAGCGCAAACACACAACACATGTGAACCGACACATGCAATGTGTCATTTTCAAGATGTGGATTTACACACTGATCAACATGCAATCATGCCGTTGTGAGCAATCCCGGATGACTCAAAAAAAAAATTATAATAAAAGAAATGCCGGCTCACAGATGAGAGCGATGTTAGAACTGAGCACATGCAAGATAGAGGGACGTAAGAAATAGGAGGAAGGGTGGAGCTCCAGTGGAGAAGTTTTTTTCCCCTAATTTATCTTTAATTTCACTTGAAGTCCTTTGCCCTGCCCGCTACAAAAACACATGTTTCAAATAAGTGCAACCCCCCACAGACCCCCTGGAGTCAAGCTCTCATTAGTGAACTATTTGGAGAGTGCGGAGCAGAGGAGGGGAGACAAGGCTGTTTCTACAAAATACTATGCATGATGGTTAAAAGGGGTATGAGTGACAAAAAACGACATGTTCAAAGCACTGACTTTGCAATGGTCCTGGATAATAAATAGTAAAAGGGTCTGGATCAGGCCTATGTAACATATACTCCGCTCGCTCAGAGGCCTCATCATTCATTGTCTTGTGACCCTGGAATGTCACGCACATTCCCCCTGACCTTCATGTGTCTCTTTCTCTGGTTGCTCGTATATCTCTGCACTGTTTGTTTTAACTTTCTCAGGACCCCTCCGAAGCCCACGCTCACGCATCGTACACCCAAGAGGACAGCAATGTTCCCACTCCCTCCTCCCGGCAAGCTGAATGTTCTCCTCCTGTCTGCCTCCCACACCATCTCACCCACTCACTGTCTGCTCTCATGTGAAGCTGAGCTTGTAACGTCATCTCTTTCTCAGTCAATCTTGTCGTGTTTGTTTTTGTATTTATTTCGCTACACTGTAAAACTGAATTGTGACTTTAATTAAATGTGTTATGTCAATACATTTTACATAACTATATTAGGTTAGTTGAAAGCAATATTATTGAGTTCAACCTAATATTTTGTATTTAAACTTAATATTATTAAACCATCCGATTAGTTATGTGAAATCTGTTGACATAATACATTTAAAGTGGACCTATCATTCTATATTTGAACAATATATTGTAGGGCCATACCTATATAAAGTATATAAATATAGTTTTTTTCAAAATACCAAACAGATCCTGCATTTTAGCCATGCATCATTTTGCTCTATTTGCTCTTTCCAGCCCTGTTTTTGCAGGGGACTGATTCTGTGAGCTGCAGCTGACCACGCCCCCCTGCAGGAGAGGGGAGCGTGCTCTGAGATCAGCTGCTGGGCTGTCAGAAGAGGGGGAGAAAAAGAGATCTCCGTCCTCCGTGTTTTATTCTTATAGAAGTAAGAAGAGAAGTAATGGGGCAGAAACCCTCCTTTTTACGCAGCGGTCCAGACATAGACATCAGACGGTGACACATATTCAGTTACTAGTTCCTTTGGCATTAGGGCAGGGATATCTAGATACTTCCCAAGGTTTGACATAATGAATTGTGCTACTTTTAAAGCAAGCAATGATGTTTTGAAATCTGTAATCAAAAAGCTCCTCAAAAACACTATCGAAGCAGTTCCTGCCGTTGCTACGTTAGTTCAAACAGTAACTATTTTTCTTAGCGGATGCATGTCAATTTAAATCAATACATTGTAGTGCCGAGAGAAAGGGAGTCGGAGGCGGTGCAATGAAGGTGCAAAAGGGTACTTTACTCAAGATCTGCAAAGGACATGTTGTCGGCTCGCAGCCCAGAACGACAAGAGAAAGAAGCCAGGAGGGCACACAATATATATAGTAAACCACATACATGTCCGTGTGGAAACAAAAACCCCAACTGTAGTTCCATGTGTGAATTATCTGTCAGTGTGTTAATGAGTGATCACTACAACATACAACTATTTTTTAAATCAATAAAATAATTTTCTAAATCCATAAAAGCATTTCAATTAATATTGGGAGTCATGTCGTTACTTTGTTGAGAATGTGGCCATGTAATAAGCGGGATAATGTGCACATTGCACATTGCATAATGTGCCTTCATGCCGATCTAGATCCCTCCGCTTCGCGTCGGGCTCCTGATCAGCCTGTCGGTGTTCTTTTCCCCACAATGACCGCGTCGCTGCACATTATCCCTTACATATGATTATATAGAGTCATTATTAATTTGTTTTAAAGCAGGAGGCCCAAACGCTTGCCTCGGGGAGGGAGAAAAAGAGCCACAGCGGAGAATAAACAGAAGGGCAACCATGGCAACCATGCAAGGGAAGTCTTCTTCGCTGCTTTTGTGGCAGACTACAGCGCCACTTACAGGCCTGGCATATGTACTACAGCTTCTCCAGTGCTTTCGAGCGGCAATGGCCGGCCGTGGCCCAACCTCTCATTCCCCTGATAGGTGGAGAGTTGGCCCAATAGCCGTAGCGCCTCCGTCCTGACGTCAGGACAGTGTTCAAATCTGGATCAGTCTGTATCAGATCCGTTACAGACCCGTTTTTAGAGATTTGGGTATGGAGGAAAATAGAGAGGGTTGTGTTTTCTGACACTTGGTGAGTTCCCTGGAACACCGGGGACACATATTCATGTATAAAAGACGTACAAAAGTGCATTTTGCATGATAGGTCACCTTTAATTAAAGTCAACATTTCAGTTTTTTTAGTGTACTTAACCCTCCTGTCGTGTTTGTTTCTCCCCCTTGCTTTGGTGTTCCCCGTCAAATTCCAACGGGCTATTTCTGAATTTTATTTAACACCCTTTTAAGATGTAAACAATATATCACATGGTTTACATGAATAACCGCAGTGAATATACAAAGTATAGACACTGAAAATGTTAATTCACAAGGTTGTCAATTTGGGGGTGTCTACTATCTGAGGGAAGAACATAATCCAGAGTTGCCCATTTTACTATGGTGGTCATTTTTGACAAGGAACACCATAGGGGTTAGAAAGTTGAAAGTACAAAAGTATTGGCATCAAAACATAATTAAAGTACCAAAAGTGAAAGTAGTCATTATGTAGATTGGTCCATTTCAGAATAATATATATGATATGTTTTATAATGATTGATCATGAAAGTGTTCTCAGAGCTGGTAAAGGTACAGCGAGTTTGAATGACTTTGTATACTGCAGGGTAGCTTGTGGATTTACTCCAGGTGGAACTAAAGTCTGATTTAACACTTGATTATATTTCACATCATTCATCCACATCTGTAAAGTAACTAAAGGTATTAAATACATGGAGTAAAAGTACACCGTTTACCTCTGAATTGTAGTGGAGTAGAAGTACAAAGTAGCATAACATTTTACTTAAGTACAGTACTTGAATAAATGTACTTAATCTACTTTACACCACTGTGTAAAACATTGGGCAAATGTGGCATGAACACCACAGCGGGGTTAGACCATCACAGAGCTAGACGTGTAGTGGCTCAGAGAAAGAGGGCGACTCATCTTGCTGAGAGAAAGTGAACTCACTCCCTGGTAAGTATTCTTCAGGGGTCACACTGAGTCACCCGGCTGCGTGGTCTCTTACTCCTCACTGCGGGACACCGCTTGTGAGTCAAGCCTGCAGACTGGACTGGGCTGTATCCTCTGTGTCACATGCTTCTCTTGAACGTCTCTCATTATGTTGAACTTCTAACCCTTAACCATCTAAAACCAAAACACGCCAAGCCGCAAGCCTACATTTCAAAGGTTAGCCTTTTCCTTCACACAAGACAAATGTCCCTCTCCTGCACTGACCGCAGCACTTTTTGTTTTAATACAAACAGTGTAGAGTTTCAGGCAGAGGAAAGGTGCTTTAGCTTTGGTGTGTTTCTACTTAAGGTTGCATGATGTTTTTGCAAACTAGTTATTTGAGGGCTAGGGTGCGTCAGATGCCATGTGTCGGTGAGTAAAGTTGTGGAGATGTGCACCTGTGCCATGTTTGTCCCCATATATATATTTTATTATATCATAACTTAGTACTTTTTTTTAACATAATGTAACAGTAAGCTGTCTGTGGCTCTTTCCTGCTGTAACGATGCAAATGTCCCCTCTGTGGGACTAATAAAGGTATTCTGATTCTGATATTGGCATATCTGTGGTGTCCTGCCAGTTTGCTGCATTCAGATGAAGGCAGGAAACTTCCTCGACATCATCAAGCCTTGAGGCATCAGGATTACGATCAAAGGCATTGGGGCAATGGCTGTACTTTTGTTTCATAAGCCTGTGTTTTAATTTATTGGAATATTATTGAGGTTAAGTCAGAGACTTTAGTAAATTAAAGTCTTATTTTTGGAAAAATGGCTCCAACATGAGTCATGTACCTAATATTGAACTAATGATTCAATTGTAACAAATGACTCACTATCTGAAGTATTCTCTGGTTAACCCCTATGAGTGTGGTTCACTCTATTAGCAGTCTAAACAAACTGGTTACGCTGCTTAATATCATGGACATTTCAGTGAAGGTGTATTCTGACCCCTGCTGGTAATAAACTAAAGAGAACCAAACCAAATGAAAATAATCCTGCTTGGTGTTTTCTACTTTCATCTTTGAAATGTCATCGTCTTTATCTTACAGTCTCAGAACCTATCCCCACAGACTTTACTTCTGATATACACACTTATTGGACACCAACATTCTTATAAGAAAGGGAAACACAAAACACAGCCACAATCAAGGGAATCAATCAATCGATGTTTATTTTAATAGCCCAATATCACAAATGTTACATTTGTCTCAGTGGACTTCACAGTTTGTACAGAATATCAGTATGACAATACGACACCCTCTGTCCTTAGACCCTCACATCGTACAAGGAAAAACTTCCGGAAAAAACCCACAGTTTAAAGGGAAACATGGGAGAAACCTCAGGGAGAGCAACAGAGGAGAGATCCCTCTCCCAGGACGGACAGACGTGCAATAGATGTCGGGTGTAAATTGAGGAGATAATACATTTTACAACATAGGTAGTCCAAATGTTTGGAAATTCATGTGTCTATAATAAGAAGACGAATCCATAAGGATGTCAACAATGCTGTGGGAGCCATCAGGGAAGTAGTATGATGAGAGTCAGGCAGGACCACAGTGACAGGTTCAGCCACGACTCAAAGTCCAAACTCAAATGTAGTATTGTTTTGCATTCGGCTTATTTATTGACAAAATCTGAACCAAGTTATTTATATTTCTGTTTCTTTTCTTTATATTACTTTTTTTTTTAGCACAGTGCAAGCTGTGTTTTTCAAGTAGCCGTTACATTTCAATAACATGTATAACACTGACACTGACAATTATATATAATATATAATCAATTCATAATGTACATTACTTGTAATAACACTGTGCATTATTTATTTTATACTGTAGGATCGTGTAGGATATTTATTGTGTAACCCATAGTGTTTTCATACATATTTCTTACGACTAAAATGATAAATGAAGCATCAAATGTCCATATATTTAATATTTCTGCAGCATAATGGTTTTCTATCATTTACAGTTAACCTTATTATTTTGAGCCAAAAAAAGAAGAAACACTTTGCGACCTTTACGACCGTGCAGTCAATGGCGTACGGATCGGAATACGGCAGTGAGAAGAAGATGGCGGAGGGAGGTAATGATGCAGAGCTGCTGAAGGAGAAGGCGAATAAGTACTTTAAAGGTAATACAACACGCCTGTCAAGTCAATGGATTATATCAGTTGGGTTTAATAGACACATGTGTTACTGTTGATTACAGTAGTGACATAGAGGTGTGAAAACAGGGTCCCCGAACAGTTGCCGGTTGCTTATGATGAGCTAAGCTAACACTGCTCTAAAAGCATGCTAGCTGTAAACCCCATTCATTGTATTAGGCTGCACTGAATTGGAGTTAGTTGCTAACGCTAGCTAGCAGCCAGTACAGCAGCATCGATGTAAACCCATGCCGTCACGTGTTTCGTGTGAAGTGCACTGCTAACATGCTAGGATTTAGCACTTTATATATGATTCTGGCATGTTGTATTCACTCTTGTGTTTTTTTATCAGTGTCCTATGTAGTTTAAAGTGAGATTCAGATACATTTACTAGAATATTCTAGAAGTTAGCAAACGGGCGCGTGTGAGCAGCACCTGAGCCTCGGTTAAAGCATGCGCATTATGGTAGCGTTCAAATATTACTGACATATTTAAGTGTCCACTTCTTATTAGGCGGTATTTAAAAATGTGTTACATTTTGTTCCTCCGTTTTGTTTTAAGAATTTGTTAAATGATCAGTTTTACAGTAATAACTGAAATACTTGATGTCAAATTAGCAATAAATCATAATATACTCTGTTACAATTAAATCTCCAGTCAGTTGATATAACAATACGCCAAAGATAATAACGTGTCTATCTATAGCGCTAGTGTTACAAATTGCTTTACAACAAACATATGAAAAATACAACAATAAAAAACACCATTGTTTGAATAACCAGGCAAGCATGAGGAAAAAAGAGCAATACAAAACCTTTTAACTACAACAAATAAAGTACAATGTATATGCATCAAAATATCCGTTGAAACACTCAATATGCAGAATGGTTATGTTGTAATGATACATGATATGGTTAGGCCCGCAGGGGTGCCCAACCAGTCGATCGCGGGGAGATTCCCAGTCGATCGCGAGATGTGTCTAAAAATAGAACAACAATATTCTGTTTCAGAGTGGCCTTTTATTGTGGCCAGCCTAAGGCACACCTGTGCAATAATCATGCTGTCTAATCAGCATCTTGATATGCCACACCTGTGAGGTGGGATGGATTATCTCGGCAAAGGAGAAGTGCTCACTATCACAGATTTTTTCAGATTTATGAACAATATTTGAGAGAAATGGTTATTTTGTGTATATAGAAAATGTTTTAGATCTTTGAGTTCATCTCATGAAAAATGGGAGCAAAAACAAAAGTGTTGCATTTATATTTTTGTTCAGTGTAGTTAGCATTCTTTCTTTTTATTTATGCATATTTTACTAATCATTCACCTTTTAAACTGTTGTTTGTACTGTACTATAGTACACATTGGAATTATTTCTTACTTTATCTACATTAAATAGATAAAAGTGCTCTCTCTCTCGGCTGTGTGCTCCTCCGTGGCGATGACGGCTTGCGTTAAAAAATAATAATACACATATTTGTAAAGTTGGGCACACAAACGGGATTTCGAAAAGTGCGGGGGACATGTCCCCCCCCCTGTCCCCAGTGGAGATTACGCCATGCGTGTGTGTGCATCAAGTGCAATAAATATATATGCTAGTTACAACACACAGAGTAAAACTCTGCCCCTCATGTGTTGTATAGGCTGGCACTATAGGCTGTTCAATGGGGCTGATGTTTTCTGCCAGAAGGAACATCAGCGGGGAGGGGCCACATTGCTTTTCTTCCCGACTGCAACGCTGGTGCCGCAAATCAAGCAAGAACGTGATTGGTCGATATTCATTGTGGGGGAGGAGGGGTGTTAGATAGATATAGAGTTGTAGTAAGTAGATAGAGTTCGCTATGATTTAGGTTTCCTTTATGGGTAGATTCTTTTAATTACATTTCCTTTTGTGTATTTTATACATTTTGGATTTGCTTGGCGAGCTATTTTTAGAACATGCCCCGCGGGCGACTCACGTTGCCCCTGCGGGTGACTGAGTGCCCGCGGGCACCGTCTTGGCTACCCCTGGTATAGATCATTTCTCTCGACATACTTCCTGTTGTAGTTTCTAAAGGCCAGGCATTACAAGGTACACTTATGAGTCAGAGCTGAGAAAGGGAAGATTCATTGTGACTCCTAGTCAAGGGGCAACAGAAGTGTACATTTGTTATCACCTTTCCCGATATCAAAGGTATTTATCCTTCACGTCAGAAAGATTGTCATGTCAAACTACAAAGAATGATGGCAGTTTAATCGGAATCAGTTTTATTAACAAGTAGGTTTACACATAAGAGGAATTTGCTTTGCTATATATGGTGCATACAAAGACACAGAAAGAAAACGTAGCAAAACAAATAATGATATTGAGTTTACTACAAAACCTGATTTTAGTGTGTTGTCTGCTGATAAAAACAAGAATATTATCTGTTCATTATCTAGTGTTTAATGTATAACTGACTTACACATTCAAAAATCAATGTATGCCATTAAGTACACTAAAGTGGGTAGTAATAAAATCATCCATGAGTCAAACCTTTCTTCGCTCAGAAAAATCACATTCTGCATTCTGACTGTCGACAGTACAAAATGCTATATTTTGCGATTACATTTGCCAAACAGAGTGGGAATGAAAAAAGAATGTGTCATCATGGCTGTGATTGGCTACTTAGCATTTGTAGCCTTGTAATGTTTGCATAGATTGGCACCACCACTGCCTCTTCGTCGTAGGCAAACTGTGATTTCTGTGATATATTTTTCCCAAAGTGCACAAAATAGGCTGTGCAGATCTTTCTGACATATTTCATTTTGACATATTGAAAAAACCACACAGTGAATATTTATTTTCACATTTTGTTTTTCAGAAAAAGACTATGAAAATGCAATCAAGTACTACTCGGAGGCTTTGGAGGTCAATCCAACCAATGCCGTCTACTACAGCAACCGCAGCCTGGCATACCTGCGCACAGAGTGCTACGGGTATGCCCTGGCTGATGCCACTAAGGCCCTGGAGATAGACAAAAACTACATCAAGGGGTATTACCGCCGCGCCACTTCCAACATGGCACTGGGGAAGTTCAAGGCTGCACTTAAGGACTATGATACGGTAAGAAATATATCATACTTCACTTTTAGTATCTGTACACATTGAACTGCCATATCTTAAATGGGTATAATTGGATGTTTGCCTGCCTGTTAATCTGTCACCCTGAATTTAATTCAGTCATAATGCCAAATGTTTTGAGTTTGATGGCAATCATTCCAAGGCATAGATCATTTTTTGTCCATTGTGTTATGTGCGGTTCTCATAATAAGCAATATAAATATACCTGGCTACTAGGGATGTAACGGTTCACAAACATTTCGGTTCGGTACGTACCTCGGTTTTTAGGTCACGGTTCGGTTCAGTACGTTTTCGGTACAGCAGAAAATGTTATCACAAACATAAAATATTTTTTAGGGTTATTTAATTATTATTAAATTGTGAATAATGTATTCACTCAAATAAATACAAAATAAAATAAACATTAAGGTGCAGCATTTCAATGAACTGAAATAATCTGTATTTGAACTGTACTGTTCCTAAGCAGCCAGTTTGACATTGTGACTTGCTTGTCATTGTATTTTCATGTTTTTTTAAAGAACAATTAACTTGTCCACATTGCTTGCCGAAAGGGCAGATCTGCTGGCACTAACAATGTCTCCTGCTGTGGAGAAAACCCTCTCTCTAGGGACAGAGGTAGCAGATACAGCCAGGTAGCGCTTTGCTAACATGGCAACATAAGGATATTTGGCGTTTGTAATAGCTTGGGCTCGGTCTGAACTTGTTGCGAGTGGTGGAGGGTTACATGCTAGTGAGAGTTGGGTTTGCACTTCAGTCTTTTTTCTTTTGGTACCGGTGATATTCACGTTCGGGTGATGCCTTTTCAAATGAGTGTGCAAGTTTGAGGTATTGCCAGCCGCGTAACCAATGTTAGTTGAACAATGCCGACAAACAGCTTTGGTTCGGTCCGTCATCCTTGTTCGTAACTGCGAAACCAAAATGTTCCCAAACCGGAGACTTCAATGATGCTGGAGGATTTTCAGCTCAACTTTATCTGCGTTCGCCATTTCCTCAAATTACTGACTACATTTGAACGCATCCCTGTGACCAGCTCTCACAGTATGCCTCTCGTCCAATGAAATGACTTGGTCGCTCTGACGCAAATTACTCTGAATGCTGGGACGCAGCACCTGAGATTACTTCCAAGAAGTTGTTCACGTTCTCAATTGTTTACGCTTAACGTTATATTCGTTCGGTACACACGTGTTGTGTACCGAACCGAATTGCCCATACCGAATAATTTCGGTACGTATACCGTTACACCCCTACCGGCTACGGCAACAAAGATCTCCAAAGCTCAGCCATAGTGAGAGCAATTTATTCCACACCCACAAAACAAGAGTTAATCCTTATGAGAGGTTGGAGCTAGATGTATTTGTATTTATAGATGTACAGGATATTAGAGTGACCGACTGGGAATTGTTTTTATTATATATTAATTTTGTATTGAGGCATTAAAACTGAAATAAACTTGTATTACTGTTTACATGCAGGTCTTTGCAGTGCCCCTGAGTCAATTGCCCCCTATCTGCCAGTTGATGATTAACCAGTGTGGTTCATTTATTTAAATTCCCTGTTTGTACCATAGGTAGTGAAAGTTCGACCAAATGACAAGGATGCAAAAATGAAGTATCAGGAATGTAACAAGATTGTAAAACAGAAGGCTTTTGAGAGAGCCATTGCCAGCGATGAGATCAAAAAATCTGTTGTGGACTCTCTGGACATCGAAAGCATGAGTGAGTTGAACAAATGTTTAATAGTATTCATCTGTAATAGAAATGTGCCTCAATCAAATTGGTGCTGTTAACAAAAGTAAATTTAAGATTGTGTAAAACATTTGATTCTTTACTGCACATCTATATACTTTCCTCTGACATGAAGACAATCTTATATTGCAGCCATTGAGGATGACTATGACGGCCCCAAACTTGAGGATGGGAAGGTCACAGAGACGTTCATGAAGGACATGATGGATTGGTTCAAAGACCAGAAGAAGCTGCACAGAAAGTGTGCTTATCAGGTAAACATGTTTGCTTATATGAAACATACTAACTGATGTCAACTTGTTCTTGTAATTAAACCTTTTCATACTTTTTCAGATTTTGGTGCAAGTTAAAGATCTTCTATCAAAACTACCAAGTCTTGTCGAAATCACGTTAAAAGAGGTGAGGACTCTGCAAATAACCATAAGGGAAGGAACTAAAAGTTGCTAATGTGTTATGTACAACAAAGCAACCGTAGACTTCTATTCTTGATCAGTCCATAATAGGACTTGGCTGTTAGTGTCACAAAGTTCAGAATGTTATGTTTCTTTGCCACAGACAGAGAAGATAACAATTTGTGGAGACACCCATGGACAATACTACGATCTTCTCAACATCTTCAAGTTGAACGGCTTACCCTCAGAGACCAACCCCTATGTATCCTTTTTTCATCTACATTTGTGCTTGCAGTCCTCCTCGTTTCTAATATTCTGTGTTTAAAATAACTACAGGTAGAATCCTCAATACTTGTGTGTTGTAATGCTTAACCACAGAACTCAGCTATTCAACGGCGACTTTGTAGATCGTGGCTCTTTCTCCCTCGAGGTCATCCTTACCCTCTTTGGCTTCAAGCTGCTCCACCCCGACAACTTCTTCTTGCTTCGGGGTGAGAGCACTTACATTGTGCATGAGTCTATGGATGCATGTGTACTGTGTAGTGTTTGCACGTGTGATGTAACGTGAAAGGGATATTATCGGGAAGCCGCTCATTATAGCGAATGGAACCCCAACAGGTTTTTAAATCACCCTTTTGATATTATGATCGGCTCCCTGCATATTATCCGGCTGGAACTGCAACGACAGAAACATGACCTAAAAACCTGTTTTCTTATGAAGGAAAACTATTGTTGTTTATTTGCTTGCGTTAAATTGACCGGACTTCTATCTGCAGATGGAAGTGACAGCGCAAAGTTCCTTGATCACAGCTTCCTTAGAATGTCCAATTTGACTAATACGACTCAAGTATTCAACTAAGTCACATAATAAGTCATGTGTTTTGTCATACAGTTAAATGTCACTGGTATTTATTTAATAGACATTTCTGTTTTTTTTTTGTGTTCCATTACATTCTTTCTATTGAGCGTTGAACAGGGTTGTCTAATAAGGGTTTTTACACGCAGGTAACCACGAGACGGACAACATGAACCAGATGTATGGATTTGAAGGGGAGGTCAAAGCCAAGTACACAGCCCAGATGTTCCAGCTGTTCAGCGAGGTGTTCCAGTGGCTGCCTCTGGCACAGTGTATCAACAGCAAAGTCTTGGTAAGCAGTGGCAGTGTGAGCTCCATGCAGGCACAAGGCCGTGCAATCATGTTGTTGTTGTTATTGTTCACCAGGTCCACTTTCTGTTTGATAACTTGCTTCCAAAGTCAGGTGTCAGTGTCATTTTTCAGAGAGGATTTTGTCAAACGCAGGTTAAATTATTTACAATCCAGCTCACTGGTCACCAGTCGCACCCACCCACCTGTTTTGAAAAACATTGCAATATGCATAAAAAATGCATCCCAACCAACTTTATGCATAATAGTAGCATAATTGTCAGGACTGAAGAAAGAGACAGAGACGGACTAGGCAGCGCTGTGTGATGGGTCCACCTTGTACAATGTACTTTGGCAAGTGCTCCCTTAAAAAAGCAATGGGGTTTTTATATTGGAGAATATAGCAGAAAATTAGCCCTGCAGCAAACAAACGTTTGATACTTTTATATTTTGTTAAACTGAAGAATCTCCATATGTTAACTCCACTTTTATGATGATTTTTTTTAAGCATCATTGCAAATCCCAGAAGTTAAAAGCTAACCTGATGCTAGAAACAATCTACATTACGTTTGCATGACTTCACATTACCTCCCTTGAGCTATATTTGAGGCTACTGTTAGCTTTGATGACGCTTAGTAATCTCATTCAGTCTCTTCATAGCAACCGCTGTTTTTTTTACGTATATTGTTCAGACTTTCACCAGTGTTTTACTGACATATTTTTTGTCGTAGAACAAAAATAAAATCTCTTGAGCTAGTGTTAAGCACAGCGTCTAACAAAAAGATAAAAAATTGTTAACTTTTGAGATGAGGGAACCCGAAGTAGGAAAATGCTAACTCATTACCAGGTTTTAAACTCATTTAAACAGCACTGTTTCAAGTCGTGCCATTAAAGCCTCTTTGAATTTGAGGGGGAAAGAGTTGTGGAGATTCAGATTTTAAGCTAGCGAAATGATCACTAGTGGGTCACAGCCATGATCTACCCATATTTTACAGATGACTGCTGTCAATTATTTTTGCAGTGGTTTAATGTTTTATATTGTGCAATAGGGCTGAACGATATACCGTGTCATGGCGATAACCGCGGTATGCGCATGCGTGGTATTCACACCGCAGGGACGTGCGGTTTTATTAATAATAAAAAAAATGCTGACGCACTTCAGCACAGAATTCAAAAATAAAGATACCCTTATTACTTATCGAAACTGCACATACAATATATCCGATTAAAGCTGAGACTCCACAGATTATTTAAGTATAGTATCTAAGCGATCCGATCTTGCAACAGGGGAAGCAAACACAGACATCACAACACGTACCTTTACGGAGCTTTTACGGGAGATCGTCTCACCGTAGCTGTCAATCTGATCAAAAGACGTGTTCAATGGCATTAAAACGAGAAAGAAAAAACGCGGCTGAATCGGTTGATCCATAGGTTGATAAAGTATCTGTGGCTTTGAAGCAATTGTTTATAATCCATAATTCCATTTTTATGTAAACATCGGAGCACAAAAGTTAGCTGCTAATGGTAGCCACCAGAGTGCAGAGGTGGGACCAAGTCATTGTTTTGCAAGTCCGAGTCAAGTCTCAAGTCTTTGCGCTCAAGTCCGAGTCAAGTCTCAAGTCATTGTTTTGCAAGTCCGAGTCAAGTCTCAAGTCTTTGCGCTCAAGTCCAAGTCAAGTCTCAAGTCAGGATGGGCAAGTTCAAGTCAAGTCAAGTCCTAAACTTTGACAAAACGAGTCATAAACAAGTCATTATGTGTTTTTCACCAAATGTAATGACATTGATCAACAGAATAATACTTAATAATCAAATTGCTCTTTATTAGTCACATTAATAATTTAATAATCAATTTTCTCTCTGCTGGTAAAGTAACGTGTGTTTTTCTAATTTAAGAGGGATCAGTAAGGTAAGGCTACCGTGACGGTTTGATTCAGAAGGAGTTTAATGTATAAGATCCCTGATGTTGAGGTAACCAGAATGTTTATTTCCACTGTGTACAACATGTTATAAGGGACCCACAATCTATCTTTATGCAAGGGATAATGTGCAGCGAGGCGGTCTCTATGGGGAAAAGAACACCTGCATCTAGATCCCTCTGCAGGTGGGACTTTAACTATATTTTGATGATAATACTTTTGTACTTTTACTTGTAACATTTTGAATGCAGGACTTTTTATTGTACAGGGTTCCTGCAGGTTTCGCCAACTCAAATTTAAGACTTTTTAACACCTTTTTAAGACCACTTTGAATAGAATTTAAGACCTATTTCACGGCAATAAAGTATGAAGGAAAATGTATATAAAGAAGAAATACGTCCCATAATCACTTACAAAGTAAATGTATTCATGTTCAACATAAGAACAATGACTGAACACAACAGCGTAACAGTACAGAACTGTGTTAGCGTGTTAGACAAAAAGTGTGTATGTGTGTGCTTGAGTGTGTGTGTGTGTTAGGGCTGTGCAATTAATCATATTTTAATCGCAATTACGATTTTGGCCTGCCACAATTACGAAAACAACATAATCGGAAAAAACGATTATTTTGCTTTGCTAGGTTGTGACAGTGCACTACAACATATTTGATCTAATGAATTTTTTAGTAATTTATCATTTATTTAATTAATTTTTGTATTGGTTTTTCAGTTGAATTATACGTTCAGGGTAATCAACAGTTAAAAAGATACTGTTCAAATTATTATCTGTTTTAAAGTTCAATAAATGGATGTTTTCAAAGTCAATGAATAATCATATTTAATCATCGTGATATTAATTATTGACCAACATAATCTTGATTATTGCCATAATCGAGCAGCCCCTGTGTGTGTGTGTGTGTGTGTGTGTGTGTGTGTGTGTGTGTGTGTGTGGTGTGTGTGTGTGTGTGTGTGTGTGTGTGTGTGTGTGTGTGTGTGTGTGTGTGTGTGTGTGTGTGTGTGTGTGTGTGTGTGTGTGTGTGTGTGTGTGTGTGTGTGTGTGTGTGTGTGTGTGTGTGTGTGTGTGTGTGTGTGTGTGTGTGTGTGTGTGTGTGTGTGTGTGTGTGTGTGTGTGTGTGTGTGTGTGTGTGTGTGTGTGTGTGTGTGTGTGTGTGTGTGTGTGTGTGTGTGTGTGTGTGTGTGTGTGTGTGTGTGTGTGTGTGTGTGTGTGTGTGTGTGTGTGTGTGTGTGTGTGTGTGTGTGTGTGTGTGTGTGTGTGTGTGTGTGTGTGTGTGTGTGTGTCTCTGAGAGAGAGTGACAAGAGCTATATTCAGAGCTCTGCTGCCTTGGCTACACTATTTCATCGTTGCTGTTGTATGATTGGTGTTTAGCTGCGGTATTTAGCGTCTACAGCACCTCCGCTTTTAGGGTTGACGTAGACCCAAACTTCGCCCGGAGGTCCCCCTGTGTTGTTGCGGGAGCTGCTGCAATAGCTGCTGCTGCACTAGCTAACGCTACATTAGCAAAACAAACGCTAATTTATTTTGCAAAAGGTGCAGCGGGCTTCAAACACGTTCCCTCCACTGGTTTCAACCAATCACTAAATTAGATGTTTTCCAACCAAATACGGTTGAACTTACACTTCCCCATATTTATTTGTAAGTAGATTCGAAGATAGGCTACATGAGCTGAAGCTTGGTTGCTAGGTTACTAGCTGGGTGTTCTCCAATAAGGGGCCGGGGGAAACAAAGTTAGTGATTACTGGTTCCATGTTGATTTAATTCAATACAAATTGTTGGGGGGAACTGAAAGGCTGTTACCGTACTGGTTACTTTGCAGCTCGGACATTTCCCCCAAAACACATTTAGACGCTATCGCAACATAGAAGTACCTTTCAAATCCGATAATTTTTAAGACCTTCTGAATCATATTTAAGACCTTTTTAAGACTTGTTATGACTCCGCGGGAACCCTGATTGTAACTTTTTTTTAATTGTCTGAACTTCTCCCACCTCTGACAATAAATCCTGAGTGGTTACCAAAAAAAAACCCTGCTCTGAAGGTTATTTTCATTTTTACAAATCCTGCACTCAGCTTTGCTTTCTCCAATATCATTGAAAAGCAGCCAGATGCTGCTTCTTTTTTCGGTTTTCGCTCATTTCTTGACTTTTTCCGACGCGCTTGCATTTAAATCCGGCTCCCCGTCACCCCGTCGCTCTGTGCAGCTGGCCTGTACCACTACACATGTTGTGCCCCCTACCCTTCTTTCACATAATGGTATGATCCTAGTGTGTCCTCGCATATGATTGGCCGCATGGTGGCCCCTAAATAAAGACCCGCCCCTGCCTGCAAGGATTCTCAGCAAGAGTAGGAGCGGCTGAAGATTCTGCTCTCCCCGACGGGAGTCTGCTCTTCTAGCGGCAGCTCGCGATCGGCGTGTTGGAGACCTCTGAATTAAAGTAGCAAGTCACCTCAAGTCAGAAGGCTCAAGTCCAAGTCAAGTCCCGAGTCATTGGTGTTCAAGTCCAAGTCGAGTCGCAAGTCTTTTGTGATGTTGTCAAGTCGAGTCTCAAGTCATAAAATGTGTGACTCGAGTCTGACTCGAGTCCAAGTCATGTGACTCGAGTCCACACCTCTGCCAGAGTGTATGCAGCTTCCGGTTTTGGCTACTTGTCACTCTCACTCCTTATTTGGTAATGTGTGTGTGGACTGCCGCTAGGGCTGTGCAATTTAATCGATCCTGCGATATATATCGATATTTAGTTTTCCGAGAAAGTATCGATATTTCAGCCGCGGGTATCGATACATTAAGTCTGATAACTGTGTTCGTTATTCTCGCGTCCAGGAGAGAAGCTTTAAAAAGGAGACTGATTGAGTCTCTGAGAAGGTTCAAATGTATACTTTAATTAATAAAAAGCGCGGTAATGTTACAAGCAGAAGATGGTTCAGTCAGAAAAACAGCTGTGTTCTGGCTCATGAGTGAAGGGAAGAGAGCGAGCTCCACCTTTCCAGCTGTTAAATATCCTCTGCTGGCTCCTCCCTGTGGGCCGGTTGGCGCTGCTGGGGGCCGGCCCTCCACGTCTCCAATGTTCGTTGTTGCGCATTACAGAGGATTCAGACATTGTACATTAAATATATAACTAAACACGCCTTTTCTCCTCCTTATCTCTTTCATGACTTTTCATTTAATACATTTTAAACGCTGTAATCAATACTCCAAAAATACTTCACGGCTGGTATCATTTCCGGTAGTTCCGGATGTTGTCTCATGCTACCCACGTCTGTAAACAAATGTATTCAAATAAACTGTACCTTCATTTAATATTCAGCAATAATAATATCTCGACGTCTATAGTTGTAGTGTTGAAATCAGTAGGTTTCGGTGTGCAACACTCCGTGTCATATCGCTACTAAATTCACCTCTATAGTAAATGGTATATTAGCCACATGCTAAATGCTAACCGGAGATGAAGGATTTTCAGAATAAAAGCTTAACAACTGGTTGTGCACAAGAACTTCTGGTTTTTTAGTATAAAACAGCATTTAAACTGACGGTATGTTTAAGGTACTTTATGCCATCAAAACATTGATTTTAATTTCTAACAAGTCCCATTCAAATCCCCCGTGTTCCGCCACCTGCTGCACCTTTTAATTCTCCATTGTCCATTGTGATACTGCACTTTATGTACTTACGTTTCAAAGGCTTGTCAGCTACAGTTTGCACTGTTTCAATAAATGAAACTAATTTTCTCACCACATCTTTTGATTAATTTTGTCCAGCATTTGCAAGCTGTAGACTCTCTGTCAGAGCCATATATTGTATAATTGATGCTTTCAGTTTTCAGTTGAATTAATTCAATCCAAGTCAATGGAACACTCACAAGATGTCACTAAAATCACACTGTCCCTTTAAAATCTTTCAGAAAATGATATAAGTGTATCGAATTATATTGAATCGAATCGTATCGTTGGCTGAATATCGTGATATATATCGTATTGTGAGCTGAATATCGTGTATCGTATCGTGAGATTAGTGTATCGCTACAGCCCTAACTGCCGCATAGCCCAGACCGGAAGCAGCAGCCACTCTGGTGACTACCATTATTAGCTACTCTGGTGGCTACCATTAGCAGCTAACTTTTGCTCTGCGATTTTTACATAAAAATTGAATTATGGATTATAAATGAAATAATTTTTTTATACAGAGACGTTAAAAACCTATGGATTAACCGATTCAGCCGCGTTTTTTCTGGTTTTAATGCCATTGAACACGTCTTTTGATCAGATTGACAGCTACGGTGAGACATCTCCCCTAGAAGCTACGTAAAGGTACGTGTTGTGATGTCTGTGTTTGCTTCCCCTGTCCGAGTTCAGATCACTCAGTGATGATACTATATACCTAAATAATCTGTGGAACCTCAGCTTTAATCGGATATCTTGTAAGTGCAGCTACGATAAGTAATAAGGGTACTTTTATCTTGAGTTCTGTGCCAAAGTGTGTTAGCATTTTTCGCTCAGGGGTCATTTAGATGCTTCTTATGAGACTTGTGTTTTTGTTTTGGTATAAAATGGTTTGTATCGTCAGTTAGCTGAGATTATTTCCGTTAATCTGGTATAACACATTAATAGGTTCTTAAATATTACGATCCCCTGAGACACTGTCGTGAAAAAAAAAAGTAAAGTACCCGGCGGGATTTTGGGGTTTAACAGGTTAAAAAGACCGCAATATATACCGCAGGGGGGGGGGGGAAATCGCGATGTCAATACCGTGCAGCCCTATTGTGCAACCAGTCCTGATTTGAGTCTCCTCCCCAGGTAATGCATGGTGGACTGTTCAGTGAAGATGGTGTGACACTGGAAGACCTCAGGAAGGTTGAAAGGAACAGACAGCCCCCAGACTCAGGTAAACACAAACACCCACCCACCATCTGCCACTGATAACCATCTTTATGCAACATCTCAACATCTCTCCCCCACAGGTCCCATGTGTGACCTCCTCTGGTCGGATCCTCAGCCTCAGGTCAGTCTCTTAACACATTTGGAAAGTACATTTGACATACTTGTAGTTTACTTGAGTATTTTCTTTTATTCTGCTTTCCATTATTAATCTACCGCATCTCAGAGGGAATTATTGTACTTTTTTAATTGAACCTGTTTAGTAGTAGTACATTTTTTAACATGCATATGTTTGTCTCTTATCTTTCAAAATCCGAATACTCCATTCCGTAGGAATGTAGGTTTGCGACTGTTGCTTGTTTTCATGATGAAATAAATGTAATATTATTTATGTTTTTAAATTCAGGACTGTTACTTGTCATGAATTACTTTTTAAATGATCCTTTTTCTACATTAAAGGATGTGAATACTTCTAACACTGGTTCCCACCCACCCAACACCTCATTAGGTGTTTTTGCTCCAAGTATCCAGTGGTTTGTGTCTGATAAACATAAATGTTCCACCTCTCTCTCCGTCATGCAGAATGGCCGGTCAGTCAGCAAGCGAGGAGTGAGCTGTCAGTTCGGGCCGGATGTGACGGAGCGTTTCCTTGAACAGAATAAGCTGGACTTCATCGTGCGAAGTCACGAGGTCAAAACTGAGGGCTACGAGGTCACTCACTCAGGGAAGTGCATCACCGTGTTCTCGGCACCCAACTACTGGTACGTACTCCTACCGGCTAACTTGAGTGTCGATTCAGCTGTTATTAAAGCTGCTTACTTTAACTGCTGTTTCTTCTGCCTTCCCCCAGTGATCAGATGGGAAACAAAGGAGCATACATCCACCTCAGGGGATCAGATCTCAAGCCAGAATTTCACCAGTTCACTGCTGTTGTCAGTATCCTGCACTCTAAACTCTTGTATTTATTAAAATTGTTTATAAATGTTGTTATATGGGTCATATGTTACTATCTTTTATCATTATTTGTTTTTGTTAATAATTTACCCAAGAATGTCATTGTAAACATTTTGAACCTTGGGTTAGCCCTCAGCATATTATTATAGTGCCATTTACTAAGAGTTTGGTTTAATTTGGTCCGGAGTGACCCAATTACCTTAGCTTTAACTTAGCTAACTTGGATTTGTATTAATTCTAACTAAGCAGTTCACCTATTCTAAACTTCAGTTGTAATGACACATTACAAAGCCATTTCAGTTATGAATATTTTGCCACTTGTTCATACCTCGGCCAAGGCTTATGGTGCATTCACTTGCTCCTCAGGCGGTCCTTTTACCCCAATTTGGAAAGTTGTATTCACAGTTTAGTGTGTTAATGTAATGGAAGTCGTTATGTGAAAACAACATGGACGTCACAAAGAAGATATGTTGTATTTTGTTGCTCAGAATGTGTAAATTGTGTATTGGTTCTATGATTTCGATCAACTCTAAATTGCAATGGGTTCGTTCTTGGCCCTTCCAAGTTTTTCTGAAAATCAGTTTTAGCGGCAAAATTATAAAGAAATAAAACAGAAATTGAACATAGAAAAATACTGCTGAGGCACTAGCTAGCGAAACTTACAAATGGAAAAGATCCAAAGTCCAAGCAAGAACATCATCTTTGTGCAGTTTATTCCAATGATCCAATATCTTAGAGTACAATGACATTTAATAAATAACTGATCACGCTTGTCCAAAGCTGGCCTCAAAATAAAAGCATAAAAAACAACTTAAATTAATTTGAATAACTCTAAATTAATATACATTTACTATAAACGATACAGCAAGAGAATACATTTTTATTTTTTTTTAAATATAAATAATTCCGTTCGGTAGTTTTGCCGTATTCGTTTGACAGATTCTCTTACAAACGGACAATAAAAACGTTCTTGGCTGAGTTAATGAAACACTGTAAAAACCGATAAATGACCTCTGTGTGTAGGTTAACTATGCAAAAGGCTATTAATGATTTATTTTTAAGCTTATTTATCTTGTTGAAGCTTTATCTAATGGTTGTCTCGCTCTCCTTTACAGCCTCATCCGAATGTCAAGCCCATGGCGTATGCTAACTCGCTAATGCAGATGGGGATGATGTAGAGGCCGTGCTAACCTGTCTGTGACACTGAAGACCTCCCATCTGACCTGAACCATCCCAGCCACCACTCTACACTCCCTAAAGTGCTCGGACATGCTCATGATTAGCCCTACGGGATCCCTCTCCCCACCGACAAACTTCAGTTAGTTGTGTATAGAAAATAATGTGGCGTAGTTCAGATGGAAGAGATCACTCACACCAGTCCAGAACTGGCTCTGTTCCTTCATGTTATCAGTTAAAACTGGAAAAAATCTCCACCTCGGTTGTTCATTCGCTCATGTGTTCCATCACCTGGTAAGAACCTTTCAGATGAGTCTCCTTGGAGCTGCTTGGTTTAAAAAAAATATTCGATACACTCAGCAGATGGGATCAAAAAGCTGATATGTACCAAAGATCTGTAATGAAATTGATTGTTCAGTTTTTACAAGGACTGTGTCTCGTGACTCTGAAAACTAGCATTGTGCTTTTGGCCTGTGTACACAGCTCAGAGGATTGTTAACTGGGTTAAGAGCAGCATGTCTATTAGTGTTTCTCTAACTACCCTACAGTGTCGCTTCAAGTTTTATTTCACAGTTTCAAATACAAAAGTAATTAGATGTTTGACCCCAGTTCAAATAGTTTGATTGTCTCTGGGTACACTCTTAAAGGTGATGTCTGCCATTAGTAGTGTATTTAGTTGGTTCGGTCGTGTAGCTGGTAACATTTAATTTGCACTGCTTCCTGTTGAGGAAGATATTGCTGCTCTCCATGTGTTCATCCCCCACCATCATTGTGCCACTCACACAAGCTCCCGCACAGTCTACTCTCTAAACCAGCTTCGGTGTAAGGCAAACACTGATGGCACTCTAAGTCTCCCGTACTCGTTTAACTCCTGGTTACCCATGTGTGGATTTACACAAACGTCCAAAATGCAATCCTGTCTTGAAACGCACAGCTGCATTGTCTAATGGCCCTCAACTTTTTAGATAAAGAAGTACACTGATGTGTATGTATATATACTGTATCATTTAAAGATTCCGTGTAATGTTTGGAAAAAAGTATTGAATAAAAAAATCCAGTCCAGTGATTTTAGAAATAAGTTGGGACCTTTATTTATGGCGATTTAATATTGCCTAATAGTTTCCTTTTGGGCAGGGGTTTGCTTCAGCACCTATAACGATGTTGAAGGGGACACATCAAGCTTATATTCAGGTTCATTTTTAATTTAAGCTTGTGGGTGAGTAAGCACACAAGATACTTCCAGATTCCCAAATGAATGTGTCCAGGCACTGCACGTTTGGCTTAAATATCCCTATTTATATCAATGTTCTTTTATATTTACTACACAAATGTACAGCAGTGGATAGTAACTTTTATTGAATTAAGGTAATTAAATACAATTTTAAAGTACTTGTGCTTCACTAGAGGATTTCCATATTCTGAAACTATCTTTCTACTGCTATCAAAGGAAGATATTTTAATTGTTCCTTCAATGCATTCATTTAAAGCCTTTGGTTACTTTGGAGTTTCAAAATAATAATACTAAAATATGATCAATAATTACATTTTATTGTAATATAATCCTGTGATGAAATTCACTGTTGAATGGGCAATACATATACGGTAGTAACTTAAGTTCCTCTTATGCCCCTTTCACACCAACGCGGTTCCAGGGCCGGTTCGGAGCTAGAGCCCTGATAAGCTCCGGTTTTTCCTGTTCCTGTAGCAGATCCGGCTCTAAGCACCGAAAACTGGTGCTTACCAAGCAAGCACCAAACAATTGTCGGTCTTTACAGGGGTGCCCAATACGTCGAAGGTAGTGTGGGTAGATCACACTTTTTTTTAAAGTTAGCCTGTCATCCATCCTTACTATGGTATTTGCCACTTCGTCATTTTGGCCCAAAAATACTTTTACCCATTGACTTACATTGGGAAAGAGATGTATGTAAATCAGCGTATACCTTTTGAGCTAAATCTACTACCTAGAACGAATATTTGTATAGCCATTATTTTAATCATTGGGGTCTCTAAGTGTGTGCTCACAAAAGCATGTTACTCTGGGCCCAGCAGGTGAAAAACTAAAGAGGGGCTTCCATATCCGGCAGAGAAGGTGTTGTGGCTGCTGGATATGGAATCTCTTATTTGGATATGGAATCTCTATTTATCTCTTTAGTATTTCATTTGCTGGGCCCAGGGAAAAATGCTTTTGTGAGCACAAACTAGAGGGGAACAAGCATCACCAGTGTGATTTTGGTGACGTGACTATAAAGATATAAGGGGGGTTCCAAATCCGGCAGCACCAACACCTTCTCTGCCGGATATGGAAGCCCTTCTTTAGTTTTGCACCTGCTGAGTCTAGAGTAACATGCTTTTGTGAGCACAAACTAGAGGGGAACAGACAACACCAGTGTGATTTTGGTGATGGTGTGACTGTCCTGGACAAAGTTGTAGGGGGGGTGCCATATCTGGCAGGAGAAATACCTGCTCTGCTGAACATGTTGTGTAGAGAACAGTGCAGATATTCCCTATGGACACCAGGATTAACCTAGTCTAAAATAAGGAACATTAATAGTGTGATATAGGCACAGATATAAGATCAATACTACACTTTATTTTAGGGCACCTTTCAAAAACATTCAATGTCACCTTAAAATAAAAATTAAATATGAGTGGCATTACAATACAAAAATGTGTTGAGTTGGAAACCACAGAGGAAAATTACATTCAAAGGAGCAATTCAAGCGAGTGAAGCCAGTTTGAACAAATGATCTTTTAGGCTTGATTGAAAATAACCCAGTGTCTGACATTATCATATGTTATATGTCATTAATGTTATATCATTGCTTACTATTTGTGGTTATCAAGTATCAGACACTTAAACAACAGAGAAGGTTTTAAGAAATAGGACTATACTGACAAATGACATCTTATCCTTTCATTCTCTGTTCTGTAGGAAGGAGGAACATAACAGAGTGGGACTACACTTACAAATGGAAGTTTGTTCCAATACGAAGATTGTGACAGATCTGAAACGTGTCCTTAAAACGAGCCTCCTCGTAATTGTATGCACATTATTTATTCAGCCGTTTGCTGTTTAATCTGATGGGAAATACATCATTCAAAAGAGACAAAGTAAATCATTTATTTCGTTTTTCCGCTTAAGCGAACGCTCAATAAACGAGATGACGTCATCGTTGCGCGTCCCCGCGAACAGGGCTTCTGGCTTCAATCTGCGGCAAGCCTTCAACCTACGGTACAACACCACCTGTTGTTCTGTGGTTCTCCAGATTCTATAGATGGCCAGTCCGCCCCTGCGTCACGCTTACGTCGGAGGCAGGGGCGGGATCAACCACCCGAGCAATAACAGTTTATGGCGATATTGTGACTCTTACTTTTATACTTGTATTGCTACTTTTACTTAAGTGAAACACCTACATATGATTTATAACACTGCAATGTGTATAACTTTACTACCATGGATGTATAAAGGGATACAGCTTCATCATAGGATGGCTATGATTAGTTGCTCATGAAGCCCAAAATGTAGCGACTAGGAATTCAGAAAAGCCCCGCCTCCATTCTCCCGCTCTCGGCTCAGTGAAGAGAGAAAAGAGTCAGCTCTTAGCGCATGTTACAACTCTTAGACCCCAATGATTAAAATAATGGCTATACAAATATTCGTGCTAGGTAGTCAATTTAGCTCAAAAAGAATACGCTGATTTACATACGTCTCTTTCCCAATGTAAATCAATGGGTAAAAGTATTGTTGGGCTAAAATGACGTCACGGAAGCTGTAGTGCCACCGTTTGGCCACTACGGACATTCAAAAAACTGGCTTCAACGTCCGGCGTACTTTCCGGGGGCTTTTCTCACGACAGTCGCATTTAATTTACGTCATGAATCTGAACAGCTGATCGCCAGTCGTCAGCTATGCGCCACACGTTGACAACACACTGCACGAGTTTCACCTTGTTGTGAAGTTACTTGGACAGGGTGAACCTCAGACAGCATCGCGGAAATGCCGAAGTACTGCTCGGTACCGAACTGCAGGAACGAGTCCGGGCCCGGCGGAGACCGGAAGAGCTTCTACAAGTGAGCTGCTTAATGTCCGTAGTGCTTTAGACTGATAGTTATAGTGTCAGTTAGTGAGCGCTGCTAGGAGCGTCAAGTCATCTCTCACTTTAAGGGAAGTGTTCCTATCAGATGAGGCATTCTTTCATCACATCCATTTTACTGTATATATGCCAAGTCAAAAAATCACTGCAGTCATTAAAACTAAATATCAGAATGTTGATGACCTCTTGAGTGTGTCGCCTTGTCTTGACCTTTGACACGCTGTCCTGAGTCAATCATGATTTGAGGCTGTAAACCAGTCTGCAGAATGGGATTACTGACAGGTAATTTAATGTTTTACTTTCCCATTCTGAACATGTGCTTTTTAGTTTGATTTGTTGTGGATTGGTGGAAGACAGACTGATGTCAGCTTAATCCTGGAGCTGATTCAGAGACAGGAACAACTGCTGGGACAATGAGCAGTGGTGGAGGAAGTATTCAGATCCTTTACTCACGTCAAAGTACTAATACCGGACTGTAAAATACATGAAGTAAACAGTATATTATTCCTGCATTCAAAAATGATACTGAAGTAAAATGATGTAAATATATTCAGGAAATTATACTTTAAATAGTAAAAGTAAATATCAAAATGCCCTGGAGCACATTTTTATATATATATATATATGGTATTAAGAAATCCACTAATACTAATATTTAGTGGAGAAGGAATATGATGATATGCATAAAATGCAAATGAATATATAATCAGAATCAGAATACCTTTATTAATCCCACAGAGGGGAAATGTACGTAGTTAATGCATGAAAGTGAAAGTAAACTAAAGTGTATATATAAAAAATCACATGAATGCACCACGGACATTATAAAACAACTCTTTAATTCTCACAACATTCAAATTGAAACCTGTCCTGTTGAATATACACGTGTCAACAATATATCGCAACAAGCTTTCCAGAAACTGTTCTTGCTCTGAGAGTATCATTTCAAAAAGTGCATCTAATATTCAGTCAACCTCACAAAATATCATTTTCAATATAAAATGTAACCAAATGCAGCCAAGGATTTACTACGGTTGGTTTGTATTGCCCCAGTGTAGCGGCACAAGCCAAAATGTGCAGAGTCCACAGAGTCAGTCAGTCACCTTATTTCCATCTCAGAGAGGCAGCTTTTCTTTATTCATATTTATAGATTTCACATAATCTCTATAAATTCAGTTCAGTGATTCCCACAGCATGTTAATACTTTGGGGGGCCCCCAAAGTATAATGGCTCCCCCCAAAGTATAATTTGTGTGTTTTTTGTTTTTTTTTTACTCAGTGAGCACTCATTTGCATTTGCATTGGTGGCAATGAGTGCTCAGTGAGTAAAAAAAACTTTAAAAACCATAAATTATACTTTGGGGGGAGCCATTATACTGGTAAACAGCCTCTATGGGCGCGAGTCCAGACCCACTTTTGGAATCAAATGATGACGTCAGTGGGATTATCTCCTTTATCAACTCCTAAGCATCCCCGGGACAACATCACTAGCCCCGCCCCTAAAAAGGTGTGAACTTGAGCCAATCAAGGACTACTACTACTAGGTCGTCCTTAGACGAGTTTGCCAACGGGTTCGCCAATCCTCACGGTCCTCCATACACCCGGCCAGCTCTGTGGAGCTTTCCACCCCCACATCCTTCCTCAGCACCTCCACGTATGTTGGCGTGGGGCGCCCTCTTGGTCGGTGCCCGTGTGTTGGCTCCCAGAGTACTAACTTGCCAGCTGGAAGTTCCTGGTGTCGATGGCAGTGACCTGTAAATTTCAGTTTCCTGGATGCCACCTTGTCACTCAGCCTGGGTAGCCCACCAAAACTAGCCCTGCTCCTACATGTCACCAGTTTGTATATAGTTAAAATAAAGTTATCCGGTGATTGACGATCAGATACCAGTGTGGAGTTTTCTGTCTTAAATTTGATATAGATCATGTTCTTTGTTGATTTGTGAGGATGTTCATACACACTTGGTAAGATGTGTGTGTGAAAGAAGACCACAAAAAAGACCCCCCACCCCCGCCCCGAGTCGTTCCCCCAAAGTATATTTCATTTTTGCGGGAATCACTGCAGTTTAAGGGTGCATTTTCCTGTTTCTTTTTTTTGTTCTATTAAACATTCCACTTGAAGTAGCCTGAGTGGGACCGGTGTCTCACCTGTGTGGTCTCTATTGTCTCCCAGGTTCCCTCTGCAGGACCCGGCCCGGCTGCAGCAGTGGCTGAGCAACATGAGGCGGGGGAACTGGACCCCCTCTAGACACCAGTATATTTGCCATGAGCATTTCCCGCCTTCATGCTTCAAGGTGCGATGGGGCATCCGTTACCTCGAGAGCGACGCAGTGCCCACCATCTTCCAGGAGGTGGAAGTAAAACACACGGCTGAGTCTCAAAATGTAGGGCGGAACAATATTGGCAAGTCATTATATTGCCATTTTTAAGCTAAATACTGAAGGTTATTGCTGACTGCCTGGGCTGGAATTGTATTTTTAACACTTCCTACAATTTTAATGTTGACTTTTTTGTACAATGTTAGTTTCATTTATAGGTCAGAGTCATGAGTCATGAAAACAGGAAGAGGAGGATTTTTTTTTGGGAAATTGTGACAAGATTGTCGAGTTATCTACTGAAATGTAGTACAATAATTCATACAAAATAGATAGTTTATTAAATTAGAACTGAATTGATTATTTAGTTATATTTATTATATATGGACTTATTGTGCTTTGGCAAATGCTGATAAGGTCTCTATAGGTGGTAGGAAAGAGTATTGATTGTGACACTGAAGTTGCTCAAACTTAAAGGGGACCTATCATGCAAAATGCACTTTTGTACATCTTTTATACATAAATATGTGTCACCGGTGTTCCAGGGAATTTACCAAGTGTCAGAAAACACAACCCTCTCTCTTTTCTTCCATACCCAAATCTCTAAAAACGGGGCTGCAACAGATCTGATACAGACTGATACAGATTTGAAATATCTCTTTCTTTTTGTCGCTGCTTTTAATTGAACTATTCATATCTTAGACTGCACTGTAACTTTTATCCATGTATTTTTTCTTTTAATGTTTATTTTATTAGCTTTTCTTTTTAATGACTGATTTTAAATGCCATTTTCTTAATGTCTTTCATTTTTTGTAAAGCACTTTGAATTGCCTTGTGTTGAAAAGTGCTATATAAATAAACTTGCCTTGCCTTGACATCAGAAACAAGGAGTTCCACCTATATGGGCAACTCTCCACCTATCAGGGGAATGGGGGGTTGCCGTGGCATGGTAACAGCATGGTAACATGACGCTCGTGCCTCGCCCCCCTCCTTTGCAGGGGGGCGTGGTCAGCTGTAGCTCATTTGCCACAGAATCAGCCCCTGCAAAAACGGCTGGAATACAGCAAATAGAGCGAAATGAGGCATGGCTAAAATGCATGATCTGTTTGGTATTTTGAAAATAAAACTTCACAGACATGTTTTATATAGGTATGGCCCTACTATATATTATTCAAATATAGCATGATAGGTCCACTTTAAATGTAATAAGCTTCATGTCGTTTCTCTTCTTCGTAGAAACGGGAAGCCACAGATCACAGTGAGAGGAAGCCGAAACAGCTTCGAGCTAACAGTCATCAAAGCACGGCAGTGGAGACGGACTGCACGTTACAAACAGTACACCTGTACGAGATAACTGTGGACCCGCACCAGAGGGGGGAAACCAACCTGGTGGAGCTAAGTGATGTTGGAGAACCTGGGCGCTCAGACTTAACCGGGGACGGATTCCAAAGGGCAGCTAATTTCCCGTTAACTTTATTCCAGACGGTAAATGACGTGAGTAACAGCGGAGAAGTGGTGGTGATGTCTGAGTGCCCTGCTGGTGAAGGGCAGGAGGAGCTGCTGAGTGGAATCACCGCTGCACTTTTAACTCAGGGCCACAGGCTGGTCATGAACGTCTCCACACTGGGCTGTTCAGGTGAGGGTGTAGCCCCCCTCGGGGTTGAAGGTGTGACTTGTGCCACAGAGGAAATCACCGGAGGACATGAAACTCAAGTCATCGCTTACTTTGAGGCGATACCAAGCACTCTCCCTGCAGAGAACCCCGCCCTGCCCTCCTTATCCCCGGACACTGTGCTGTCCTCCGCTCTGAGCTCCAAGCCCATCTCCTCCACTCTGCCCATAGTGTCCAAACACCTGCCCCCCTCCTCCAAGTCCCTGGTCCTCACCATGGAGAGACAGGACACAGATGAGGGAGACGACGACATGTCAGAAGAGGACGCCACGGAGCAGCAGCTGGAGGAGCACTGGTGAGACTCTTATGTCGGTATTTAGATTTGGAATGGGATCAGCAGTTTTAGATGGCAACTTAACTAAAAATACAGCAAACATTTAATAACTAAATATCGACATTCCATTATTTAAAATAGGACTAAAGAGTACTTACGTTTCCATTCTTTTATGTCCTATATGCTCTCTGTATTACAGCCATTGGTGGGCAGTATTTGAGTACATTTACTGTTCATATGATTTATATGACAGTCATATTTACTTCTAAACTTTGTTTAATGGGTCTTTCAATAGCAAAAACAAATATTCAATGTAAATATTGCTAAACAAAAAAATTGCTAAAACCACATAATATACATTTAATAAATGTTTAATTAAGATTAAGATGTATTATACATAATTGAATCAACAAATGATCAGTAATATGTTTGTATACATTATAGACTTTGGTGTAATTCACAAGCGACATTGTAGTATATTAAAATGTCACGATGTACCAACCAGCAAAATCTAATTGATGATCACATCAATGCCTCAATCATTCTAACACAATAATATAAAGTACATTTTTCTCCTACACAATGTTCAGCAGAATGAGTATTTTTACTTTTGACACTTCTGATACCTGTTGTACTCTTACTTTAACTTTTAAAATAGTATTACTACACTGTAATAATTTGCAGTACTACATACACTGAACACAAATATAAATGCAACACTTTTGTTTTTGCTCCCATTTTTCATGAGATGAACTCAAAGATCTAAAACATTTTCTATATACACAAAATAACCATTTCTCTCAAATATTGCTCACAAATCTGAAAAGATCTGTGATAGTGAGCACTTCTCCTTTGCCGAGATAATCCATCCCACCTCACAGGTGTGGCATATCAAGATGCTGATTAGACAGCATGATTATTGCACAGGTGTGCCTTAGGCTGGCCACAATAAAAGGCCACTCTAAAATGTTCAGTTTTATCACACAGCACAATGCCACAGATGTCGCAAGTTTTGAGGGAGCGTGCAATTGGCATGCTGACAGCAGGAATGTCCACCAGAGCTGTTGCCCGTGAATTGAATGTTCATTTCTCTACCATAAGCCGTCTCCAAAGGCGTTTCAGAGAATTTGGCAGTACATCCAACCGGCCTCACAACCGCAGACCACGTGTAACCACACCAGCCCAGGACCTCCACATCCAGCATGTTCACCTCATCGTCTGAGACCAGCCACTCGGACAGCTGCTGCAACAATCGGTTTGCATAACCAAAGACTTTCTGCACAAACTGTCAGAAACCGTCTCAGGGAAGCTCATCTGCATGCTCGTCGTCCTCATCGGGGTCTGGATCTGACTCCGGTTCGTCGTCGTAACTGACTTGAGTGGGCAAATGCTCACATTCGATGGCGTCTGGCACGTTGGAGAGGTGTTCTCTTCACAGATGAATCCCGGTTTTCACTGTTCAGGGCAGATGGCAGACAGCGTGTGTGGCGTCGTGTGGGTGAGCGGTTTTCTGATGTCAATGTTGTGAATCGAGTGGCCCATGGTGGTGGTGGGGTTATGGTATGGGCAGGCGTATGTTATGGACGACGAACACAGGTGCATTTTATTGATGGCATTGTGAATGCACAGAGATACCGTGACGAGATCCTGAGGTCCATTGTTGTGCCATTCATCCACGACCATCACCTCATGTTGCAGCATGATAATGCACGGGCCCATGTTGCAAGGATCTGTACACAATTCCTGGAGGCTGAAAACATCCCAGTTCTTGCATGGCCAGCATACTCACCGGACATGTCACCCATTGAGCATGTTTGGGATGCTCTGGATCGGCGTATACGACAGCGTGTTCCAGTTCCTGCCAATATCCAGCAACTTTGCACAGCCATTGAAGAGGAGTGGACCAACATTCCACAGGCCACAATCAACAACCTGATCAACTCTATGCGAAGGAGATGTGTTGCACTGCGTGAGGCAAATGGTGGTCACACCAGATACTGACTGGTTTTCGGACCCCCTCAGACCCCCCCAATAAAGCAAAACTGCACGTTTCAGAGTGGCCTTTTATTGTGGCCAGCCTAAGGCACACCTGTGCAATAATCATGCTGTCTAATCAGCATCTTGATATGCCACACCTGTGAGGTGGGATGGATTATCTCGGCAAAGGAGAAGTGCTCACTATCACAGATTCTTTCAGATTTGTGAACAATATTTGAGAGAAATGGTTATTTTGTGTATATAGAAAATGTTTTAGATCTTTGAGTTCATCTCATGAAAAATGGGAGCAAAAACAAAAGTGTTGCATTTATATTTTTGTTCAGTGTATGTACAAGATCTGAGTACCCCTGATGACAGTTTTTCTGATCTTTCCGTCTTGTTTACCTGCCAGCTACCATAAGAACAGCCTGAGTAAGGAGCAGTTGGAGGCCATCGTGTCCGAGCTGCAGAAGAAGGTGAAGATGCTGCAGCAGAGACACCGCCGACACCTGGAGAAACTCCTGGGCCTGGAGAACACCGTCAGCCAGCTGAGGCAGAACAACCTGCTGAACGAGGAGCGGCTCCAGCTGCTGGAGAAGGTGAAGTGTTACACAATAAGTTCAGATTTGATTCATGTGGCTATTCTGTAGTTTATTCTAGCTGTAGGTGCATAAAGAGATGCAGTGATGACGTCACCTTGACAGCCAACTCCGGAAATTAGCATCGCAAGTTACCCTCGATAAAAAGCAGTGGATTTTTTTTAATTATTTTGAAATACTGCTGAAAATAAGCTCTGAAGCAGACACACAATTTATGATATTTGCACTTTTTGTAAATAACAGGCTATAATTAACAAAAATCACGGCCACATGACATGTCACCACCACTAATCTAAATGCAGCTAATGTTCTTCGTGATGACGTTTCGTAGTCTAATTTAGTCACTCTGTTTTTAAGACGCATTGACGCTTCAGACATTCACCAGTGGGGTTTACTGACTTATTTGTATTCGCACGACAAAAAAAAAGGCACAATAAACAACTGACGACTTCGAGACGAGGGAACTGAAAGTAGTAAAATGCTAACTCATTACCGGGTTTTAAAACTCATTCCTAAATCCTTGCTCATTCATTATTTTAGGTTGTAAAACATCAGGTGAAAATCTGTTTTCCACAGACCTTATTTCAAAAGTGGTAAAATGCTAACTCATTACCGCATTTTAGGAATCAGTCCTGCTCCACTCTATTGTATTATTTAATTGAAAGATACCGAACCCTCCATTAAAACAAACAATGCACATTTAAAAAAAAAAAAATAACATTACCTCTGTCTCCTCTTCCTCAGGCTTACATTCAGAGCAGTGCAGCAGTGTCAGACTCTGGGGAGACGGTGACCATCATCTATGAAGTGGACGATGCAGCATACTTGTATACTCCGCTGGTAAATGCAGACTAAGAGCTGTGAGACTGACTGTCCCCTCTGTGTGTCTGTCCACTGCCACATGGCTATTGCTGCTTAAAAAACAAAATACTGCCTAATTACTTTCCCTGTTTACTAAATGAGATTTGTGTTTGGAATGTGGAGCTTTGCACACATATAGATGAGTTGTATGGGACAAGATTGAATGTGTTCTTTCTTTCATAAGGTTTCTTTCACTGAAAAAATGTCAACAGATTTCACATAATTGTATTAGGTTAGGTAAACGCAATAATATTAAGTTTAAATTTGAAATATTATGTTCAACTTAATGTTATTGCTTTCAACTAACCTATTTAAGTTTTGTGTAATCTGTTGACATAATACATTTAAAGTTAACGTGTAAAAATGTTCAGTGTTCTGCTGCCAATCCCCCTATTACCCTCAACCACTCTTTGTTTTACTTCCAAGTGTTTTTGTTTGTGATAATGTAAATATCAAATTAAAAAAATGAACTTCCATTTAGGTTTGTGCTTCGTTGATATTGTTATTTTACGTTCTAAGACTTAAAATAACCCCAGACCATACAACCAATTAGGTCATATGATAAAGAGTCTAATGTAACTGTCATTGATGACCTTTTGATCATCACTGGTATCCAAACCGAAATCCATGGGTGGGCATTTTATTTGCGAAGGCGGGCCCAAGGTAAAAAAACAAAAAGGTGGCACGGGCACATCAGTTTATTGATCTTGCTGATTTATTCAAAGCGTATCTTCCTATCTATGTAAAATATGTGCGTCTTGAATTTCACTAACTTGAAAACAACATAGTTAAAGTATATTCGCATTTCGGGGGCAATGCCATTATCCGGACCCGGTTTGGGTCCAGCAGAGCAATAAAGTAGTATTCAGGATACCTGGACCTCTGTATGGGCACTGAGAGGATTCACCCCGGGTAATCATTTGGTAAATAAGCTCTATTTTGCTGCTTCTTTATGCGTTCTGGCAACTCAATTAGCCTACATGCGAAGAACGTGTCTCAATCATTGAAAAAATGTAAGCAAACACACATGAAAATGAAATATGAATATTCATGCTCTGCCTTATCTCGTCTTCTGCCCTTGACACCAGCTCCGGTGATATTAAAATAACTTAGTGGCACAGAAGTCACACCTTTTAGTGACAGTAACTACTTGTACAGTAGTTACATTTTATTAAAGTTCAAGTAGGATTTGTGAGTGGAAACTTCTATAGCAATGGAGACGAAACTCAGAGAGATACGAGGAGAGCAGGAACTTTGATGGCAACCACTGACGGTTTATTTGGAGCTTCGGCCCGGAGAATTCACAAGTGCTGCAGCCACAAGGTGACACAGTGGTTGCCAAACCAATTGCGAAGATCTCTACCCCAGACCCATGTATTTAGCTAGTTATAGAGAGAAGAATCAACATTGTGTATAACAAGATAAAACCATAACACCTCTATCAGCTGACGCCAACAGGCAGGAACAGGAAGACAAAGCACTGAGAGCAGCACCCAAATTTACAGGTGCCTGTGCTCAGTGAGGGCAGGACAAACTGATTAACTAGGTGTTATGGCTGCCGCCTCCCCGGTTCTTATTAAAGAAGGATTTAAAGGCTTCGGGAGTGGATGAGTTGGTGGTAAGGGGTCTTCTTGTGCCGCCTGTACACCCTGAGCTCGCTGTGTCAGACGCCTTGCCTGAAAGGTTGGAAACACAGAAGCATGAGGCGGAGCCTGCAGCTGCTCAGGTAGAAGGTGGTGACGGTGAGGACGGCGGCGGTTTAAAGCACCGTTCACTAGCAGGAACCACGCCAAAACAGTGTGATGTTTGTAAGTTTATTGAAGTAACATGTGAATGATATGAGGGGGGTGAAGGGATGTTCTGGGAGGGCGAGCTGTGGTCCGTGCAGTGGGAGACTCAGAGTGGGGGTTCCGTCTCCGGCATGATCTGCGTGGGCTGATTACGGGCCCCCAAAAGAGTCGGATTAAATGGAACTGAGTTGAGCGTGTGCCTGTCTGAGATCATTGAGATTGTTACGGATGTAAGCGTGGTACGCTTGGGATGACCAGCGGCCCAGGACCTGGATGGTTTGGTCAGAGATGCCCAGTCTCGCTGCTGTGGACGCTGCACCAATGCGGAAGGAATGGCTCGAATAGTGTTCTGAGCATATCCCCAAAATAAGCAAGACATTGTGGAAGTGTTTCTGGAACCAGAAACGTGTGGCCATTTTCCCTGTTTAGGTGAGAAAGAGTGGGTGTTGAGGCGTTGCGTGTGCAACGTACCTTGCGCTGAGGTATTTGGTTAGTGGCTCGTATGGGCTGAGATACGAGTTCAGGCGGAAGATGTGGATGGGGAGAGAAATTCCCAGCTAATCTGTTTTACTCCTTCGGAGTGTGAATATGAGAGAGTCGTTTGTGTGGAGGGATATGTCGGATAGGCTGGGGTGGTGGTGAGGGTTGTAGGTAGGGCTGCAACAAACTACTAATTTGATAATCGATTAATCTATCGATTACTGAAACGACTAATCGATTATTCGGACTATTACTTGCGCAATTTCTCAAATGCTCTTATTTAGCCATCAACTTTTAAATGTAGGTTTGAGGTTGTTTTAGGCATGTGGACACTAACAATGAAGACAAAATAGACAAATACTTGATTAAAAAATACATATTTATTAAACTTTCTGCTGAAATATATAAAAGATAAATAAAAAATCTGTCCGTCAACATTTTTAAACCAAGGACAGCAGCAATATAAAATAAAAACTACAGCAGTTTCCCTTAATCAAATAAAAAAACTATTTCAACTTAAAAGGGATAAACACTCTAGGCTAGATTATTCTGGGTTGAAATGGAGGAAAGTCAGCATCTCCACATGATCTCGGGAGAGGCTTGCTCTCTTCTGAGAGCAGATATTCCCCGCCACAGAGAAGATTCGCTCAGACGGGGTTGATGTTGCAGGAATGTAAAGGAAAGATCTTGCAAGCTTTGACAATACAGGGAAACGTCCCTTATTTTCCCTCCACCATCTCAGAGGGTCATCTTTTTTGTGAATGGCTGGCTCTGCGAAGTACGTCTGAACTTCGCTCCTTGCCATTTGGAGCTTTTGGTCCTCGTGAGATTCATCCTCTTCTTCACTCAGACTGTCTGTGTCAGATTGAAGGAGGTTATCCAGTGCTGATTTGTCCCCTCTGCCTGGAACCAGGGTGTGAACTGGAGGGGAGCAGGGGGAGCTATAGCTCCCCTAGTGGTGACATGAGCTCCCCTGGGAACATGGTTTGTGAAATTTGGGGGGAGCTCTCTAAAATACTGATATGATGACCAAATAAATTCCATTTTGGGCATGTTTTTTTTTTCAAAGGTGTAAAATAAGTGAAATAAAATTATATTTAGAGTTGTCGGAGTTTTGAGGTTTTTACAACCCCACTCTGCTCCGCGTGTCGTTTTGGCGAGTCCTGCTTAAAATCATAACAGGAAGGAAATCAGAGAACACCAGGATACCAGTTTAAACAATAATCTGTTTTAATTATAAAAGGTAATAATGCAATATAATACATTACAATACAATATAATACAATACAATTATACTGTAATGTAAGGAGTAGGCCCACTCCTGCCCTGGTTCGCGTGCTGCGTAGATCCTTCGGTCCTGGCAGCCCGAGAAGAGAGAGCGAACGCCAGGACTCCACAGGAGATATACAAGAAAAAACAGGAGGGGTTAGGTCAGCTGGTCATCTTTTCAGGTCATCTCATTGGGAGACGCATAATATGCTGTGTCACAGTGAATCAGCGCGTGCCAGCAGAAAACAAAACAGGCTCACTTTGCAACAAAACACATCTTATCATGTAGCTTATCACACAAGTCATGTGTTTCTTTATGAAAGCCATACTTGTTGGAAATGTAACAGTCATCATCTCATGACCTCCTCAGGACCAGCTCACCAACAACGCCTAACTGTTTTCATACCCCCAGGCCATCTCTGAACTTCCATCCACCCTAAGTCAGCTCACCCAGAATCAGAAGGACCATTGTCTCTCTAATTGTGTGTGACTCAATTCTCCTGCTCTTTTAGGAGTCTTGCAATGAACGCACATACATTTCTCTCAAAAACTAACACTTAACATCCCATAGCCTATATCAGGTGACATAAAAATGAATATACCAGAATTACGCTGTATCAAACTTTTTGCCATAATACTTTATATCAATCTCCACAATTCCCCCTTTTTATCTCTTTCTCCAGAGATAAACTTAAACAAGGCATTTTGAAACATACCCACTGTCATTCTTTTCTACTGTGTCCGTCCCCCAAACATTGTATAAATCCATCCGAAGCTGGGATTTAGAGTACTTGAAACCTTCATGGAGACAGAACACCACTTTCCATGGCAGTGAAGGAACCATGAGAGGTGTAACCTGAGGGGGAGATGCGGCTTTCCCTTCACGGGTGGAACTGATCAGAGAGAAGTAGACTCCTCTGCTGCCTCGACAAGTCCCCTGTGCCGTCCTGGCTTGCCGTGTCTTTGTCCCCCCGATCCGCTGACGGCAGCTTCTGGGCTGCCTGCTAGAGAGATGTCTTCCTCCTCCTCCTCCGGCCCGCTGATGGCGGCTTCCGGGTCGATGCTGGAGAGATGTCTTCCCGATCCTCCTTCTCCGGCCCGCTGATGATACCTCCCGGGTCGACTGCTGGAGAGATGTCCTCCCAATCCTCCTTCTCCGGTCCGCCGATGACAGCTTCCAAGTCGACCTCCTTGACGAGAGCCAGATCCGTCCTGATATCGTCCCCTGGTCCTAGTAGGTGGTTTCCCCGCCGCACACTGGCTCCCGTGGTACGAGCTGTCCCCCTTTTCTCCTAGGCAGACGGCATGAGAGGTCCGCTGGGTCACTCGGTCAGGGCCGGAGAGCCTGGGGTTGAGCCACTTTGTCCTGATGACCTTCAGCCAGACGAACTCCGCTGTGTCGGCCTCCTGGGTCCCCCTTTTGGCGCCAGCAACCTGTGCGGAGAAATCTGATACAAATCCCTCAAGCCTACGCTCAGGGCTCCGGGGCCCTCAGCTGTTTGACACTCCACTGCGTAGGCCGCTTGGAGCCTGTTGGTGGGGTGTCTTGAAACAACAGCCGTCTGTGAACAGGTTTTCTAAATTAATTGTAGACCTCCTATCTGCCAGTGCAGCTTCAGAATCTTAATACTTGGACTGTGCCAACTAAATAAGAACCCCAACATCTTTAGGTAAACTAAATAACATATTTTAATAGCTCTGAATTTCTGACAAGCATCTGTGTTATTCTTAAATGAAATCCTTGAGATCCTATTTAAAATCTAAATATAATATGAACTGCTAATGTTTCTGGTAAAGAAACACACTAATGTTATGGATTCAAAAACAACCAAAATCATGATACTGTCAAAGTGAATGATGTCCTGGTGATACTGCTTCTACCTGTCAGTGCTTAGATATTATCACGCTGAAAAAATGAATACAGAATTCCAACAAACTGTCTTTCTATTATGAATTTAGATGAAATGTATATCCCCATAATGACCTAAACAATAAAGTCTATGGCTTTTACTTCTTTACCAGGCTAGTTACATGATGTTGTCTAAATTAAATTCTGTCTCATTACACTACTATGTTTTAGCTTTAACTGTAATATGTTCTTTCTACATTTCAAACCTCAGTTACTTTTATACCTGTTGAAACATTACTCACAGGTCAATTTTTTCAGTATTCCATTCTGGAATTACATCTCTCACCGTTGCCCCTTGGCCACTGATTCTGCATCTGTGTTACCTGTTATAACTCAATCAATATTAGAGACATGTCAACATTCACCAAACAGTATCTTATCCCCAGATATGGAGCAGGTTAATTCTAAAACTGTCAATCAAAGGTCAGATTGAACAATCGAGTTGGGGCAGCAGTACACTCCCCCTTTTTACACATGACTCATGTGTAACCAAAATCCTGTATGTGAAGAAAACCTTCAGGTAATAATGGATTATAAGAAAATACCAAACATGTTTTCCCAAATGTACATCCATAATTTCCACAGTAAACACTTCAGTGAAATGAAGTGTTTCTCTCCATCCTTCAGTCCTAAAAGAAACAGAATGTTCATGTTTTAGTTTGAGTTTCACATTCTGCAAACTGCCACCTCCTGTGGGAGTGTACAAGTGCGGTTTTCCAATTCTGTGGAATTTTATTGAGCCCCAGAAAAATGTGTTAGTCCAAAAACATGCTTGATTAGTCATTGTTTTAAATCATGCAGTTGCACTGATCACATGCAGACATACACTCACATTCACACTCACACTGTCAGGTTGTAAAGTCAAGTTTGGTCAGGTTCACCCCAGAGTCAGTCATTCACAGTGCCTTGTCAAGTTACACTGTCGGTCAGGGTCAACGGTCAGTTGGTCTCAGTCTTTTTTGGCCATGTGTCGTGCTCTGCAGAGACTTTGATGTTTCAGCATAGGCCAGTATCCTTTGTCTACAACAATATGTATATATGGAGCGCCATCATTTATTAATTCACAATTACAACTATAATGTTCAAGATATCTCTAACTTTTCATTGGGACAGCTGTTTCCCACATTCCCTGAAAAGTGTTAGCCAAAAAATGTCACTTCCTTATTGTACTACTACTGCAGTTTATCAACACCTAATCCATATAAAAATGTCTAATAGATCTATTTCAGAAACTTGTGCACATAATTATTATCTTGAGTCAAACCATTACTAGGATCTGTAAAGCTCTGCCATGTATTCCATAACTCATATTCATTTATCTTCAAATCTGGTCCACTTAAAGAACAATGTTAACCTCTTTAACAGTGCGTGGAACCTTGGGTGTCCGAATATGTAACAATCACTCCTTCCTTTATCAAGGATTCTAAAAACAGAAGTCATTTCATCAATGGTTTGTAGCTGAATTCAGGAATTATCACTTATGGTAGGTATGTTTTTACTTTTTAACATCTCTAAATGTCAGTTAATTACTAACTAAATTAATGTCCATTAAGAGGTGGTGACGCTAGTCTTCCAAACTCATAATCTGGTGCTGTGCGCTTCCTGTGAAGCTGCAAGTAAGATTTTAAAAACCACTGCAGGGTGGGTCGAGTGACCCCTCCTCCCTATTGGTCGTCAATAATATGCACCATTACAATGGGTGATTGAAGGCCTCACATTATGTCCAATTTCAGCATCAGTCTTCTTTACTCTAAAATTACTTTTTAAATAGGAATATTTAGAAATGGAACAAATATTCAATCTTCAGAAAAGTTCTTAACCAAAGTCTATCCAGTGAATAGCCAACATATTTGAAAATGTCAGATGTATAAAATAAGCCTAAATACTCCCTTACCATCAAAGTCCAAATCTAGACATAAGGTGAACAGTTTTGGTAATGGACAATTTAATCTAAAAACAAAACAAAATTGGACTTGTGTCCTTGTTATTTGTTCTTCAAAATACATTAGCAAATACCTTGTGAAGTATTCGCAACATAACCCTCTCTAGGATATCAAATCCATTCATCTTTTTACTCATAGTTAGTTTATATGTCAAGATTATTATGTGTGACCTAATAATCAGATGTGTTGTTTGCTAAACAAGGATATTAAACTTTAATCTTTTCAGTATTCCAGACCATCGTTTAAACAATCAGCCTCCCTTCTCAAACACCAAACCTATTGTTGTACACCACCCTCTGGAAAACTCTTGCACAGTTATGCTGTCAAATCATCGCATAATTTATTCAGAGTCTGAACGATCTGAGACAAGCCTGTCTCAAGATCTTGTCATAATGTGAACAGTCAGTGATGTGTTGTCTTCTGCAGCTGTAGTGAATTGGATCAATGAAACTCTTGTTTTGCACTGGGATGTCCTGAGGGGGAAGGAACCTCTGGATCAATGTGGTACAATCAGCAGACACACGTTGTCCTCTGCACAGCAGGAATCCCCAAAAACTGCAGTTCCTCTTCACACCACTGTTGCCTTGACAACGAGGCCCAAGCAAAATATCAAACCCTCCTCAGAGATGCGTTCTTTGCACAGTTCTTCTGTTTCTGTAGTGAGCAACTCTTCACCAACACACTGATTCAGAGTACAACCCAAAGGTGGCGCACAACTATCCAGTGCTGCTATAATCACAGCAAATCAGCAACTGGAGAAAAACTAAATTTAAATCTCTCCCCCAAAGGGTTACAAAATAAAACGGCTGAGTGTCTATATGGTCAGGAATGCTGAAACATGTGAATGTTAAAACAAACCAATGGCAGTAGTCTACCCAGATTATTTACTCCATTAAAAGTAGTAAAACCACATTGTAAAATCTCTTGTCTAGTTGAAGTCCTGCTTCTAAAATTCTAGTCAGAAAAAAATAAAATAAACTTCATCTTTAAAATCTTCTTTAATTTGAAACCAAAAAGGTCTTCCTTCTCCACCATGATCCTATTTCTACATCAAAGTCCAAACAAACTGATGATTTATCTTTAAAAACTATGAGGAATGACAGTTCTCATAAAACACTATTCTTCCTTACTTCAGTTCTAAATCAAATGAGCAAAAAAGGAAAACCTCTTAACCACTTGCTTATTCTGTTATTTTTTGAAATTATTTATCTAACTTGTGTTACAAGCATGGTTAGATTTGTAACAGAATACAAAACTAATTGTATTTAGCGCTATATTTGAAAAACAAGTAATCTGATTACAGTTAATGAATATATATTTTGAACAGTTATTATTGGTGGAAAAGTTTCCTCACAAAATGTAATCTCCATTACTAAAGCTAAAACCTAAAGAAATCATCACGGAACAGTTTTTCTGTCCTTATCACTTAATTGTTTCAATACAAACTAAAAAGCGTTGTGAAAACTCCCACTCTCAGAACATCTCAACACTTTATTCCATCTGAGCACGAATGTTTATGACAGACACGCCCTATTAATCCAAAACGGTCTTTAATGGTATCAATTGTGAACTTTCTCAACATGAATTGTAAATGTAACGTATGTTCTCTTTGGAACACAGATAGGACAGTAGCTGTAGGTTAATAGCAGTTTTCTGTTAACCTAGATAAGCATGTTGTTCTTATATCTAGTAAATATATTCTTACTTCATGTTCACTCACAAAACAATATGACATTTTTCAGACTAGTAGTTAACTTTATATAAGTTTTACTCTCTCTGAACTTCCAAAACATCTACTTCTCCTGTCTCTCTCTCTCTTTGCCCTGCAGCTGCTCCTGCACAAGCTTCTCTCATCAATCACCTCTCTGTGTTTAGCCAACAGTGTGAGATGGCTTTTAGCCTCGTGCAGCACCTCTGTAATATCTAAACATGAACAGCTTCCTTCTGACTGACAAAGTTATAAAACCCTCCTGTTTACTTTCTACTCTTTCTTCATAAACTTAAAAACACAATTGTGGTAAATTGTTTACGTTTTCAGTTTCCTATCTACTTTTAGGTTGTTTAACTGGATTAAATAAATCCGGGTAAATGAGGGGGGAACTGAAGGGGAGAACTGGATCCTCTATAGGTCCTGTCTGAGACCTTTCTTCTGAGCCAGCCTTTTGTACAGTGCACATGTCATTTACAGCACTGCTGAGAGTTTGCCTCCCCATGTCTTCCCTGTTTGGTTCCACTGAGAATCAATCTCTCAGTCTGTCCCCATTGCTCTCGGAAACTTCCGGGAATTGGGACGTGTAAATCATTTTTTTTTAAAAACTGTCCCTCCATAGTGATTGTATCGTATTTATCTGACTAGGTTGCTGTGTGTTCAGTGGTATTTATTAATATAATGGACAATACTTGTCGTTACTCCTAACGTAGTTAATGTATTTATGTAACTGCCCTGCCCTTAATCCAAATGTGTAACTATTTTGAGTGTTAAAACTCAAGTATTACCCCTCCACTTCGAATTATATATATTAATATATATATATTATATTAACCAAGAAGTACTAACAGAAGCACTTATGATACTAACAACGGACTGGCTTATCGAAAGGCAGTTGAGTAGCACTTGAAATGTTTTGGCTATAAACCCAGATATATTTGAATGATCCTGTTTTGTTTTTGATTGTATTTTCCTAGTCTAACGCACTTATTGTGAGTCGTTTTGGATAAAGGCGCCAGTCAAATGTAATGTATGCAAGAAATACTACAAAATACGTCCAGCAGATGGCGGCACCTCACCAGGAATGAGTTCCACCTCACTTGAGGGGAAGAATGCTTCTGAGAGCAACAAGCTTAAACTTTGCGTCTTTATCTGACTTTTCTCCCTTATCTATTAGAACAAATAGAGCCCCGTCACATATGGTGTCAGAAGTGGGATGGCTAGTCGGAGGAAATTGGGCGGCGTTGCGGAGCGGCGCACGGGACTACGATCCCGGCGTCAGCAGCAGGAGGAGAGCGTGGCTGCCGGGTCGGAGCAGGCATGGGAGACGGATGACGATGATGAGGACGCGTCCTGGGTGGGCCCAGCGGCTCCTGTGGCCTCGTGGTCGGCCAGTGAACCAGGGCGAGAGGAGTTCCTGTTGGCGGAGCTCCGCGACCTACAGACTTCGGTTCCGGTTGGTGGTCCGTTTCCTCAATCGGACTCCGGTGGCCAGCCTGATCGGCCGGCGCCTGGGTGGAGGCACTGTGCGGTGCGGAGATTTCACAGTACCAGTGCGGTGAGGACATGGAGAACTGTTTGTTGCGGTTTTGGACGCATTGCCAAAGCGTGGAGGTGGCGGATTACCTTTCCAGGTTGTCGCACATCGCCAACCTTGGGGAGGGGGAGGATAATGTGACGGAGCAGGTCACAGAGTGACTGACTCCGCCACTGACAGCCGACACACGCACACACAGTCACACACACACACCAAACATTTCCTGCTCTCTTTCTAAAAAGGAACCATGCAATTTTTTATTTATTGTGTGTTTGTTAATTTGTTAAATGATTATGTTAAGAGGTGGTTAACCTGTTTTATGTTTGGGTCGGATTTTTATGTTGAAATGTGGTTTGAAGTTTAATTGTTGTCACCTGTTGACGGTAAGCCTGTGGGAGGGGCTATGAGCTCAAAAGGGACGGGGTTTGGCCCTGGAAGGGATCACTCGGAAGAATGTTGCAATGAAGGCAACAGCTGGGACATGTTCAGGAGATGGTTGCAGAGAAGGCAACACCAGAGCATGTTTACTCTGATGAGTGATGGACGGTTTGATTTGGACATTTATTTATTTTGTTTAAGTTGTGCTGGTTCGTTATTTTTTGTTTTGTTGCTGTTATTAAAGTTTTGGAGCTTAACTCAACCGACTAGGCCAGTGTTGTGAACGGACAAATAGAGCCCCGTCACAATTATTCACAGAAAATTATTCCCCGTACAGTCTATCCAGCTTTATGGTGCGATGTTTATTTCAACAGATAATGGACCTTAAAAACGCGCTTCGACACCGCTTTTCAGCGATGTGGCATTTCCATGGGGCCGAAACCCTAGGTCAACATAATCTCTTTATCGTCACGTTTAGCCTGATAGATTAACCCCACAGAACAAGAGAACGAGATTCCGGTCCTTTCAAAATGGTTTTTTGAAATTTGCGTATCTCCCCTTGGATTGTACTTATAATGCAACTGCAGCTCCTATGAGACTGGAAAGCATTATTCTGTTTTGTTCTGGATGGAATCGTTAGGAAACCACTGAACACCCCCGATGGGTTAGCCGTATTGATTTCTGAAAAAACCCACGGGGCCTTTCCCCTTCAACTGACACTCCTCATCGCTTCACGTGTAGCTAACGAGTTAGTCGTATGATTCTGAAAAATCCACGAGGTTTCTAATCGTTGCTTTATTCATCTTATTATTATTAGTTAGTTACCTATCTATGCTAAAATATGCATTGCATTATCTTTAGTGTGAAGACTAGACACTGAGAAATATTCCTGACAACTCTAAAAAATTTGAATATATCCAAATCACAGATTTTGAGTGTAACGGGTATCCGTGCTTACCTGATATTTTGTATAGAGCTCTGTTTTTAGTTGTCAGAAAGTATTTTGAGGTGTCACCCTGGACAGCTTCGTCCGCTGGCTGCTGATGTGACTCCCTCTGAACTCCCACTCGCAAACGTCGGGTCACCACCTGTCGGAGTTTTGAGGTTTTTACAACCCCACTCTGCTCCGCGTGTCCTTTTGGCGAGTCCTGCTTAAAATCATAACAGGAAGGAAATCAGAGAACACCAGGATACCAGTTTAAACAATAATCTGTTTTAATTATAAAAGGTAATAATGCAATGCAATATAATACATTACAATACAATATAATACAATACAATTATACTGTAATGTAAGGAGTAGGCCCACTCCTGCCCTGGTTCGCGTCCTGCGTAGATCCTTCGGTCCTGGCAGCCAGAGAAGAGAGAGCGAACGCCAGGACTCCACAGGAGATATACAAGAAAAAACAGGAGGGGTTAGGTCAGCTGGTCATCTTTTCAGGTCATCTCATTGGGAGACGCATAATATGCTGTGTCACAGTGAATCAGCGCGTGCCAGCAGAGAACAAAACGTTGCAACAAAACACATCTTATTATGTAGCTTATCACACAAGTCATAGGTTTTTCTTTATGAAAGCCATACTTATTGGGAATGTAACAGTCATCATCTCATGACCTCCTCAGGACCAGCTCACCAACAACGCCTAACTGTCTTCATACCCCCAGGCCATCTCTGAACTTCCATCCACCCTAAGTCAGCTCACCCAGAATCAGAAGGACCATTGTCTCTCTAATTGTGTGTGACTCAATTCTCCTGCTCTTTTAGGAGTCTTGAAATGAACGCACATACATTTATCTCACAAACGAACACTTAACATCCCATAGCCTATATCAGGTGACATAAAAATGAATATACCAGAATTACGCTGTATCAAACTTTTTGCCATAATACTTTACATCAATCTCCACAGAGTTTATGATTCATGCAAAAAGTGTTGCCTGCTTGCACGCTGCCCGCAGCTCCACCCACTACCCACTCACTCACAAGCTCGTTTAGTTAGCACTGCATGTTTACCAGGCATTGTTGCTGCTGCTGACATGTCGAAAAGAAAAAAACAACTTACCTTGGGCAATTTCTTTAAAAAGACGGCCAAACAACCTGATCAAGAAGACCAACCGAATGTAGCTGGTGGTAGCACATCGTACGTTGTGACTGCTGCTACAACAGAACCGAGAGAGGAGGGAGCTAACGTCAGTGCTAGTGCTAACTTGACAGCTAACGTTAACTTGGGGGCTGAAGAGACACAAGAAGACGAGCCATTGTGTTGTGTGTGTGGCGTTGCGTCTCTCCAGGCAGTGAGATGGTTGTGTTGTGCTATAGCTGTATTATTAATATTAATATTGTTCATGGTTGGTGCCGCTGGCTGCTCTTATCGCGTGTGTTCGGCTCTGTGTAGGCTACAGCCATAATAGGCTATAGCCCATGTGAAACAATGTAGCCTGTTTTTGAGTCATTTTAAGTTGATTTAGTTAAACAGTCAAACGTTACATTGGTGGTCCGTGGATTATTTATTATCAAGTTGATTGAAGTTTGCGTAGCCCATACATGCTCGGGAAATCTGTTGACATGAACACTATCCATCGGGACGTTTCATGTAAATATAGACCTGTGGCACCGCCCCGTGTGCAACAGATTTTCTCTTTATAATAGGCCTATGTCTGTGCTGTTGCTATTAATGCACGGATCAGCATTTACCCACCCCCCCCGCAAATTAAAAAAATCCCGGCTCCCCCGGAGACCGTGGTATAGTTCGCACACTGCCTGGAACACTGACCCTCTGCTGATGAACTTGCTCACAGCCTTGTATCTCAGACCCCCTTACCTCTTTGATTGCAAGGACTTCAATTGACCCTTGCACCCGTGTGCCATCTTCAGCTCCCATAAACTTCAGCTTTCTGAATCTTGGTTCAAGGAAAGCTGAAAGAACAATCGGGTTTTCTTTCTCTGCTGAGATGGGCCCCGTCTCAGGTCGGTTAAATGAAATCCTTGCTTCCCTCACTTGCGTCGTTTCCCTGCGTTTAGTCCCTCCCACCAGGGAAGCATGGAGGGACGCAAGGAAACCACGAGAGGCAGGGGGCCCTTCTCACTTCTCTTATTTTTCATTTCCTCGCTCCTCGGTCTCGGTCTCACCGGAAGTTGATTTGTCTGCGCCATCTTGAGTAGCGTCCCAATGGCATTATTTTTGCCCGAGGATCGAGGAGCGATAATGGAGGAGCTATAATCGAGGAACCACCAGACCATCCTTCGATGAAATCCTCAGACACTCGCCCGCCCCCTTACTGTGTATCGCTCACTGATTGGACGAGGCAGTGCATGCACTGATCTTCTTGACATGAGAGCAGTTTCCCAGCGGAGTGAAGAAAACACATGAAACTCACGAGAGTCACTCCTCAGTTTATACCGTGTTTTGTTTCAATTAATGTATCATTTAGTTACAAATATGTGATATATCTGAACAACAAAGTGGTCACAAATCATTTTATTCATTTATTGGAAACATTTTCATGATCGCTTTTTTCATTAATTTATTGTCATTTCCATTCAGTCAGTCATTAAGTGCTATTAAAATGTTAATGTGCTACATATCCACACAAACAAACAAAGTGTTCAATCCAATGAATGTTAATCTAACTGGGTTTTGATAGATAACATATCTCTTTTTCTTCTCTCAATTATTTTATTTCTATTGTGCACTCTAATCAATATTAATCAAACTAATGTTCGTTTATAAATTTTAAGAATGGCGTTTTTATCTTATTTTATTTTATTTATTGGGGTCTACAACAGATGATACAAATGTTTGTGTCAGTAAATGTGTACTAACAGAGGCGGGGGTGTTTGTGGAAATAACGGGGACAGAGCTGCTGTCAGACGATCAGCTGTGCAGCGTCATCACAAACGGACGTCGCTTCACGTGACGCTCCGGAGGAAAGGACGTCCCATTGCTCTTAAAACTAATTTCCCTGCTTCTCGTGGTTTCCTTGCGTCTCTCCATGCTTCCCTGGTGGGAGGGAATAGTCACAGGGAAACGACGCAAGTGAGGGACGCAAGGACTCAATTTAACCAAAGTGAGAAGGACCCAGGGAAATGAGTTTTAAGAGCAATGGGACGTCCTTTCCTCCGGAGCGTCACGTGAAGCGACGTCCGTTTGTGATGACGCGGCACAGCTGTTCGTCTGACAGCAGCTCTGTCCCCGTTATTTTCACAAACACCCCCGCCTCTGTTAGTACACATTTACTGACACAAACATTTGTATCATCTGTTGTAGACCCCAATAAATAAAATAAAATAAGAACTAAACGCCATTCTTAAAATGTATAAACGAACAATAGTTTGATTAATATTGATTCGAGTGCACAATGTAAAGGAATATTTTAGTCTGATGCTTAGCTGACCTGAGAAACTTCACTACTCTTTCTCTGTGTGGGGGAGGGGTTTACTGCCCGCTCAGACAGAGTTTCTTTGTCTGTTTATCTGTAATCGATTAGGGGAAAGGGCGGGCTGTTTAGACCCCTCCTTTAAAAGATATATAGAGATGTTTCTGTCTTTTGTGTTTAGAGTTAATTTTGGCAGCTTGCATTAAACAGTGCGAGTTGCTTTGTTAATCCTCCGGCCGTTTGTCTCTCAATAAATATCAGTGTATTGACGAAGGCAAATCCAGTTTCCCTCATTTCATGATTGGCTCAACATTGCTGCAAAGAAGTTTTTACTTCACACACAATAGAAATAAAATAATTGAGAGAAGAAAAAGAGATATGTTATCTATCAAAACCCAGTTAGATTAACATTCATTGGATTGCACACTTTGTTTGTTTGTGTGGATATGTAGCACATTCACATTTGAATAGCACTTAATGACTGACTGAATGGAAATGACAATAAATGAAAATGTAAAACGAAAAAAGCGATCATGAAAATGTTTCCAATAAAAGAATAAAATGATTTTTGACCACTTTGTTGTTCAGATATATCACATATTTGTAACTAAATGATACATGAATTGAAACAAAACACGGTATAAACTGAGGAGTGACTCCCGTGAGGTTCATGTATTTTCTTCACTCCGCTGGGAAACGGCTCTCATGTCAAGAAGCATCAGATCAGTGCATGCGCTGCATCGTCCAATCAGTGAGCGATACACAGTAAGGGGGCGGGGCGAGTGTCTAAGGATTTCATCTGAGGATGGTCTGGTGGTTCCTCGGTTATCGCTCCTCCATTATCGCTCCTCGATCCTCGGTCCTCCGGCAGAAATAAGAGCCATGGGACGGTACTCAAGATGGCGCGGACAAATCAACTACCGGTGAGACCGAGGAGCGAGGAAATGAAAATAGTCGACCTGAGACGGGGCCATTCAGACACCCCCATCTTTCGTTTATCTCTTTTTCTGCACTTGCCAAAAATGCTTTTCCTGCGCCCGTCTCAAAACGGGTTTGCTGTGCGGACCGTTGCAGCCCTTTGATCAGCTGTGGAAGACATGAAGCGGTTGCATACTCCTGTCCATTTAGGTAAACGGTAGCACATTGAAAAGGCTGCAACCCTTGTGTCAGCTCTTCAAGCAGCACCCATTGATCTGGCTTCAAGTCAAAGTACTGTTTGCCCCTTGGAGTTACCTCAGGATCGGATAGAGTTGCAGTAACTGGCCAGCGCTGTTCCAGGAGTCTCTCTACCATGTAGTATGTACTGTTCCATCTTGTACTGACATCCTGGATCAGTTTATGCTGTGGTGTGTTCATTTGCTGCTGTTTCACCTTCAGTTTTGTATTTGCAAGTGTTCAACCAAGTGTCTTGCAGCCCCTACAGCCAGAGATGGGGTTGTTACTAAAAAAAAGTTATATATTACATATTACATATTACTTTCAAAAAAAGTAATATATTACACTACTTCGTTACTCTCTACATAAAGTAACTCGTTACTTTACTCGTTACTTTACTCGTTACTTTACTCGCAGGGCCGGCCCGCCCGTCCCTACAGGCAGATCAAGCAGACTGCTAAAGTTTAAAATGTTCTCTTTAGTTCAGTTTCCATTGTCGCATTAGACTGATCCAGATAGCTCCTGAATATTTTCCTATCTGACCATGGCTGTCCTCTGTCTCCTGCTATCTGTATTCTTTCACACACACATACGGGTTTTGGGCCGAGGGCTACACCGTACTTCCGGTATCAACCATTTCACACGAGGTGCATACAGAATATCATAGTCTATTGCCTTAATCAATATAGTCAACTCTAAAATACCACATATATGCATTGGCATGATAATATTATTGTGACAAGTGGGGTATTCACCTGGTGTTTCCAGAAGATAGACGTAGATGCTGCCAAAATCGACCGAAGGCCACTTTTGAGGGTCGTAATTCCATACATTGTACATCCAACAACCCACACAGCTCTAGTTTACGCTGGTAACGACCTAGAGCACACCCCTCAAGTCCAGAGATGTAATCCGAAGACATGCAGCGATTTCTTCGGACGTTAATTCAGAAAAAAAACCTAGTGCGCTCTGCCTGGCTACATTAGCTAGCTGTTTATATTAGCATCGCCAGGATTTTTGCACCTCCAGAAAAATGGCGTCTTTATAAAAAAATATATGGCGCGCGTTGCATTGTGGGTAGCTGTGACGTCACTGTGTGTGAAAGAATATTTTGCGCAGTCTATCTCTGCTCACGCTGTTGCGTCGGCGTGTTCTCCTGCGTGTTGGCCATGTGTTGCACTGGAACCAGAAACCGCAAAGACTTCAGCCGAGCACGTACGAACTGCGCATGTGTGAGTGGCAATAACTGTTACTTTGTAACGCGTTACACCCAACTCTGCCTACAGCTCTGCTGATGCTGGGCTCTTTGAGGGCATTGTTAACTATGAGCTGGAGCGTGTGCCCACTGCAGCGCACAGAGGCCCAGCCGTGTTTTTCCTCCAGCATTCGCATTGCTGCCACAATATTGGACCCATTGTCGTGAACTATTGCTTTTATTTTGGTAGGCAAGATGTCATATTTAGCTATCACCTCCTCCAGCCATGTCATGATGTTCACACCAAAATGCCTCTCCTCAAGAGGCATGGTGGCAAGATTCAACGTCTTCATTTCCCAATCTTCACTGATGAAATAGCAGGACACGCCAAGGTATGCCTCTGTTGCACGACTAGTCCAGACATCAGCTGTCAGTGTGAGGGCGCTTTTGACTTCCTTAGTTAAAAAATGTAAGCGCATACAGTGTATACAGTAAACATCTAACATAGAATCAGTTTAAGATGTTTGGGACACTTTATACTTTAATTTAAATACAATTATGTATCAGTGATTTTATTTCTTATTCATGAAGTCTACTTTTCAATTAATAAATACAAATGCAAATTATATTCTATGGGTCTATGCGTGCCTGTGGGAGTGAGAAAGTGAGTGAATGTGAGTGAGTGATAAACACTTGTTGTACCTTCAGAAAGGTTGTTTAATATTTCTGTGTGAGTTAAACACTTGTACCTACTTTCAGTAAGATTGCTTCATATTTCTTTTCCATCAGGTGAGTAAAGTGGGTTCTGGATGGAAGGATGTATTCAGGGTTAAACTGCCTGATCATTTCACGAAACCCTTCACCATCAACCATCGACATTGGTCTCATATCCTTGACCAGCATGGTCAGGATTGAGTTTGTTAGCACAGTGGCTTGTTGGAGAGATACAGGCCTTTTCCTTTGAATATACTGATCCATGGCAGTGGGACTGGCACAGCTCCTCTTTGGCCTGCATTTGATATACAAATACATATTTTATTGTCAGACAAAAGAGTAACATTAGTTTCTAAAAACATACATATACAATCAATTACATTTGATTTCACATGAAATGAAGTTGAGCTTTGTTATGCCTATCACTTTAATTAGCAAAAGTCAAATCACGAGATAAAACAAATCCGGAGATCGTTTGAGTAAGTTAAATCAAAAGCATCCTGTAGATCATTCTCATATGATTGAAGTGTGTCCTTTGCAGGCCACTGTAGCTAGTGCGCCAGCACCACCCGGTAACCAACAACTTCTACACATCCCATTCGGACACAAACACATTAAATGTTTTCCCAATTATCCGGTGTTCTCTTGTGCACTCGATCAATTACATCTCCAGCTCTATACTGATTGCAACCATACAACGTGTACAAATAGTTAGCCCCCGCTGCCTCCTGCCTGTCATCTCTCCTAACAGCGCTCTTATTATCGTGAGACTGCCGGGGGCGGGGCAGACGCAACATCTTGCAAGAAACAGCATTTCAAAACCACCGCAGGGGTGCTAGTGGATCGCCGGAGCTGTATTGGATTAACATTAACTAACATGCTAATTGTAGTTGTAAGTGCACTGTCATGATGGAGCATATTATGTGTGGGCTGGACCTGTATTTTACAGGAAAGGAGTGAGCAGAGGGTCGAGTTGTCGATTCTTGTTCTGTTTTCTGTGACTATCTCCCTCACCCTCTCATGCCCCTTTCACACCAACGCGTTTTCAGCTCCGGCTCGGAGCTGGAGCCTGAAAAGTACCGTTTTTTCCTGTTCACACCGCAGAGGCGCCGCCTCAGATTTGTGTCAATATTCTAGCGCGTAAAACAAGCTACTCATGAGCGGGAAATGTGCTTTTACACGCGCCTAAAATGACCCTCGCGCGCAGATTAAACCCCCGCGAGGAGAGAGAGCCCTCTTACTCGCTCGCAGGAGTGTCAGCTTCACTCGCTCGCGGAGTCTGTCTACGCGCGCATGAAAAGTTTCTGGCACTTTGGGGCGGAGCCACTGGACTTTGATTGACAGCTGCCAGGAAGCCCGGAGTTGCCAGGTTTGATAAATGCATGAACTACCAAGAACCGAGGAGTGACAGCTGCAAGATCAGGTGGACGAGATTGAATGGTAAAGTTGTCCATAAAAAACTATTATATTCGTAAAGTGTACAGCTAATATATATATATATATATATATATTAATTAATTTGATATAAAAAAAGGACACATTAATTCTAGGAGTGCAATACTTTTACAAACACTATAGTAATAATATGCATTAATTATGACAACATCATACTATTACTATATGAGTGTTCTATAGTGTGTTCAAAAAACAACTACAGAAACACTATATATTATACTTTATACTATAGTAGAACTATTTAAAATAATAGTCTTAATACGGAAACACCAACAAAAACACTATGGTAATACTTTTACAAACACTATAGTAATAATATGCATTAATTATGACAACATCATACTATTACTATATGAGTGTTCTATAGTGTGTTTAAAAAACAACTACAGAAACACTATATATTATACTATAGTTATACGATTTAAAATAATATAGGAATACTACAAAGATCTAGATGCATAGTGTTACTATTGAAATATTATAGGGCTACTATAGATAATAAAATGGCACTACAGAAAAAACTATTGTAATACAATAGTTGGTGAAAAATACAAACTTACCAAAGGACACTATATAACTCTTATAGTAGGCTATACTATAGTAATACTATAATTCATTTATAGTTCATTTCGTAAGGGAGGTGCATACAGCAGACAGCAGTTTTCGACAGATACAGCCCACTCAAAAATATATTGTTTTATATAAAATGCATTAAGATATATATATATATATATATATATATATATATTAGGGCCGGGACTTTAACGCGTTAATTAAGATTAATTAATTACACAAAAATTAACGCGTTAAAAAAATTAACGCATTTTAATCGCACTTATTTTTGCACCGCGGAACGTTTCTCACTGGATGAGTTTCAGGCGTACCGATTATACTGGAGCACCAACTAACGTTCATGACTTCAGACAACAACAAACCACAGTGAACAACAGTGGGAAATGTTGTTTTAAAAAACGGACGGATGGAAGCGTCGATAAGAGCACGGTTGTGTGCAAATTATGCAAAAAGGAATTCGCATATCACCACATCAAGCCTCAAGTATCACCTCAATGCAAAACATATAGCAGCTAGCGTGGAAGCTAGCGTGGACGTTAGCCTCTTTTATCGCGTTCACACCAAAAAGAGCCGGTACTAAAATTAGTTCATGAGAACCTTTTTACCCCCACGAAAGTCCCTGCTAGAGAGTAGAGAGCTGCTAGAGAGCAGGGACTTTCGTACGGCTCTCTTGTGAGAAAAGAGCTATATTTCTGATTGGCTGGGCGGATTGCAAACCACGCCCCATAAAACTCCCAAAAAGTTTTGTGAAGCCGCCATTTTATTATCCTCGCATTAGCATTATTAGCATTAGCATTAGCCCAGCGCAGAAACGCAGAGAGACTAACTTATGGCAACACAAAATAAAACATGGGAGCGGTGGAGATGAGGAGGTGTCGGTGTTCTGGCGATTTACTCGGAAGGCTGCTGGGACTCCCAGCAGCTTCTACTGAAGCCAGTCCCCAACTCCGGGGACTTCCGGCCGGGGACTTTGGGCGGCAGTATACGCCGTGAAGTGGTTTGCGGCCTGCCAGTAAACCCAAAGCAGAAGAAGAAGAAGTGACGTCAGCGGCTTCATTTGCCTAATCCACCCCCAGGTTCAAAGAGTTGTCATGAACTAAGTTCTCATGAACCTTTGTGGGAAAAGTACTGCGGTGTGAATGCGCCTAATGGTATACTAAAATCCATGTGAAAAAAATTGCTTCTCACTGTTCTCAGGTCAAATATTTATATGTGATTAAAAATGCGATTAATTTCGATTAATTAATTACAAAGCCTCTAATTAATTAGATATATATATATATATATTAGCTGTACACTTTATGAATATAATAGTTTTTTGAAACGTCAAGCTACCCCACAGCACCCCCAAAACAAATCTCTGGCGCCGCTACTGAGCCTGACTTGTGTTGGGGGGGCCCGACTTTTTTTTTTCGCCTGACAGAAAAAGTTTGAGAACCACTGGTCTAGAGGCAAGAGCTTCGGAGCTAAGAGGCGGCGTCGCTTACGTCTCTCTTACGTCGAGGCGGGTTGAAGTAGATGCTGAAGACCACAAAGAAGTCTTGCATTTCGCATGTGATGTTTGTAAAGTTCCAAGTAAAGTCGTCCCTTGTAAAGTCGTCCGATGCCTTCCATTTCGTTTCGTAAGAGGATAACCAAAGCGAACAGCGCTTCAATACAATCGGCCATTGTTGTTGTTGTCGATGTGAGGGATTTCCGCGCGGTTTGGATTTTATGAAGCAGGCACGTAAACGGTGACGTCATGACGCAGCAGCGGCAGCTCTGGGCGGTGTGAACAGAGCGGGAGCAGAAAAGGGAAACCGGAGCTGAACCAGAAAAGCTCCCGCTCGGAGCTAGAAAGGGAAAAGCGCTGGCGTGAAAGCCGCATCAGACTTTGAGTTGTGCGCGCTACTAAAGAGACACGCTACCATGGAAACCAAACAATGGTGTAGCTGTATTAAAGTCCGAGTGGAAACAGTCGTGAGTAAATCTGATTTTGTCAGAAATCGGGAGAAATGCGGGAGAAATATGACCCCGGGCAACACACTCTCACTCCCTAAGCGTCCAATAACGACGTTTGGTCAGTGTCCGTGGCGTCCAGTTGTGACGCTCCTAGGCTCCTTCAGCGTCATAAAGGGACGCAAATAGCGTTCAACTGATTGCAATGTATTCCCATCTGCGGCGGTATTTGACGCTCAGGGAAGCACGGCATTCGTTTGTGTCGGCTGCCCTTAAAGGCAATGTGAGCGTCCATTCCCATTGGATAACGGAGAATTGTACACCCGGAAGTAAGTATTCCTCTTACTGTCGATTGATTTTACAGTGATATCTGCACTACTCATCGACTAAAAAACACCAGATTATCCTTGTTAATTACACAACATTGATTGGTTTAAATTTTGTGCAATGCTTTTGTATTTTTCCCCTTCGATTCGGAGAAACAAATATTTTTTCTGAGTAAAGGATGGCAGAAAACACTACACTACCCAGAATCCCCAGCTATCGTTTGGACTACACCATGTGCTCTGTTTGACAAACCCCGTGATAGTCCTCAAGCTCTGTGATTGGTGAGTGTGCTCCGAGGGTTACGCCGATTCTCGAAAAGCACTTGAAATGGGATGGAACCACGTCAGACTGTCCAAAACTGGATTTGAACGGGTCCACTGCGTCCCCGTCCCCCTCCCCCACCCCGTCCCCAGAATTATACATGCTGGCTATTCTGTTTCGCAACATGCTCTCTATCTATGGCACGTCTCTACTGGGAGTTGTAGTTTTAAAAGACGTTTTCGTATTTCCCATAATAAGAAGTTGCCAGTATTAAACTGTGTACATCCCTGGAGGTTTAGGGGATAGGAAACACTCAAATGTAAAACATATAATTAATAAATGGGTGAAAATTGCTTGTGCCCATAATGGGCAGCATTAATATATATATACACATGCCAGCTAAGGTCAGAAGAGCTTTATTTAACAGCTGGTCTTATGTTTTTGACCCCTCCTGTTGTTAATAGATAACATTACATTACATTACATGAATTGATAAGCCTGAAACATGCACTTGTCAAGGTTCAGAGGCAAATTTTGCAAATATGGCAGTAGCCATCGATCAGCTTAAGATAAGATATCATTTATTGATCCCAGGTTGGAAACATTTGCGTTACATCAGAATGTGTTACAGTTGTACATTATGCAGTGGTGTTTGTTTGTAAATCATTTAGTATAATCACACAAATTCTGTGTTTTATATTTAACAATTCTGTGTTCTTTATGTATTGATTGTTCAATACCTGACAAGGCCGGAGATGAAATATCTACATACATCTTATAAGAGTATAATACATAATGTATAATATCAGTTAAAATAAGTGCTTCAACATAGTTAACATTGCTGGAGGTATGCACAAATATTGATAGATGTCTTGTAATGCACTATTGAGGAACCTGCGACTCAAGTTTTTCATTCAATGCAGAACTACACCATAGTTGTGTAGGCCTATATGATATGTCAATAAACCTTAGAAAATCTTGAAATCTTGAAAGGGATGTGCAAAATAGTAATTATATACTATTAGTAGAGAATAACGAGTAATGAATATACTTTATAGGGATCCTATTAATATCTAATAATAAAAATAATGATATTCAATAACATGCTTTAACCACTAGGTGTCCCTTTATATCAGGTGTGCACCTTTATGGTGTAAATACAGCCTATCTACCAATTGGATCAAATATAAAAGTCAGCCGAATTAGTGTTGATACTGCAAGGAGACGTATTGTGTGAAAAGAAATGTAAGATGTTGTTTAATTGCTGATATATTTATGACCCACGTCACGTTTTCTGTTCCTCCATCAGGGCTCTATAAATAGAGAACTACGGCAGATATGTAATATTTAATGCAGCCGAACCGTGTATTACAATGCCGTTATGTGATGACTTTCAAAGAGAAAATCAAGCACACTCGGAATAAAGTATTATTTTTTTTTTTTTAAATGTTTTCGGTCTGTTTCCGGTATTTGTTAATGACGATGTGCTGTGAGATGTGAGACTGGAATTGCACAGGGTAAAATAACGTATCTTTAGATGCGGATTTTGTTAAACTAATATGTTTGCGCTGTGGATCAACACTATACATTGACGGGGAAGGGGGTAGCAATAAATATAACACCATTAAACTGTTACACAACATAACAGAAATAATATCGATAGCAGCGTCCCTAGCAACCACCTTGGTAACAATGAAAACGTCGCGATTTCCTGAAGTAATCTTCATAATAATTAGCAAACTAAAGATCATGTACATCCACTGCACACATAATCTGAAATAACAACTCATATTTCTCGCATCAAATGACATCAAAACGCATTTTAATGGCCAAACTAACTTTAAAATAGGCATTTTCCACCGAGAATAAAACGAAGTTCGGCCATGTTTTATTTTTCTGCAGGGAGAAATTTGAAGATCACGTGACATAGACGCCAGCCATTGGAATTAATGGTGAAAAAAAACGGGTTTGTCAAACAGAGCACATGGTGTAGTCCAAATGATAGCTGGGGATTCTGGGTAGTGTAGTGTCTTCTGCCATTCTTTACTCCGAAAAAATATTTGTTTCTCCGAATCGAAGGGGAAAAATACAAAAGCATTGCACATAATTTAAACCAATCAATGTTGTGTAATTAACAAGGATAATCTGGTGTTTTTTAGTCGATGAGTAGTGCAGATATCACTGTAAAATCAATCGACAGTAAGGGGAATACTTACTTCCGGGTGTACAATTCTCCGTTATCCAATGGGAATGGACGCTCACATTGCCTTTAAGGGCAGCCGACACAAACGAATGCCGTGCTTCCATGAGCGTCAAATCCCGCCGCAGATGGGAATACATTGCAATCAGTTGAAAGCTATTTGCGTCACTTTATGACGCTGAAGGAGCCTAGGAGCGTCACAACTGGACGCCACGGACACTGACCAAACGTCGTTATTGGACGCTTAGGGAGTGAGAGTGTGTTGCCCCGGGAGGAAACCGGGAGAGGGCAATGAAATCGGGAGTCTCCCGCGAAAATCGGGAGGGTTGGCAAGTATGATCTCAGGGCTTCTAAATATTTAACAACCTATTAATGATGCATAGTTACCCACTTAACGGGAAGAAACTCAGCTATTGTAAGACGTGCTAACTGCTAATGTAGCGTTAGCTCGGTGCTAATTCAGCACATAACTGGCAAAAGCGATCTTTTCTACTTCAAACTCACTGAAGTAGCAGCCAGGAAAGAGCAAGAAAACAACTTCCGTTTACAGAGCCATATATATATAAATACGTCTTACCTGTCCTGCTGTTTTGTGATCAAAACTATAGTTGTGTTCAAGGACATGCAATTTAAACATTGGCTAGCTACTGCTAGCTAGCTAGCTAGCTAGGTTAGTTGATTTACCGAGTGGAGTCATCTTCCAGAACTCCGACATGCTTTCTTTTGAGATGTTCCATCATTGATGAAGTGCTCCCATGCCAGGCTAGATCGCCTTTGCAAATGTTGCACTTAACAACCTTTTTCACATTGTCAAGTATGAAATGATCCCACACTTTTGAGGTTTTCGTTTTAGGTGTTGCCATTACGCTTCTTGTTCTCTCTCGGTTTTTTAGCAGGCCATTCCGCTTATCAAACCCCAGTATATTATATGTAAGCGCGTAAAACACAGGTGATGACGTCAGCGCGTAAAACACACGTGATGACGTCACCAACGAATCGACAACGATTTGAATCGATTAAGTTGATTAGTTGTTGCAGCCCTAGTTGTAGGCGGATGAAATGGGTGCGAATTCGGAGCATCGCAGGAAGCCGAAGAATGCTGGCAGGAACATGCATTCTAGGGTAAGGCCGACCATTGGTGATAAGTATCCTGAGCGTAGAGAACGGATGCAGAGGCTGAGAAGGTCGGAAGTGAGTGGCAGTCGTTTGGCTGTGAAGGAGGGTTCCTGCTTGCGTAAGCCTTTGATAAGCATTGTGACGTGGCTATGGGACGTGGAAGGACATGGTTGGCCGCTGGCTATTTTAATGAAGAAGTTAATTCCGGCCAAGTATGTCTGAATGGTGGATGTCCGGCACTTACGGATGGAATGAGCGTGAGTAATGAAATTGCAGACGGATATGACGTCCAGAGTGGGGAATGGTAGCTGGTATGTTTTAATTTTTTTTTGCGTTAACGCGTTAACTTGACAGCCCTAATATATATGCTAAGGTCCCGCTACTGACACGATAGCAGTCATTTCGTGCGCATATGTGTAATCAAACCCATGATACCAAAATCTCACTCCAGCCAGGTACCCAAAGTTGGCAACCCTGTCAAACCCCTTTACCCCTGAATATATGGGAGAATTCATACATAGCACGGGTAGGAGAAGCTTCACCTGCTGAGATTGACAATGTAAATTCTGGAATAATCTACCGGACTACGACCAACAATACTACTGGGCTGTTCTGCGGCTGGAGCCCAGAGGAGCTGCAGCAGGCTCAGGAGGCTGATCCAGACATAGGCCCCATCAAAGCATGGATGGAGGCCAGCGCCGAACGGCCACAATGGGTAACAGTCTCCCCGTGCAGCCCAGCTACAAAAACATATTGGAGCCAGTGGAAGCGGCTCTACTTCAAAGACGGAATTCTGGTTAGGCGGTTCTACTGCCTAGATCAGTGGTTCTCAACTGGTGGGTCGCGACCCAAAAGTGGGTCGCGGATCCGTTTCGAGTGGGTTGCGGATGTGTGAGTGAAGAAAAAAAAATTGGGAAAAAAAAGAAAAATAGAAAAAGAAAATTGGGGAAAAAGTCAAACTTTTATTTTGAAGGCCCGATTTTCTAACGCTGTGCAAACAGTCGGCGTTGGACTGGAAGTACCGGAGACCATAAACGGTTTTGAAAACTTCTGTCTTTGCTGATGTTTTTTTTAGTCTTCTGGCCAATCAGAATCAAGATTGTTGCCGGAAGTCCCCACGGAGAATAACTTAGCGGTAGAACTCTTCTTTATACATCCATGGGTACAACTTCAGATAAAAATGAACATATAATGAGATATGACCCCCGGTTTGATGATTGACAGGTCACAGAACAATGGGAGCTATCTACCCTTATCCACAATTTAAAGTAAGTCACACAGACTATCTCCTCTTTACTCTTATCGCAGCAAGATGTCAGAACAAAGTGAAAAACAAACAATGGCATAACATATTATTAATATGTCGGGTAGTAATAGATTTATTTATTTTCTTCTCAGAGTGTACCAGAATGCATAGTTATATTAGTATTTCAAAAAATCTCCTGGGGGAGAATCCCCCCAGACCCCCCTGCTGGGGTTGGGTTTTCAGCATGTGTGCCTTTTTATATAGTTCAGCTTTGATTCCATCATCTCATTAAACCTTTTTAAAAAGGATACTTTAGTTCTGTGAAGGGATATATGCACTGTACTTCACTTTTATTAATATTGTATGCTGAAAAGCGTATATATTACAGCACGTTTTTTTGTTGAATAGATTTGAGTGCTTCAAAATGTTGGGTCGCGATGTATTGACCAAGTAAAAAGTGGGTCCCAAGGCCTGACCAGTTGAGAACCACTGGCCTAGATGACACACAGCTTTATCCACAAGTGGTGCTGCCTCGAGTCTTCCGTCCTGATGTCATGAAACAAATGCATGACGGCCAAATAGGTGGACATTTTGGTGTAATGCGCACAGTGGCCCGGCTGCAGACCCGATACTTCTGGTTCATAATGAGAGAAGACGTTGCCCTCTGGTGTAGCACCTGTACCAGCTGTGCATCCAAAGCCAGGCGACACCACAAGCTGCACAGCCCAAGGGAAGGGGGTAAGCCATAACAGCACTTCAGCCATAACTGTGGGTGAAGTGCTGGCTTCGGAGTGGGTGTGTCGTTATGGAGAACCACAGATGCTGCACAGTGATCAAGGCCGTAACTTTTAATCCGAAGTGTTTCAGGAAACGTGTAAACTGTTTGGCATTGACAAAACACGCACAACACCTTTCAGACCTCAATCTGATGGCCAAGTCGAAAGATTTAATGCCACACTACAAAAGATACTGGCCACAACAGCTGAGCGCTGCCACTGGGACTGGGACCTCATGATCCCCTATGCTGTTATGGCTTACAGAGCAACCAAGCACAGTGCAACTGGTTTCACCCCCCAACTTCATGATGTTTGGCCGGGAAGTGAGCGAGCCGGTGGACCTGGTAGCTGGTCTACCCCCAGACTCTGACACACTCCCTTCAGTCCCTGTATATATGTCCAGCAGACCCGACAACGCCTGGAGCTGGCTCATCAAATCACCAGAGGCCCTTGGTGAGTCTGTAAAATGTGTTAAGAGACAATACGACAAAAACTGCTGTCGCACACAGTACCATATTGGTGATCAAATCAAATCAAGTTTTATTTATATAGCACATTTATTAACGATTTATGGTCGAGCCAAAGTGCTGTACATATAATAAAAAATAGCCTACAGTAGAGACACTTTACAGCAAATACAACAGCACAGATTGTTCAGAATATCAGTATGAGAAAAACGACACCCTCTATCCTTAGTCCCTCACATCGTACAAGGAAAAACATCCAGAGAAAACCCACAGTTTAAAGGGGAACATGGGTGAAACCTCAGGGAGAGCAACAGAGGAGGGATCCCTCTCCCAGGACGGACAGACGTGCAATAGATGCCGTGTGTAAATCGAAGAGAGTGATGCTGTGTGGTACCTGATTAAAGGACCACGGAGAGTCCAAAACAAAGTCAGGAAGGTTCTCTCGTCGTACGAAGGACCATACTTCGTTCTGGGACACTTGGATGAGCTGGTGTATCGCATCCAGAAAGGCCCGATGACTAAAGTGAAAGTGGTTCACCATGATCAGCTGAAACCCTACCGCTGCCGTGATCCACTGGACAATGCCTGGGCTGTGGAGCACGCCCGGAGATGGATACCTACGGAGGTGTTGGCCCCTGCCTTTGACATGGATCCTGCAGATCCTACCCTGGGTCTATCTCAACTGTTCACTGACGCCGCAGTTGAGGAAGGCTCCATCTGCAGCCTGTCAGATCCAGAAGTGGAGACTGTCTCTGCTGCCCTTTCAGTCCCCTCCACTCCTCCGGACTCTTCTGCCCCTGAGGACATTCAGGTTAGTGGGGGTCGTGTGGCAGAGCAGCACCGTCGGAGCCATCATGTTCCAGGGCCACGGAGCGGGCCGCAACAGAGGACCACCTGTCTGGTATGGTGAGTGGGTGAGGACATAAGCCCCACAGTTAAAGGACTGTTCATGGACCGTTATGTTGTTTACTAATGTCCAAGCTAAATGTTATTGTTTCATATGTTCATACATACAAATAAAAAAAGACTTGAGGAGAGCAGGTTGATAACCATATAGATGAGAGTAACAAATGCGTCACTTCCGGGCAAAAATAACGTCTCCGCCCACTTTTGAGGGAAAACAACACTGTCAGTTGAACGGCGGTCAATACAAATTCTGAAGTTTTTGACAATCCGATCAGAAATGTAAGAAAACCGGAGATTTTTGGATCTTCAAAGAGCTCGATTCCAATGGCTAGACAGGCAAACAATTGCATTAAGCCATTAGAAATTGACGATCGGGCTAAATATAGCAGTACAGATGAAGCACTCCAGATCAGACTCAAGTGGGTGTGTCCAAGTCAAAAGCCCAGCGGATGCCAGCGGCTGGGGGTGTTGCCAAATTGCTAGGGGGCGTTGCCCAATTTCCCCGTTTGTTCAATTACAGGATTTAACCATGAGATGGCGCTTCATTCACAAAATACACAAAGACAACTGTTTGCAAAGTTTGCAGCTCTGCAGTTGTGTTTGCTGAATACTGTAGCATTTAATCACTTATTTGTTACTGTATGGTTTTCACAGCTACTATATTGAAAAAACATCAATATTTTAGATCAAATAAAGTCTATAGTTTGCTTTATGCAGTATATTTCTTGTAATATTGTTGGGGTGTTTTTACACAGTACAGTAGATTGAAGTAAATCAACTTATACATTAAGATAAGATAAGATGGACCTTTATTAATCCCGTGGGGAAATTCAGTAGTTCAAACAGCAACAGGGTGAGAGTGAAAAACAGGACAGCACAGATTCACACAGATTAATAAAATCAAAAATAAGATGAGCGATAAAAATAATAATAATGAGAAACTATGAAATAAGAAATGAATAAAACTAAAATATAATTATCATATCATGTATTATAATGTATTGTATTATTAAGTAATATCATACATTAACCCCATTATAGCAGATGCCACATTGAATGGATGAACACATTTATGCATCAATAATTACAACAGAGTATTTCTAAATACAAGTTGTAAAAATACTTATATGTATTTAATATTAACCCTTTGGAGTCAACCGTCACGCCGGCGTGATCAGATCACATGACCTGTGCCGCATAATAACAACAGTCCGGACAACATTGCCGTGTGTTTCTGTCGAAAGTACTGGCTTGGAACTATATCCCAGTCTTTGTTTCATGCAAAAAGACCCAGTAAACACGGAGAGACGATGATATAAAGTTAATACATTTCAAAAGTATGAAAAATGGAAGCACATATTTGAATATCTTCGCCGTATTTGATCATTTTACGAAACGGAAAATACTGGAAACTGTAGATCCTGCTCAACAGGATGTATATGTGTATTTCTGTCGAAAGTACTGGCTTGAAACTATATGCCAGTCTTTGTTTCATGCAAAAAGACCCAATAAACAGACACAAATAAACACGGACATACGATGATATAAAGTTAATACAGATATATTTCAGAAGTATGAATAATGGAAGCACATATTTTAATATCTTCGCCGTATTTGATAATTTTACGAAACGGAAAATACTGGAAACTGTAGATTCTGCTCATCAGGATGTATTTACCAGGGAGGGGGTGAGGTAATCAGGTAAACGGAGTGATACGAAACGAGACGAAAAGAGACGAAGAGGGACGGCGGGAACCGAAGAGAGACGGCGGGAATTGAGAGAGACGAAGATATACGAAGACAGGCGGCGAGAGACGAAGAGAGACGGCGGGAGACTGGATTGAAGTAAAGTGACAGACAAACATTGAGAATTTAGATATAGTTAGATAGATTTAGAGTTTTGAAGATTCAACTATGATGAAGAGAACTCTGAACGTGAGTCAAGCTTTAAGCTTGTTTTTTGACATGGAGGAGGAGGAGGAACCTGTGATGTTGCCCTCTGTGTCGTATTGACAGAAACCGCTTTGAAGCGTGGCACAGATAAAGACAGAAAAAACTGATTTTTGTACATAATGTGTATATATATATATATATTTGTATTATATTTATAATAACACTTTTGCCTTATCAGAATGAAATCCCATGCTACCTCAATCAAACTTTCACATTATCATAGTGACATCCCATGTATATATTTCCAGCTTTTAAATGGTTTCGTTGTGTATGTTTGTGTTACCTATGAAAAATAATATCATTTTCAAAATCTGTTTTTACGTTTTTTTGTTGTGATTTTGGGTCCAAAATGTTCATATAGTAGAAGATCACTGCTCTAAACAAAGTCAAAAATCCTACATCCAAACGAAATAAATATAATTAATTATGATGAATACGTTAAGTCTTGTTCATTGTTTTTCACTTTTATTAAATGTTTGATATTTCCGGTGGAAATGGTGGACTAACGGACATTCAAAATGCAGCATATTTTCACTCTTACACACATATATTCTCCTTTTACATACATACATTTTCACTCTCACACACATATATTCTCCTTTTACATACATACATTTTCACTCTCACACACGTATATATTTACACTCACACATTCATACATTTTGCTCTCATATTATCATATTTCAATGCACACATTCATATATTGTCACTCACACATTCATGCATTTTGTTCTCATATTCATATAATGTAATGCTCATATTTATACATTTTGCTCTCATGCGAAATGTACTAAAACAAAGTATGTCATGGTAGTGGTCAGCTGTTAAACACAAAAGTGTATCTTAAGGGCTGTAAATATAATAAGCCTGTTGTCAATTTTAGACACAGGCTTATTATATGTACAGCCCTTAATAACATTCATTTTCTGGACTCAATGTGTGTCTTGGCCGTTTTCTTTGTTCCAAGCAAACGAGTGCTTTTTGTTTTGAAATCACTTCCGCGAGTTTCGCGGGCCTCCCCCCTCGCTCCACTGACCATTAGACCATTTAGTAAGGTAACAAGCAAAAGGGCAAAAACGCCTCTCAGACGCTCTTCCGTTTACTTTTTTAATAAAGAAAAACAAATGGTCCGTAGATACACGGACTCATATAGCCTATGTATGTATACTGTAAGGAGAATGTATGTGCGTGAGAGGACCAGTATGAATTACGGCATAGAAATATGCAAACACAAACCTACAGACTGGGGGATGGGAGATCACAGGAGTGGGGGGGGGGGGTGGGGGGGGGGAAGAGCTGTGGAATGTGACCCTTGGGAGAATTCCTCCACACATTCCGATGGCCAATTCGTTTTAAACAAAGAGTTCGCAACACAGGACAGCATAGGCAACATGGGGGTGGGGGCTGGTGAACGGTCTGGTCAATGTTTGTAAACACAATCCCCAGGATGTGTCCTAATCAGGAGCCGGGTAAATGAGAGACTGAGGAGGAGCCCCCGAAAAACAGATCCCGAAATAGCTCGTCCTGGTTTCCGCAGCAGATAGGCCTACAGTATGGTGTCTGTTATGTCAGTTATTTTAAATAAAACGTTGAAAACTGAACTTGAAAATGGTTTCCTCTTTTTATTTTATTTATCATTTTCGGGACGGGGAGACGTGTGTGATTAAAAATTAATTTGCAGAAATGTAAAGTGATCTAACTAAGTTCTATTCATATTCTTGACGGGAAGAGCAGTGTAAATGGGTGGCCATATGCATTTGAAATAGCAATATAAATCACACAGTTATTATACAATAGGCTATAAAAGCACCATCGATAACCATTACCTTTATCCAATTCAAACTTTGGACGGGAAAAAAGGAAGGTGTACATGGTTGGGCTATACTGTAGGCCCAGGGGCGGCAGGTGCTGCAGGCTAGGGAAGGCTAAGCCTTCCCAAATATTTGTGTAACTGCATCCTGGTAAAATAAAAATATAATGTCTTTGACATTAGCGCTGCTATGCAGCCACCTGTGCCCTGTACCACGAAGCCAGTTCAACAGACCCTGGATATGCTTGAGTTATCTTAACTGACCCTAACAAACGAGATCTCGCTAAACGGTCCTACGGCGCTGGTTATCAACTCGGTAAATCAAGCCAGGGTTTCTCTCTCCAGCTGAGAGCGCGTTCACGTGAAAGGGGCGGGGTTAGCTACATTTGACCAATCACAAACAGGGACAAGTGTACTGACAGCGCAACATCATACTTCATTAATGAAAAGTAAACTAATATTAGACAAATATGAACTTTAAACATCCATGATGACTTAAACATATAATCCAGGATACAAGCCACATAGTTGCTGCAAGGTGAATACAGAACAACTCGTTAAAAAATAAACTACCGAGTGTTTGAAAGCGTACAACAGTTTTATGATACTGCCCCATCTAAAACACGAGGGGATCTGACTTTATTACATTTGAGTTGAGTGTTTCGTCCACTTAATGTGTTGCTTAAAATAATACGTCTGCAGTGGCGTTTCTAGGTGTACAAAACTGGGGGGGCAGAAAGAGGTCGGGGGAGAGAGAGAGAGAGAGAGAGGGGGGGGACAGAGAGAGGGAGGACAGAGAGAGGAGGAGAGAGAGAGGGGGGACAGAGAGAGGGGGGAGGAGAGAGAGAGGGGGAGTGTCAAATTACATACTGAAGACCACAGGAGCAACACTGTGAGCGCATACATTTACGTACACAGCGTGGGGATGTCATAGTAATGCACCTTCATACATGGAGTAAAGGTCACCATCACAAAGTAATTCTTAACAATAACAACAACCGTAATGCTTTAGCATTAAAACACCATAGACTGTAAATATAAGGAAAACACAGACACTCATCATCGAGGTCACAATATCAATCGATCCAGCAAAGGCAAAACACAGAAGATCAACAAAATATATGACATAAATGAACTTACCAAAGCTGAAGGCTCACTTGAAAAGAAAAGCGGCACGGCGGTCCTTCCTCTGACAGAATGTGTCTATCACTTTGGGGATGAAGTCCTGTAGTTGCTGGATCAACTGGCTTTCAATTGAAAGCATGGCCAATGCGTTAAGTCGCGGCTGTCCCATGGTGTTGCGAGTGAAAGTCTTTATCCTTTTGAGGGTGGAAAAGTTCCTCTCTGACTCGGATGTCGTCATCGGAGTTGTCACTATTATTTTGACCAAAATAACAGTCTCAGCAAACGTTTCCTCCAAGTTGTTCTCGTGAATGGATTTCAACAGAGACAGGGCAGTGTTTCCAGTGTGAAGCTCACTGTGGCGGTAGAGCGTGGTCAGCTCAGACTTCAACTTCTCCTTGTTTCCCAACGCAGGCCACAGTTTCACGGCGCAGTCAAGCTCAGGTGTAGGAAATGACAGGACATGCTGTGGGAAGAATGAGCTGTCAACAAGCTTTGCAGCGATCAAATGGTCACTCTGTGAGAACCTCTGTTCCACCTGTGAGATGACTGTGTCACAAGCCTCCTTCATCACCGGCGCTGTGCTGCTGACTCGTCGGCCTGGCTCGTCTGTTCCATCATGAGCAGTGGCGGCCAATGCATCAGTTTTCTGCCTCATTTTCTGAACATTTTCCTTGAAACGGCAGAGCGCGCTGTTGATCCCAGGTGCATCGATGCTTCGTTTTTGCAGAGTGTTGTATAGAACATCCACTTCTGGCATAAGCAACGAAAAAAACTCCAGGAGCTGCATAAATGCTCGGTCCCGCAGTTTCTTTGACAGGCCGTATGCCTCACTTATGGTGACCGCATCCCATCCTGGTTGTGCGCGTATATGCTTCATACACTGAAGTAGTGCATCTCGGGTCTCCCAAACCGCGTTCACAGTTCTGCTTTTAAAGTTCCATCTCACAGCCGGTGGCCGTGGGATGCGTCTCTGTGTTGCCTCTGCAAGAGCTGCAACACGTTTTGGAGCACCGGAGAAAAAAGTGGAAAAAAGCAGTTAGATCTGCAAAAAACACCTTCAGGATGCTCATCCTTGCTGAACACAGTTGCTGCAGGGTCAGGTTCAGTTGGTGGGCGTAGCAGTGAACAAACTGAGCGTTTGGGTACGTCTCCTTCATCACCGTCTGTACCCCGCGCACGTTACCGCTCATGACGGCCGCCCCGTCATAGGTCTGAGCGATTAGCTTTTCTTTCAGCTTCAAGGGTTCCAGAACAGCCTTGATGCTGTTAGAGAGACCTACGCCAGTTTTGTCCTTTACTTCCACAAACTCCAAAAAACGCTCTGTAACTGTGAGGTCAGGCATAATGTATCGCAGCACAATCACCATTTGCGATTTACAGGAGACATCGGTTGTCTCGTCGGCCTGAACGGCAACAAATGATGTGTTGTCCACTTGCTTGGCTATTTCCTCCCTGTACACATCATACATGCAGTCCAAGAGTTCATTCTGTATGGTGCTTGATGTCCCTTTGAAAACAAGCTGAGCTTCGTAGTGCCGTTGAAGCCTGGAATCGCCCTCACACATTGTCTCGAAAATTGACCTGAATATCCCTGGATTCAGAGAGTCCGCCGACTCGTTGTGGCCCCGCAGTGCTGTCTCACATTTCCCACACAGTTTAATACAGGTGATGATCCGACCAAGCACGTACCTGTTTTCTTCCACCTTCCTATTATGAGAATCAATGCCGCGTCTGTAGGCGCTGTCAATCTGAGCTGCAACATTCACCCTTCCAAGTAATCCCAATTGTACGGCATTTTCCAAATGACTGTTGCTGCTCTCATGCTTCATTGTCCTCTCCGAAAGATGCTTTAAGTCCTTGTAACCTGTCCTCGACCAAGTACCTTGATCTTCACCAAAAAGCAGGCAAGGAAAGCAAAAGAGGGAATTCTTCTGGATGCTCGCCGTTAGCCATTTCTTTTTAGCAAACCACTCAGCGTTAAACCCACGTTTAACTTTGCCCGCAGTCTGGACCATTTGGAAATCCGGTGGATGGTGGGCACCGAGGCGCTTTACCTCCAGTTTCTCTCCGAGACTAAGTGTCTCAAATGTGTGCTCCAGTAAATGGTCAACTTCATTAATTTTCTTTCAGTATTTTACTTCTTTTAATCGCTGGTGATGTTAGCTATATGCTGCTCTCTCGTCTCCTCTTCAAACTACACGTGACGTTTCGCAGCACTGCACACGTGAGTACTTACAGCCAATCAATTCTGAATTATGTGAGATGACCTATGGTGGGGATGGGAGCACTATGCCCCTACGGTCATTATTTTTTTGCCACACACATTAAATAGAAAAATACTCTGAGCATGCGCAGTGTAGTTTTTACAATCACCGTTCACTTAGACTGTGAGAGGGAGGGGCAGGATCGGGTTTTGTCCCACAAGGCTCTAAACAGCTCAAAACGGCACTCTAGACACTAATTAGAAGAACACAGACTAAAACAGAAATGTACAGACGAATCAGATTATTAAACATGACCTTAAAATATATTTTATATGTTTTTTTATTTATTTTTTAGTATTTTTTTGTAATCATTATTTGTAATACTTTCTTCTGACACTAGGTGGGGCTGTGCCCCACCTGCCCCTAATGACCCGCCGCCACTGCATGGTAGACAGAAACACTCTGCTCTAACATGTAACTGAGTCCCTCAGTTATGTTAAAAATATTTTCAAATTCACCTGTTGAAACTGCAGTAAATGTCAATATAAAACTGCCATTTTAAGAATCAAGTATCACTGTTTTGATTACTAAACACTAGAAATATATTTTGCATTTCTCATAATGACTTAAATACCATTTTGTGTACCCTGTTGAAGACCGTTACCATAGGAAACAAATACTGCAATATTTTGAATTTGGTTTTGTTTTTTATCAAATGGTCATATTTATTCATCATTATTTGGATGAATTAATGAGGACATGGTTCATGTGTGCCTCAGGTGACACAGCCTAATCAAACATTTCTTTGACTTGTGTGACAAACTAGCTGAACCTCAGTGACCACAGTTTCCAACCTCAGATATGAGTGTTGATGTCAGAAGACACCAGACTCATATCTTCAAGTAAAGTGTCATACAACGTGTTTTATCGTCTTGGTATACTGCTGTATGCCAGACACGTATGCAAACAGCGTTTCAAGTGGCTGCCCTTTGCCTTTTTTAGGAACATAGGAAATAAATAAATAACATAACATATAATATTACAAATACTATCATTCACAACCTTTTCTCTCTCCTGAATGGTCATTCTCCATAATGTACTCGATTTACCAATAGTAGGACTGTTTCATTTTTAATCTTTTATATTACATTATCTTATTTATAGGGATGGCATTCATATCTTCGAACCTGGAATAGCTTCTTAGCGATGTCATAGGACCTTCACTATGGTTTGCTGAGGTTATATAGCTTCATTGAGCTATATAGAACATCAACATGTTATATATATTGTTATAAAATATTTATGTTAGTTAGGTTAAAACCAAAACGCAAGTTAATTTATTTATTTCATTGTTTTTAACACACTTCTTCTGTAAAAAAATATTCTGTTAATCCCCTTGTATGAGTGTCTTGGCTGACCTGCTTCTCTGACTAAGCAGCTCAATAAATACATATCTATTTTTAATGTTGCCATTGCATTAAAGAGCAAACACTCAGTGACTAAGACACATCCTTTCCTACCAAATACAATACAATTGTGCTGAAGCAAAGCTTTTTGAAATATTGTTAAATTTCTTTCAAACATTTCTTCGCTTCAATACAGCGGTTGATCCAGGAACGGTATTCTGAGATATTAATGTAGACGTTGGGTAAACCTGGGAAGGAACAGTTGTCGTTGACAGTCGCAATTCCAACAGCTTTACCCTTGCACACGAGGGTTCCACCAGCATCTCTCTGTGAGCAGGAAATATCTTTATTTGTTAAAAAGATTATGCATGATGTTATACCTTATTTTGGAATAAGAAACAAATGTATCTCTGAAACATACCTTACAAAATCCTCCCTTGTCTGTTGTCGGTTCTCCACCTGTACAGATAGCATTGGCACGAAGTCCAGGAATCTGCACTTTGCAAGCCTTCGGGCTGATGACAGTCACATCCACCACATGGAGCTGATCAACATGATCTATGTCATTGTTATCCACTGGAGCCCATCCAGCTACTTGGCACTTTTCTTTTAAATCCTTGTCAGGGTCTTGAAGTTGATTTTTTTCTGGTAGATCTTCTGGTTTTTTGGAATTTATCTTGAGACGAATAAAATCAAAAAGCAGTTTTTCAAAACACAGTCTTACTCTACATCAGGGGTAGCCAACACGGTGCCCGCGGGCACTCAGTCGCCCGCAGGGGCAACATGAGGCGCCCGCCGGGCACGTTCTAAAAATAGCTCGCCAAGCAAATCCAAAATGTATAAAATACACAAAACAAAAAAGGAAATGTAATTAAAAGAATCTCCCCCATGCATAAACGAAACCTAAATCATAGCGAACTAGTCTATCTACTTACTACAACTCTATATCTATCTAACACCCCTCCTCCCCCCACCCCCACAATGAATATCGACCAATCACGTTCTTGCTTGATTTGCGGGACCAGCGTTGCAGTCGGGAAGAAAAGCAATGTGGCACCTCCCCGCTGATTTTCCTTCTGGCAGAATCTACACAACACATCAGCCCCATTGAACAGCCCATCATGCAGCCTATACAGCACATGAGGGGCAGAGTTTTACTGTGTGTGTTGCAACTTGCATATTTATTTATTGCACTTGACGCACACACACGCATGGCGTAATCTCCACTGGGGACAGGGGGGACATGTCCCCCGCTCTTTTCAAAATCCCGTTTGTGTCCCCCCACATTACAAATATGTTTATTATTATTTTTTAACGCAAGCCGTCATCGCCACGGAGGAGCACACAGCCTGTGTGTGTGTGTGTGTGTGTGTGTGTGTGTGTGTGTGTGTGTGTGTGTGTGTGTGTGTGTGTTGTGTGTGTGTGTGTGTGTGGTGTGTGTGTGTGTGTGTGTGTGTGTGTGTGTGTGTGTGTGTGTGTGTGTGTGTGTGAGTGTGAGTGCACCCCTTTATCTATTTAATATAGGCTAGATAAAGTAAGAAATCATTCCAATGTGTACAATAGGACAGTACAAAAACAGTTTAAAAGGGGAGTGATTAGTAAAATATGCATAAATAAAAAGAAAGAATGCTAACTAGGTAACACAAGATAAGAATAAACAAGTTTAAATAATTTATTATTGGTTGTGATCATATTCCAAAGATGTTTGTTTCTTGAAAAGTATACAGCTCCCTTTCATCTGAGTGTTGAGAGCTGTATCCATAAATTCATGTTGTGCTCAAAGTGCACCAGATTGATGCATTTCACTTCAACATTTAAAAAAATAATCTTCCCGGGGGTGCATGCCCCCAGACCCCCCTAGAGGAGGTGAGGTCCCCCCTGGAGGATGTGAGGCCGCCCCTAGAGGAGGTGAGGTCCACCCCCAAATAAAGCAGGTTAAAATAATTCAATTGCATACATGTTCTTTTAGTAAACACTGAAAACGGGTCCCAAAGACCCAAACAGCACACAAAGGTTAAAGGTAAGCATATAATAATGTTAAAATGTGCTAAATATATACACTGCAAAAAACAAAAAAAAGAGGAGTAAAAGTAGCCCCCGACTTGTTTTATTGTTTGAAAGTAGCCCTCACCCTAAAAAAGGTTGGTGACCCCTGCTCTACATCATATGTCAGGTACAAATTGGTTTGTTGGAGCACATGAGTCACTTAAATAAAAGTTATTGCGAGCAGTATTAGAGTAAATCAACCGTTTTTTTGGTTGTGCTGTGCAAATACTATAAGCAGGAATATTGATTACTATTTGCTTCCCCCCATTTATTTACATTTACTCCCACTGAATTAAACTCAGTTGTTTAATTTTCTTCAAAGCAAGGTACTACTTGGATGAATAAACTTACTTCAATGAGCATGATGTCAGTCCCAATTCCAGGTGGGGGTTTGCATGTGGATATAATGTGTTCTTTTCTTTTATTGCCAGGTTTGCTGAGATCGTAGGTGCCGAGAACAACCATTACTTTTCCTTTTTTGTCACTGAAAAAGACATCAGTGAGAGGTTATTGTTGTATTTTGTAAAGTTGTGACAAGACAGAACAAATGAAACATGCTTTTTACATCAAATAACAAAACATTATAGAAAAGGAGGAGTAACTTACAATTTACACCCCCCATGGGTGACAACAAAATGTTTGCTGACAAGGAATCCTCCACATATGTGTTCATCGTCTTCCTGCACCGATACCATATACTTCATCAAATCATCGCCGGCAGTTGTCCCATTTATGATTTTACTTCCAAGTACTATAATCATATGAATAAAATAACAAAGAGTTAAAACTATAGTTATTATCTAATTTTCAGGATGAAGAAAAGTCATCAGAGCAATTTACCGTTTTGATCTTGGCATGCCAGAAGAAAAAGAAGCAGAATCTTGTAGAGCCCACGCATCGTGGCGACAGGATGATCAGCCCGCTGTCAAGTGGAACCTTTTTACTGCAGAGTTCGAACTACACAATATGATTGCCAATTCCATCTATTTATCTTCACTTCCAAGCACATCCTGCGGGAGATGTTATTTTGCAACATTGCAAAGAACATACATCATGTAAATACTATGTGTTAGGACCAGTGGCGTAGCCAGGAATTATTGTGTGGGTGGGCCTGGAGAAATGTAGGTGGGCCAGGGGGAGACATATTAAGCGTGGGGTCTGAGCTGAAACTTCATTAATGATTTTAATGATTTTTTAATGCACTAATAGAACATAAGCATAAATTAGCAGTGAAAACAAAAACATAGGCACTGCGGCCTCAGAATGTGTGTAAAACTGACATTCACATAGGGTACACAACGGTACTACTACTTTTATCGATAGCGCTTATGCTTATGCTCCAGGTTCAGTACCAACCACATCATAAAGTACGCGGACCATACAACAGTGGTGGGATTCATCAGGGACAACAACGAACAGGCCTACAGGGAGGAGGTGAAACATCTGACAGACTGGTGTAACACCAACAACCTGATCCTGAATGTCGATAAAACAAAAGAGATCATTGTCGACTTCAGGAACAAAAAGCACTGTCACCCACCACTCCACATCAACGGCACAGCAGTGAAGACTACAGACAGCACCAAGTTCCTGGGGGTGCATATCA